>NC_137785.1:41637119-41662794 GCF_963455305.1 Plecotus auritus | reverse complement strand
TCTTCGTCCTCCTCCTCCTCTTCCTTCCTTCTTTTCCTTCCCTTTCTTCTTCTTCTTCTCATTCTCATTCTTATTCTTATTCTTATTCTTATTCTCCCCATCTGAGGATATTTTCCCATTGATTTTTTAAAATAAATCTTTATTCAGATTATTACAATTTTTTCTCCTTTTTCACCCCATAGCTCCCCTCCACCTGGTTCCCACCCCACCTTCTGCCCTTACCTCCCCCCCTCACTGTCCTCATCCATAGGTCTATTATTTTTGTCCAGACGCTTCCTGAACCCTCCATACCCCTTTCCCCCTGAGAATTATCATTCCACTCCCTTTCTATGCCCCTGATTCTATTATATTCACCAGATTATTCTGTTCCTCAGGTTTTTAATTCACTTGATTTTTAGGTTCACTTGTTGACAGATATGTATTTGTTGTTCATAATTTTTCTCTTTACTTTTTTCTTCTTCCTCTTCTTTAAGAATACCTTTCAGCATTTCATATAATACTGGTTTGGTGGTGATGAACTCCTTTAGCTTTTTCTTGTCTGTGAAGCTCTTTATCTGACCTTCAATTCTGAATGATAGCTTTGCTGGGTAGAGTAATCTTGGTTGTAGGTTCTTGCTATTCATCACATTGAAAATTTCTTGCCACTCCCGTCTGGCCTGCATAGTTTCTGTTGAGAAATCAGCTGACAGTCGTATGGGTGCTCCCTTGTAGGTAATTAACTGTTTTTCTCTTGCTGCTTTTAATATTCTCTCTTTGTCTTTTGCTCTTGGCATTTTAATATGTTTTTTTTAAAAAATATATTTTATTGATTTTTTACAGAGAGGAAGGAAGAGGGATAGAGAGCCAGAAACATCGAAGAGAGAGAAACATCGATCAGCTGCCTCCTGCACACCCCCCACTGGGGATGTGCCCGCAACCAAGGTACATGCCCTTGACCGGAATCGAACCTGGGACCCTTCAGTCCGCAGGCCGACGCTCTATCCACTGAGCCAAACCGGTCAGGGCGCTCTTGGCATTTTAATTATGATGTGTCTTGGTGTGGTCCTCTTTGGATTCCTTTTGTTTGGGGTTCTGTGTGCTTCCTGGACTTGTAAGTCTATTTCTTTCACCAGGTGGGGGAAGTTTTCAGTCATTATTTCTTCAAATAGGTTTTCAGTATCTTGCTCTCTCTCTTCTTCTGGCACCCCCATAATTCTGATGTTGGTATGCTTGAAGTTGTCCCAGAGGCTCCTTACACTATCTTCAACTTTTTGGATTTTTTTCTTTTCTTTTTGCTTTTTCGGTTGAGTGTTTTTTGCTTCTTTGTATTTCAATTCTTTGACTTGATTCTTGTGTTCCTCTAGTCTGTTTTTGGGTCTCTGTATAATATTTTTTATTTCAGTCAGTGTATGTTTAATTTCTAGTTGGTCCTTTTTCATATCTTCAAGGGTCTCGTTATATTTATCGGCCTTTTCTAGGATATTCTTGAAAAGCCTTATAACCGTGGTTTTGAATTCTATATCCAGTCGTTTGTTTTCCTCCATTTCTTTCGTTTGTGATCTGTTTCTTTGACGCCGCATTTTCACTGCTTCCCTGAGTTGGTAGGGTAGCTTTGTGTGCTAGGTTTCCTATATGGCCCAGTGGGTCGGCCTCCCCAGTTAACCTGAGGTGGACACTCTTGGTGCACCCCTATGTGGACTGTGTGTACAGCCTTGTTGTAATTAAGTCTTGATTGTTGTTGGTATCACTGGGAGGAATTGACCTCCAGGCCAGTTGGCTGTAAGGATCAGCTGTGTCTATGCTGGAAGAAGTTTGGTGCTGGAGACAGCCTTATAGGATTAGACTTGCCAAATTGCAATAGCCTCTGTGCTCAGCTTGGATGGGGTGGAGTCTCAGGGCGGAGCAGACAGTCTTGGCTTCCCGTCAGCCTTGCCCTTGCGCGCACGCGTGCACCTTCAGTCCTCTGACTTCCCCGGCTCCTGAGTCTCCGCCCGAGAGTCCAGATTTCCCCCACAAGAGCGTGGGTCCCCAGGGGCTCGCCTGGAACTGGGGTTCAGTGCAGTCAGAACTGGGCCTCAGTGCAGTCAGGAGCCTCTGACTCCCTTCCACTAGGGAAAGCCTGTGGCAACCTCCGTAGCCTTTGTGCGCACTAGCGCGCGCGCGCCTTCAGATTTCCGCCTTCCCCGGCTCCTGAGTCTCTGCCCGAGAGTCCAGACTCCCCCCGTAAGAGCGTGGGTCCCCAGGGGCTCGCCTGGAACTGGGGTTCAGTGCAGTCAGAACTGGGGTTCAGTGTGGTCGGGGCTTCCTTCCCCCTTCCGCCAGAGAAAGTCAGCCAGGCTCTCAGCCGCCCTTCCTCTCTGCGCGCACAAAGACCCTTTGCAGTACCTCGAATTCTCTGTGAGCTTTTCTCTTTCCTTCTAGTTGTAGAATTTTCACTTGGCCAGCTTTCCTGTGGTTCTGGATGGTGTCCTTTCTGTCTTTTAGTTGTAGTTTTGAAATTGTTGTGCAAGGCAGCAGTTTAGGTGCTTACCTATGCCGCCATCTTGGTTTCTCTCCTTCCCATTGATTTTTAGGGACAGTGGAAGAGAGAGGGAAAAACCGAGAGAAACATTGATGTGAGAGAAACACGTCAATTGGTTGCATCCTGCATGAGCTCTGACTAGGACCTGGGCTGGGGAGGAGCCTGCCACCAAGATATGTGCCCTTGACCAGAATCAAACCTGGGACCTGTTGGTCCACAGGCCTACGCTGTATCCACTGAGGAAAACCAGCTAATGCTGGATTTTCTTTTCTTTTTCTTTTTTTTTTTTTTAAATATATAATTGATATTTCACAGAGAGGAAGGGAGAGGGATAGAGAGCTAGAAACGTCGATGAGAGAGAAACATCGATCAGCTGCCTCCTGCACACCTCCCACTGGGGATGTGCCCGCAACCAAGGTACATGCCCTTGACCGGAATCGAACCTGGGGCCTTTCAGTCCGCAGGCCGACGCTCTATCCACTGAGCCAAACCGGTTTCGGCTGGATTTTCTTTTCTTAAGTTGTGGAAATTTTAGAGAGAGAAGAAGGGAATATCTTTCAGTCAAGAGTCTCAGCTCATAGCTTTTCTCTAAATATGCTTTGAGATTAGGCTTTCATATTTTCTGGAAAGAACTTCGGTTTGTATTTTTTATTTGTCCAACTATTGACATTACTGGCTGGTCTTGATGTCTGGTTTTGAAGAATTTCCCTGTGTTTTTCTTTGCAGGGTATATTCTCTCTAAATCAGGTATCTGGTGAAAATTATATTTTTCCTGATACAGTTCAGGGAGGACTTGAAGCTTCCACTGGAGCTGTGTCACCTCCCTTTCTAACTGTGCCCTTATCTGACTGCAGTGGAACTTTCCCAGTTTGGAGATGCTTCATATGATCTTTATCGGCATCAATTATTTCATGGTCTTCCTTCCAATTAGTATACAATTGGTTTAATTATTTATATTAATGATGATGTGTCTGGGCATGGGCCTCTTTGGGTTCTTCTTTCTTGGGATTCTCTATGCCTCCTGTACTTGTGTGGCGTTTTTCTTTACCAGGTTAGGGAAGTTTTCTGCCATTATTTTTTCAAACACATTCTCTATCCCTTGCTCACTTTCTGCTCCTTCTGGCATACCTACCATGCAAATCTTGTTACATTTCATGTTGCTCCACAGCTCTCTTAAGCTGACCTACTGTTTTTTAATTGTTTTTTTTTTCTATTTTGGTTCTCTGATTGGATGATTTTTTTTTACCGTATCTTCAAATTACTGATCTGATCCTCAGCTTCTCCTAATCGGCTGTGTATTCCTTCACATGTGTTCTTTATTAGTGCTATTTCACTCTTCATAGTTACTATATATTTTCTCATGCTGTTGAGCATCTTTGTCATCATTTTTCTGAACTCTATGTCTGATAAATTTCTTATCTTCATTTCATTTATCTCTTCTTCTGGAGAATTCTCTTTTCTTTCATTTGGGGGTTGTTTTTTTGTCTCCCCATTTTGGCTGCCTATTTGGGCTTGTGACTATGTATTAAGTAGGTTGGTTATGCCTCTCAATCTCTAGTGCAGGACAGTGTCAAATGCTGTTTCTGACTAATTAGATCAGCCAAAGACTCAAAGCCTTCAGAGATCCTCCTTTGGCTGCAGACTGATTGGATTGTCTTTTTTTAAAAAATATATTTTTATTGATTTCAGAGAGGAAGGGATAGAAACATCAATGATGAGAGAGAATAATTGATTGGCTGCCTCCTGCATGCCCCACACTGTTGATTGAGCCAGCAACCTGGGCATGTGGCCTGACCAGGAATCGAACCGTTACCTCCTGGTTCATAGTTCAATGCTCAACCACTGAGCCACACCAGCTGGGCTTATTGGATTGACTTGAGTAGCCTCAGGCAATCATCTGCAGGGCTGAGAGGTTTTCCTAACAGGGTGGGGCAATTGCTTCAAGGCTAATTGTTATTTTCAGTCTCTTTATGTCCTCTGTAGCACGAGGGAATGACTCAGCACTGGAAAATAGGGTGTTGGCCTTCTGAGCTCTAATCCCAGAGCCCCCAATCCTGGCTTCTGGTCACGCAGCTCCAGTCCACTCTGCCATCCCTCTGCTGAAGCCCAAGGTGAGTGGCTGCACACAAAATTTTGTGCATCAGCCCTTTAAGAGGGTGCCTGCATTTGCAGTGTCTTTTCCTGGCAGACAGTAACTCTGCTGCTTTTCACAGCCAGATGTTATGTGGGCACATTTTTCAGTTCTGGTGCTCTCTGCTGTGGAGCCCAGCTTGGGTTTAGACCCCAGAGTTCTCAGTGGCAACCCCTACAGCTGAGATATCCCTCCAGCATTTTAGCTGCTGTCTCTTGGAGCCTGACTAGCCCTACTATCTCTGGGAGCCCGGCCAGCCCTATGGCGCCTCCACCCTTCCTACCAGTCTCTATGAGGTCTCTACTTTCCATCCTTTGTTATCAGGATTCCCTGCAGTTAGTCGTCAGTAGATTACTCAGGATGTTTTTGTGTGGGTGTATTTTAGTTGTAATTCCAGGTTGGTCCTGGGAGTGTGTCTCTGTAGTATCCACTTACTCTGCTGCCCTTTTTTTCTAGGTGTTACATCTTTTAAAAAATTCTTGCAGCACACCAGTGTGCCGTGACACAGTGATAGAAAATCTTGGTCTATGATATAACTTAACTTAAATTTTGTATGTTTTATACTTACATTTATTGTTTCAGTATCATTTGTTGAAAGATTATTCTTTCCCTATCAAATGTTGTTGGTACCTTGCAGAAATCAATGGATATGTATGCGTCTATTTCTGCATTTACTATTCTGTTCTGTTTGGGTTCTTTAGAATGCTGAATGGGTCAGCCACAGTGGCTGGGAAAAGTGAATTTCATAACCAGAAGTCAAAGCTGGAGAACAAAGCATGTTAATGCAATCCTGGACCTGATCAAGGGCAGCATGACTTTATATCACCATCTGTTCATCTATCTTTATACCAATTGTACTGTTTTGATCACATAGCTTTATATTGTGTCTTGAAATCAGGTAGGTTAAGTCCTCTAACTTTGTTCTTCCTTTTCAAAATAGTTTGGATATTATTCATCAGCATTTTCCAGCCTTGGCTCTGTTGACATTTTCTTTCTTTCTTTTTAATATATGATTATTGATTTCAGAGAGGAACGGAGGAGGAGAGATAGATAGAAACATCAATGATGAGAGAGAATCATTGATCGGCTGCCTCCTGCACGCCCCCCACTGGGGATCAAGCCGACAATGTGGGCATTGCCCTTGACTGGAATTGAACCTGGGACCCTTCAGTCTGCAGGCCGACGCTCTATCCACTGAACCAAATCAGCTAGGGCTCTGTTGACATTTTGTATAGGTTCATTATTTGTGGGGGCTGTCCTAGATCACGTGGGATGTTTAACAGCATCCTGTTCCCTATCTACCAGATGCCAGTAGCATCCTTCCCCAACATTACAATAACAAATGTCTCTAGAATGTCAGCATCATAGCTACGTATGATATCCCTTGTTTTTTGTCCCCCAACAATAAAAATGTAGTGTCCATCCATGGGCAAAAGTGCCGTTAGGGAAGCTGTGAGATCCAGCAACATCTGCTAAGGGATGCAGAAGTCTCACCCAACTGTGCATTGGGTAATAGGCAGACTGATGGTGGTGCTGGCTATGGACACTGTGGTGACCTGTGAAGCAGCCCCAGTCCCTCTTGGCCACAGTCCAGGAGCCTCTGAAAACACTGATGCGAGAGCGTGTATGGAAGTCCATGTTTCCAGAACAGAAGTTCCAGCACACCATTGGAATGAAAGAGAAAAGAATTACAGGTTTGGGCGCATTGGAGTGGATAAGAATAGCCTGACTTTACCTTCATCACTCCTTCTCCAAGGCAGCACAGTTTAGGGCCAAAGGGATTTTTTTCAGCCTGTGATTTCTCCCATGGGGGAGAACGTTGAGCCTGTGAGTGAACACCTGCTTCCCCAGCTGTGCGAGCCGCTGCTGAAGAGGCTCACTTCTGTCTTGTCCCATGCAGGGCATTGAATCATAAGCTAAGTGACTGGGGGGTGGGAAGAGTCTGGGAGAGAGGCAGACAGGACTCTCAGAGGGCATTACAGGTACTAGGAGCCTACTAACCCCATTCCAGACTCCATCTTAAGGCCTGCTAGGAATGCCTCACTTGCAGATCTCCCCAACTGGCCCAGGTGCACCCCCAGTGCTCCTCAGGCCTTGCCCATACACACTATTCAGAGCAGTTTTAGGTTTACAGGAAAACTGAGCATAAAGTATGAAGGGTTTTTATAAACATACAGTTTATAACATATAGTTTCCTCTGTAATTGACATCTTGCATTAGAGTGGGACATTTGTTAAAAATGATGAACAAATATTGATACATGATCAATAATGAGTCCACTAGGCTCCCCGGGGTTCCTCTCTTTGCCCTGTGGCCTGGAATCTCTTTCAAGACAGCAATCTAGGGACAATTATAGTGTTGACCTTGTTTGTTTCCTGTTTCACAGAACCACTGTCCTTTATTGCCTATTGTCTACTGTCTTGCATGCCATTGTGGATTTTTTGGTTTTGTTTTTCTTTGGGGAGGGAGGAAAAATTGGTTCCCTGTTATTCTGTCATGGCCAGAAGCTAAAGCTAAGGTCCTATTACTTACCTTTGAAACAGTGATAACAGGATTATTTTGAGTTATTGTATTTTGAAGCCTACCACTAGGTGGCAGTGTTATACAGCAAAGATGCTTTTTAGAAAAGGCACAGCGCAAAGCAATTTCTAAGTTCTTTAAAGAAATACATAAAATTATATATTTGGGGAAGATGGCGTCATCCATACTGAATGGGCCAGCCACAGTGGCTGGGGAAAGTGAATTTCGTTACTAGAAGCCAAAGCTGGAGAACAAAGCATTTTAATGCAACCCTGGACCTGACTGAAGGCAGCATGACTTTATGTCACCATTAGGGCCAGAGACCTAATAAAACTATCAGGTTCATTAAAACACTAATGATTACATTTTGCCAATTTAATCATTAAGGTTTTAATATTATAAATTGAGTGAATATTCTTCGTAGTATTTAGAACTATTTTTCAAACCTTTTTTAAGCCACTAAAAGGTCCAATGGCTGAAACCGTGTTTCCCTGAGCCATAATGTAAGCTTGTTAAGAGTTCCAATGCCTTCAGTGTAGATCCTTTGGGACCAATAAGCTGTTATCTTCTTACAAATCTTTATTTCTTACTAAAGAACCTATTTTAATGATATCATATGCAACATCATCCTCAAGAATTCGTACTGTTCAAATGAAACACTCCCCTTGTGCACTGTTGGTGGGAATGCAGATTGGTGCAGCCTCTGTGGAAAGCAGCATGGAGTTTCCTAAAAAAATTAAAAATGAAACTGCCTTATGACCCAATGATTCCACTCCTGGGAATATACCCAAAGAATCCCAAAACACTAATTTGAAAGAATATATGCACCCCTATGTTCATTACAGTGTTATTTACAAGAGCCAAGATTTAGAAGCAGCCCAGGTGCCCATCAGTAGATGAGTGGATAAAAAAGCTGTGGTACATTGACACAGTGGAATACTACTTGGCTGTAAAAAAAGAAGGAAATCTTACCCTTTGCGACAGCATGGATAGACCTGGAGAGTATTATGCTAAGTGCAATAAGTCAGTCAGAGAAAGACAAATACCATGTGATTTCACTTACATGTGGAATCTAATGAACAAAAAAAAATTAACAAACAAAATAGAAACAGACTCACAGATGCAGAGAACAGACTGACAGCTGCCAGAGGGGAGAGGGTAGGGGGCTGGGTGAAAAAGGTGAAGAGATTAAGACAAAAAAACAAACAAATCTCATAGACACAGACAAGAGTATGGTGATTACCAGAGGGGAATGAGGGTGGGGAAGGTGGAAGAGGGTAAAGAGGGAATAAACGGTATGAAAGGAAACTTGACTTGGGGTGGTGAACATACAATATACAGATGATGTATTGTAGAATTGTACCCAGGAAACCTATATGATTTTATTAACTACTATAGGCTGAGTGCATGAAATTTATGCACTCGGGGGGGTGGGGGGTCCCTCAGCCTGGCTTGTGCCCTCTTGCAGTCCGGGAGCCCTTGGGGGATGTCTGATTGATGGCTTAGGCCCACATGGGGAAAGGGCCTAAGCCGTCAGTCGCAGTCGGACATCCTTAGCACCCCTGTGGAGGCGGGAGAGGCTCCCACCACTGCTGCTGCGCTTGCCAGCTGTGAGCCCGGATCAGGGCTTCTGGCTGAGTGGCGCCTGGATCAGGGCTTCTGGCTGAGTGGCGCTCCCCCTGTGGGAGCATACTGACCACCAGGGGCAGCTCCTGCATTGAGCGTCTGCCCCTTGGTGGTCCATTGAGCGTCATAGCGACCAGTCATTCTGCAGTTCGGTTGATTTGCATATTAGCCTTTTATTATATAGGATTGTCACCCCAATAAAATCAATAAAAAAGAAAAACAAAAAGATATATGTATCAAATGATGCCTCACTTCTAATATGCTCTGAGTCTGACAGTCAAAGAAATGCAATTAATTTCTAAATTTTAATAAACTCAAAATAACATAAAAAAGAAGAATTGTCTAGGTGTGCCCTCCATGCCCCCCTCCTTCCCATAGGAGCCTTACCTTTGCTTTCTCTCTCCTAAGCTCCAAGGGACCTTCTTTTCCTCCTGTAACTTGTTTCCTGAGCCTACGCAGCCCAGCTGGCTCACTTCTATTACCTCTGTCATTTTCTAAATAAACTTTCTCTTATAATTTGAAAAAAAATTGGCTAGTGGTGAATACTTTCCGAAGGCAGTCAAAAGAAGTGACAGAAAATGGAAGCAATAAAGGCTAAACAAGCAGAAGCTCTCAGTGAGAGACAAGAGGAAAGAAACAAAGCTTTTATTCCACCTAAAGGAAAACCAGAGGAAACTTCTACTGAAACTAAAATTGATATGGCTGCCATCAAGAAAAAGATCAAGGAAGCAAAAAATAAGAAACTGGGAGCTCTTACAGCTGGAGAAGTTAAGCTTAAAATGGAAGCAGATGAAAAGAAAAAGAAGAAATAAAAGTAACACACACACACACACACCCGGCAAAACCCTGAGCTAGAACTTATTAAGCTATCTCCTTTTGTAAAAGATTTAGAGATACTAGGGCACTAGTTGCCTTATGTGTAAGGAGTAATACTCTGGTTACTTTTATCCTGAGTTTGTTTTGTTCTTTATAACAGTGTTTATATATACAGCGGTTCTTTATAAATATTAATTGTTACACTCTCCATGTGGTTTTTGAAAAATTTTGTACTGAAGAGTGGTATATATGTCTTTCTATACATTGCACCTAATCTGTTCTTGGCAGGCTTTGTCTAGCATGATTTTAGGAGTAATTCTTTCTTTTTTCTTAATTTAATAAATCTTTATTGTTCAGATTATTACAATTGTTTCTCCTTCCCCCCCCCATAGCTCCCCTCCACCCAGTTCCTACCCCACCCTCTGCCCTTACCTCCCCACCACTGTCCTCATCCATAGGTGTACAATTTTTGTCCAGTCTCTTCATGAACCCCCCATACCCTTTCCCCCTGAGAATTATCAGTCCACTCCCTTTCTATGCCCCTAATTCTATTATATTCACCAGTTAATTTTTTTCCTCAGTTTTTTAATTCACTTGATTTTTAGGTTCGCTTGTTGATAGATATGTATTTGTTGTTCATAATTTTTATCTTTACTTTTTTCTTCTTCCTCTTCTTTTTTTTTTTTTTTTCAAACCTATTTTATTGATATTTCACAGAGAGGAAGGGAGAGGGATAGAGAGCCAGAAACATCGATCAGCTGCCTCCTGCACACCCCCCACTGGGGATGTGCCCGCAACCAATGTACATGCCCTTGACCGGAATCGAACCCGGGACCTTTCAGTCCGCAGGCCGACGCTCTATCCACTGAGCCAAACCGGTTTCGGCTCTTCTTCCTCTTCTTAAAGAATACCTTTCAGCATTTCATATAATACTGGTTTGGTGTTGATGAACTCCTTTAGCTTTTTCTTATCTGTGAAGCTCTTTATCTGACCTTCAATTCTGAATGATAGCTTTGCTGGGTAGAGTAATCTTGGTTGTAGGTTCTTGCTATTTATCACTTTGAATATTTCTTGCCACTCCCATCTGGTGTGCATAGTTTCTTTTGAGAAATCAGCTGACAGTCGTATGGGTGCTCCCTTGTAGGTAATTAACTGTTTTTCTCTTGCTGCTTTTAATATTCTCTCTTTGTCTTTTGCTCTTGGCATTTTAATTATGATGTGTCTTGGTGTGGTTCTCTTTGGATTCCTCTTGTTTGGGGTTCTGTGCGCTTCCTGGACTTGTAAGTCTATTTCTTTCACCAGGTGGGGGAAGTTTTCGGTCATTATTTCTTCAAATAGGTTTTCAGTATCTTGCTCTCTCTCTTCTTCTGGCACCCCCATAATTCTGATGTTGGTACGCTTGAAGTTGTCCCAGAGGCTCCTTACACTATCTTCAACCTTTTGGATTCTTCTTTCTTTTTGCTTTTCCAGTTGAGTGTTTTTTGCTTCTTTGTTTTTCAAATCTTTGACTTGATTCTTGCGTTCCTCTAGTCTGCTGTTGGGTCTCTGTATAATATTTTTTATTTCAGTCAGTGTATGTTTAATTTCTAGTTGGTCCTTTTTCATATCCTCGAGGGTCTCGCTAAATTTATTGGCCTTTTCTAGGATATTCTTGAAAAGCCTTATAACCGTGGTTTTGAATTCTATATCCAGTCGTTTGTTTTCCTCCATTTCTTTCGTTTGTGATCTGTTTCTTTGCCTCCACATTTTCGTTGCTTCCCTGAGTTGGTAGGGTAGATTTGTGTGCTAGGTTTCCTATATGGCCCAGTGGGTCGGCCTCCCCAGTTAACCTGAGGTGGATACTCTTGGTGCACCCCTTTGTGGACTGTGTGTACAGCCTTGTTGTAATTAAGTCTTGATTGTTGTTGGTATCACTGGGAAGAATAGACCTCCATGCCAGTTGGCTGTGAGGATCAGCTGTGTCTACGCTGGGAGAAGTTCAGTGCTGGAGACAGCCTTATAGGATTAGACTTGCAAAATTGCAAAAGCGTCTGTGCTCAGCTTGAATGGGGCAGAGTCTCAGGGTGGAGCAGACAGTCTTGGCTTCCCGTCAGCCCTGCCCTTGTGCGCACGCGCCTCCAGACCTCTGCCTTCCGTGGCTCCCCTGAGTTTCTGCCTGACAGTCCAGTTTCTCCCCGTAAGAGTGTGGGTCCCCAGGGGCTCGCCTGGAACTGGGGTTCAGTGCAGTCAGGAGCTTCCGACTCCCTTCCGTTAGGGAAAGCCTGCGGCAACCTCTGCATTCAGCCTTCTCTGCGAGCACTCGTGGGTGCACGCCTCTTGCTCCTCTGATTCTCTGTGAGCTTTTCTCTTTCCTTCTAGTTGTAGAATTTCCACTCAGCCAGCCTTCCTGTGGTTCTGGATGATGTCCGTTCTGTCTTTTAGTTGTAGTTTTGAAATTGTTGTGCAAGGCAGCAGTTTAGGTGCTTACCTATGCCACCATCTTGGTTTCTCTTCTAGGAGTAATTCTTGAGGTTGTGTATGTAAAGATTTTTGAAATGTGGCTATGGTAATTATCCATCAAACGGAATGTCTGATGCTATTGACTAGTCTTTAAATACAACTATGTCCCAGCATTTGGTTTTGAGGAAAATAAATGCAGATTTTTTTTCAGTGCTTTCTCTGCTGATAACAAACAAAGAAATAATATATTTGGTCTTAGTTTTGGCACACAAGTCTGTTTGGTTGAGCTCCACTTTATTCCTATATATATTATTGTGCAATTTTTACTTCAGTGTAAAATTTATAAAGCTATTTTGCCTAAAATACTACATGCCATAGATTGAAGTGATTTATGACATTCTCCTAACTAGGACCCTATAGTAGAAATAATATAGTTGTTAGAAAAATTTTTCCACCTCGAAACAGATTTTAGTATATTTATGGGGGAGGGCACTGATTAACATTCATTCATGTCTGGTATATAAGACACACACAGAGAAGAATGATAATATGTGCTCTCCTGTCCTTCTGAGAGACACAGATGTGGACCCTAACGACAGCCCAAGCACGTGCTTTGTAACTCTTGGGGGAGTCTGGGGGAGCTTCACAGAGTAGGTGACCATCCATCAGGGTTTTGAAGATGTGTAGAAATTTTCCACTTGTGAAAGGGGCCAATATCAGTCCATACCCAACAGTGCCAAGATCATATAGGAGATAGATACTCAAAATATTGTAACAAGATCAGGGAAGACTGGATGAGTCTTCCCATATGGGTACCAGGAATGAGAAGAGTGGCAGGAAACAAAGATAAGAAAGGGGTTGGATCCCGGCCGGTGTGGCTCAGTGGTTAAACATCAACCCTTGCACCAAGAGGTTGCTGGTTAGATTCCTGGTCAGGGCACATGCCCTGGTTTCGGGCTCAATCCCTAGTAGGGGGCATGAAGAAGTCAGCCGATCAATGTCTCATTGGTGTTTTTATCTCTCCCTCTCTCTCTCCAATAAATTAAAAAATAAATAAATAAAAGGGTTGGGGCCACATTGTGAAGGGCCAAATTTTCCACAATAAGAATTTAGATGATACTTTGTAGCCAGTGGAGATTAAATTATAGTTTTCAATTAAGTGATTGATGTGATTAAAATGGTGTTTTAGACTAAAGTCTCCAAACTATTTTGATCAAACAGCCTTATAATAAAATGTTGTTCTAGTAAGTATCCAATATATTTATATCTAGTTATTTATAAATTATATATGTAGCACTATTCAAATGTTATGTAGATTACAAAATAATACACAAAACAATGAAGTTTGTGATAATAAAGAAATAGCGTTGACAAGTTTAAATTTTTTGCAGATTATGTTAGATCTGACTCGATCACTGTTTTATGTCTTTTTTTTAAAAAAAAATTTTATTGATTTTTTTACAGAGAGGAAGGGAGAGGAATAGAGAGCCAGAAACATCCATCAGCTGCCTCCTGCACCCTCCGCCACTGAGGGGTGCGCCCGCAACCAAGGTACATGCCCTTGACCAGAACTGAACCTGGGACCTTTCATTCCCGGGCCAATGCTCTATCCACCGAGCCAAACCGGTTAGGGCTGTTTTATATCTTAATGAAGCTGATTTAAGTGGAATAGAAGACATTTTAGTCTTGATGTTTTCTTGTTCACTTCAGGAAATACGAACATCTCAGTGAACTTCCACTATTTTCTTTTCTTTTTTTTTTTTTTTTAATATATTTTATTGATTTTTTACAGAGAGGAAGGGAGAGGGATAGAGAGTTAGAAACATCGACGAGAGAGAAACATCGACCAGCTGCCTCCTGCACACCTCCCACTGGGGATGTGCCCGCAACCAAGGTACATGCCCTTGACCGGAATCGAACCCGGGACCTTTCAGTCCGCAGGCCGACACTCTATCCACTGAGCCAAACCGGTTTCGGCTCCACTATTTTCTTTTTTTTTTAATTTTATTTTATTTTATTTTTTTTCAAATTTTTATTAAGGTATTATATGTGTACATATCTTACCATTGCCCCCCACCCCCACCCCACTCCCATACATGCCCTCACCCCCCAATGTTTTGCATCCGTTGGTTACTCTTATATACATGCATATAAGTCCTTCAGTTGATCTCTTATTTCCCCCACCTCTCCCTAACCTTACCACTGTAATTTGACAGTCTGTTTGCTGCTTTACTGCCTCTGTAACTATCATTTTGTTCATCAGTTTATAATGTTTTTCATTATCCCCAAATGAGTGGGATCATGTGGTATTTTTCTTTCATTGACTGGCTTATTTCACTTAGCATAATGTTCTCTAATTCCATCCAAGTGCCTACAAATGGTAGTAATTCCTTCTTTTTTACGGCAGCATAGTATTCCATTGTGTAGATGTACCATAGTTTTCTGATCCAGTCATCTGCTGATGGGCATTTAGGCTGTTTCCAAATCTTAGCTATTGTAAATTGTGCTGCTATGAACATAGGGGTGCATATATCCTTTCTGATTGGTGTTTCTGGTTTCTTAGGATATATTCCTAGGAGTGGGATTACTGGGTCAAATGGGAGTTCCATTTTCAGTTTTTTGAGGAAACTCCATACTGTTCTCCACAGTGGCTGCACCAGTCTGCATTCCCACCAGCAGTGCACGAGGGTTCCTTTTTCTCCGCATCCTCGCCAACACTTGTCGTTTGTTGATTTGTTGATGATAGCCATTCTGACAGGTGTGAGATGGTATCGCATTGTCGTTTTGATTTGCATCTCTCGGATAATAAGTGACTTTGAGCATGTTTTCATGTGTCTCTTGGCCTTCCTTCTGTCTTCTTTCGAAAAGATTCTATTTAGGTACGTTGCCCATTTTTTTATTGGATCCTTTATCTTCCTTTTATTAAGTTGTATAAGCTGCCTGTAGATGTTGGAAATTAAACCTTTATCAGTGATACCATTTGCAAATATGTTCTCCCATACAGTGGGGTTTCTTGTTGTTTTGTTGATGGTTTCTTTTGCTGTGCAAAAGCTTTTTATTTTGATGTAGTCCCATTTGTTTATTTTCTGTTTGGCTTCCATTGCCCTAGGGGCAGTATCACTGAAAAAGTTCTTTTGGCATATGTCTGAGATTTTGCTGCCTGTGGATTCCTCTAGTATTTTTATGGTTTCCCGTCTTATATTTAAGTCCTGTACCCATTTTGAGTTTATTTTTGTGTATGGTGTAAGTTGGTGATCTAGTTTCATTTTTTTGCATGTATCTGTCCAATTTTCCCAACACCATTTATTAAAGAGACTGTCTTGACTCCATTGTATGCTCATGCCTCCTTTGTCAAATATTAATTGCGCATATTGGTTTGGGTCGATATCTGGATTCTCTATTCTGTTCCATTGATCTATATGTCTGTTCTTGTGCCAGTACCAGGCTGTTTTGATGACAGTGGCTTTGTAATACAGCTTGAAATCTGGTATTGAGATCCCTCCTACTTTATTCTTCATTCTCAGGATTGCTGTGGCTATTCGGGGTCTTTTTTTATTCCAGATGAATTTTTGGAGAGTTCTTTCTAGGTCTGTGAAATACGCCGTTGGTATTTTAATGGGGAGTGCATTGAATCTATAGATTGCTTTGGGTAGTATGGACATTTTAATGATGTTGATTCTACCAATCCATGAACATGGTATGTTCTTCCATCTGTTTACATCTTCCTCTATCTCTTTTTTCAGTGTCCTGTAGTTTTCCGCATATAGGTCTTTTACCTCCTTGGTTAGGTTTATTCCTAAGTATCTTAATTTTTTTGGTGCGATGGAAAATGGGATTGCTTTTTTAGTCTCTCTTTCTGTAAGTTCATTGTTGGTGTATAGAAATGCCATAGATTTCTTGGTGTTAATTTTGTATCCTGCTACATTGCCGAATTCATTTATTAAGTCTGTTAGTTTTTTGATGGAGTCTTTCGGGTTTTTTATGTACAATATCATGTCATCTGCAAATAAGGACAGCTTTACTTCTTCTTTTCCAATTTGGATGCCTTTTATTTCTTCTTCTTGTCTAATTGCAATGGCTAATACTTCCAGTACTATGTCAAACAGGAGTGGTGAGAGTGGGCATCCTTGTCTTGTTCCTGTTCTTAGGGGAAATGGTTTTAGTTTTTGCCCATTGAGTATGATATTAGCTGTGGGTTTATCATATATAGCTTTTATTATGTTGAGGTATGATCCTTCTATTCCCACCTTGTTGAGAGTTTTTATCAAGAAAGGGTGTTGGATTTTGTCAAATGCTTTTTCTGCATCAATTGATATGACTATGTGATTTTTATCTCTCAATTTGTTTATGTGATGTATCACATTTATTGATTTGCGGATATTGAACCATCCTTGCATTCCTGGGATAAATCCTACTTGGTCATGGTGTATGATCTTTCTGATGTACTGCTGGATCCTATTTGCTAGAATTTTATTGAGGATTTTGGCATCTACATTCATGAGGGATATTGGCCTGTAATTCTCCTTCATTGTGTTGTCTTTATCTGGTTTTGGTATTAGGGTGATGCTGGCTTCATAGAAGGAGCTGGGAAGTGTTCCTTCCTCTTGAATTTTTTGGAATAGTCTGAGGAGGATAGGTTTTAGTTCTTCCTTGAATGTTTGGTAGAACTCTCCTGTGAAGCCGTCTGGCCCCGGGCTTTTGTTTGCTGGAAGCTCTTTGATGACTGCTTCAATTTCTTCCATAGTTACTGGCATGTTGAGCTGTTTAGATTCTTCCTGATTGAGTTTTGGAAGGTTATATTTTTCTAGGAATATGTCCATTTCCTCCAGGTTGTCCAGTTTGTTGGAATAGAGTTGTTCGTAGTATTTTTTAACGATCCTTTGTATTTCGGCGGGATCTGTTGTTATTTCACCTCTTTCATTTCTGATCTTGTTTATTTGGGTCCTCTCCCTTTGCTTCTTGGTGAGCCTGGCTAGAGGTTCATCAATCTTGTTTATCCTTTCAAAGAACCAGCTCTTGGTTTTGTTGATCTTTTGTATTGTTTCTTTGGTCTCTATGTCGTTTATCTGTGCTCTGATCTTTATTATTTCCTTCCTTCTGCTTACACTGGGCTTTTCTTGTTGCTCTTTTTCTAACTCTTTGAGTTGTTGGGTTAGGTAATTTATTAACCCTGTTTCTTGTTTTTTGCAGTAGGCTTGTAGAGCTATGAACTTCCCTCTCAAGACTGCTTTCGCTGTGTCCCATAGATTTTGGATTGTAGTGTTTTCATTGTCATTTGTTGTCATGATGTTTTTTATTTCTTCTTTGATCTCTCTGGTAACCCAGTCATGGTTTAATAGCATGCTGTTTAGTCTCCATGTGTTTGATTTCTTTGGGTTGTTTTTATTGTAGTTGATTTCCAGTTTTATGCCACTGTGGTCTGAGAAGATGCTTGATATGATTTCTATCTTCTTGAATTTGAAGAGACTTTGCCTATGTCCCAACATATGGTCTATCTTTGAAAATGACCCATGTGCGCTTGAGAAGAATGTATATTCTGTGGCTTTGGGGTGAAATGTTCTGAAGATGTCAATTAATTCCATCTGGTCTAGTGAGTCATTTAGGATTGATGTTTCTTTGCTGATGTTTTGTTTAGAGGATTTGTCCAATGGTGATAGTGGGGTATTAAAGTCTCCTACTATGATTGTATTGCTGTCAATGTCTCCCTTGATATCCTCCAGGAGTTTTTTTATGTATTTGGGTGCTCCTGTATTGGGTGCATATATGTTTACCAGAGTTATTTCTTCTTGTTGGATTGCTCCCTTTAGTATTATGAAATGGCCTTCCTTATCTCTTGTTATGTCCTTCAGTTTGAGATCTAATTTGTCAGAAATAAGTATTGCTACCCCAGCTTTTTTTTCAGTTCCATTTGCCTGGAAAACCTTTTTCCATCCCTTCACCCTCAGTCTGTGTGCGTCTTTTTTTCTGAGGTGGGTTTCTTGTAGACAGCAGATATATGGGTCGTGTTTTCTTATCCAATCTGTTACCCTATGTCTTTTGATTGGGGCATTTAATCCATTTACATTTAAAGTTATTATTGATAGGTACTTATTTGTCGCCATTCCTATTCTTTACCCCTGTGTTACTTCTTCGCTTCCTGTTTCTTTCTTTCTTTCTTTCTTTCTTTTTTTTTTTTTTTTACAGTAGACCCTTTAGCATTTCTTGCATTGCTGGTTTGGTGGTAATAAATTCCCTTAGTCCTTTTTTGTCTGTGAAGCTCCTGATTTCACCTTCAATTTTGATTGACAGCCTTGCTGGGTACAGTATTCTTGGATTCAGCCCCTTTCTTTGCATGACTTTGTATATTTCATTCCATTCTCTTCTGGCCTGATGAGTTTCTGTTGAGAAATCAGTTGCTAGTCTGATGGGGGTTCCTTTGTATGTAACTTTCTGTCTCTCTCTTGCTGCTTTTAAGATTCTTACTTTGTCGTTGGTGTTTGCCAATTTAATTATAATGTGCCTTGGCGTTGGTCTTTTGGGGTTCATTTTGCTTGGGACTCTGTGAGCTTCTTGGATTTGTGTGGGTTTTTTCTTCCCTATATCTGGGAAATTTTCTGTCATTATTTCTTCAAAGAGGTTTTCTATTCCTTGCTCAGCTTCCTTTCCTTCTGGAACCCCTATTATGCGGATGTTGTTTTGTTTCGTGTTGTCCCAAAGTTCCCTTAGACTCTCCTCCTGCCTTTTAATTTTTTTTTCTAGAAGTTGCTTTTCTTGGGTATTTTTTTCCATCTTGTCTTCTAGCTCACTGATGCGATCCTCTGCTTCTTCTAGTCTACTCTTGATGCTTTCTATTGAGTTCTTTACAGCAGCGATGTCATTTTTCATTTCTTCTTGGTTCTTCTTCATTTCCTCTTGGTTCTTGCTCATATTGTCGAATTTGTCTTCCATTCTTTTCAGCCACCTTATGACCATTTCTCTGAATTCTTTTTCTGGAAGGTTGCTTGCCTCCATTTCGTTTACTTCCTTTTCTGGTGATGCCTGCTTTTCTTTCATATGTGGGCTGCTTCTTTGTCTCCCCATGGTCTCTCTTCTCTGGGTGTCTGGTTATGTAGTTCTCTCTCTCCTGGGTTGATTTAAAGGCACAAAATACAGCACTACCAGGTACAACTCACAAGGCACTGAACAGGAATGTATTCACGATATTAATAACCTCCAATAAAGGTGACCACCAGAGAAAGGCAAATTAGGTGATAGGAGAGAAAGAAGAAGAGGAAAAAAGAAAGAAAGAAAGAAAAAAAGAAAAAAGGAGTGTGAAAATGAAATTGGGAAAAGGGAAAGTAAAGAGAAAAAAAAAAGTAAGAGAGACAAGAAAGTGACTAAGAGAGAAAGGGGAACAGACTATATATATTGGGGATAAAACTCCAATAGAACAATCACTAATCCCAGCAAATGCCAGCAACAAGTGCCTGGGGATTAGTACAAACTACAACACCAACTAATATGGAGTGAGGCAAGGGAAAGCTGAAGCACAAAACAAACAAAAAAATAAACAAAAGAAGAATAAGCAAAACAATCTCACAAAAAAAGCATAAAAATTGGATATAATCTACATTCAAGCAAACAACAACAAAAGGACAGAGAGAAGGACAAGTTTATGGATAGCTCAGACAGTGAAGGGAGAGGTGTATGTGGACTTGGAGCAGGGGATTGGAGATTAGATATGTAAGTAGGGTGAAATTTTAACAAGGGGTAAACAGAAAGAATAGGGAAAATCTAAAGCAGTAAAAGGGTAAGACAAACAGGACACTGAAAAGGGGGAGGTTAGGAAGAGAGTGATGGCCTAAAGGTAGAGTTGAGATAGAGTAAAACGATGCTAAAGGAAAGATAAAAAATAGAATGTAGAACCCTAATCCCAAAATAAAATGAAGAGAAAATAAAATGACACTTTAAAAAAAAAAAAAGATAAAATAGCAGTAGTGATAATACGGATTGAAAATAAAAATGTAATCATTAAAAAGGTAAAATCAAGTGATGAAAAAAGAAAAAAAAGTTTCTTGATTAAAAGATGCAAAAAATGAAAATAAAAAAAAAATAAAAAAATAAAAGGTAAAAATAAAATGTGAAGTAGTGAAGGTCATTCACTTCCTCTGTTTTTCTGTTTGGCACGCCTGTTTCTCAGTCCAGACAGTATTGCAGTTCCCTGCGATCCACTGCTCTTCGGTGTTGTAAGCCAGTCCTGATTTTAAGCAGGCGGTGTGTCTTAATTTCTCGTATTCCTTTATTTTTGATTACACAAGAGTCAATTTGTGATTCAGCCCCTGGGTGGCAGTGTTTCTGGATTGACTTCCGGGTCTATCTATGGCCTCTCTAGGCAGTGTTAGAGCCTTCTTTCCCTGTGGCACTCGCCACTGGCCTGTGGGAGTGGGCTGCCTCAGAGCTGACTCTCTGATGGTCACTCCCCGCTCCGATCCCCAGGTTCCAGAAAAACAACCTTCCCCTGCAGTCTCCCAGGGTGTCCCCAACTGGGTGATCCTATGTATTGGGCTTAGTAATCAGAAGCAAGGATTTGAAGAGGAAAAGGCCCAAGTGTGCGAACTCCAGGACTGCGAGTAAGCCCAGGCACCCAGGGAGCGCACGGGCTGCGCGTAAGTCTGGACTGCCTGAAATTCTTAGGGTGTCCCTGCACTTCAGATCAAAATGGGTTGCTTTTTAGAGTGCCCTTCTCTTAGCAGCTCTGAGGACCCCTTTCCACAATCACAGATCACGCCAGCCCCTACAGCCACGGATTTTTCTAGGCACAGACTTCCCTGGTCCTCCAGCTCCCGCAAAACGCGCGTTCCTCTCTCCCGCCGGGACCAGAGACCTCACCTTATCCCAGGCGAAATCTGACCTTTCCGTGGTGGAGTGTAGAGCTCCTCTGAACCCGTGTGCTTGCGCCAGTTGGGGAGCGTTGTTCTGGGGCTCGCAGCTGTTCCTGGGGTGCCGCAGTTGTGGATTCTCAGGCTTCAGATAAGCTCCACTTTCCAGATCAAGATGGCGCAGACTCCGCGTCCAAGCCCGCAGCTCCGGGAGGGGACCCAGCCGCAGTTGGTGCTGCCAGGTCAGGGGAACCCCGTTCAGCAGTCCCCCACCTCCTTCTGGAATTCAGCTGTCTCCCAACCAGCCAACAAACACTCCTTGTGCGACCCTCAGCTGTTCTTTCTTTCTGCTCCGGGACAAGGCTCGGAACACGTCTGTCTATTCCGCCGCCATTATTCCCTCTCCTCAACTAGACTATCTCGGCTCCACTATTTTCTTAAGCCATTCGTCCTTCAAGCAAATATGCCTACTTCACTCAATATTCTGAGTTTCCCAAGTGTAACAAGGTGTGTCACACTTTTGGCCTCACTTTGGCATATACCTTCGTTATATGAATTTATAAATTACTATTTATGAATTGCATTGACTAATTGAAAGATATTATATAAATTTAGAGAAGGTTTGTCTCCTAATATTAAATAGATCTCTTTAAAGTAATGGTTGTAAATAACTTACATCTAGAGTACCATTTGCAGCTAATTTTCCCTTCCCCAATTACATTTTGACCTTGTTCATTGGAAAACTGCACCCCTTTTCTTACTTCTAAGGGTGATGGTGATTTTCAGCAGTTCAGTGGGATATTTCAGGATGCACAGTTCTTGAATTCTGTTTTTCGGGCAAAGTGGAAAGTGCGCTTTTTTCATTGCGAAATACCAGAACTGTGGCCAGTATTTAGGTGAATACCTTTTTTTTTTTTTTTTTTTTTTTTAAATAAATCTTTATTCAGATTACAATTATTTCTCCTTTCCCCCCCCCATAGCTCCCCTCCACCCAGTTCCCACCCCACCTTCGGCCCTTACCTCCCCCACACTGTCCTCATCCATAGGTGTATGATTTTTGTCCAGTCACTTCATGAACCCCCCCCCATACCACTTTCCCCCTGAGAATTATCAGTCCACTCCCTTTCTATGCCCCTGAT
Organism: Plecotus auritus; assembly: GCF_963455305.1. Taxonomy (NCBI): domain Eukaryota; kingdom Metazoa; phylum Chordata; class Mammalia; order Chiroptera; family Vespertilionidae; genus Plecotus; species Plecotus auritus. The sequence goes on along the minus strand of NC_137785.1, from coordinate 41,640,786 downwards.
TCTATTATATTCACCAGATTATTCTGTTCCTCAGGTTTTTAATTCACTTGATTTTTAGGTTCACTTGTTGATAGATATGTATTTGTTGTTCATAATTTTTCTCTTTACTTTTTTCTTCTTCCTCTTCTTTAAGAATACCTTTCAGCATTTCATATAATACTGGTTTGGTGGTGATGAACTCCTTTAGCTTTTTCTTATCTGTGAAGCTCTTTATCTGCCCTTCAATTCTGAATGATAGCTTTGCTGGGTAGAGTAATCTTGGTTGTAGGTTCTTGCTATTCATCACATTGAATATTTCTTGCCACTCCCGTCTGGCCTGCATAGTTTCTGTTGAGAAATCAGCTGACAGTCGTATGGGTGCTCCCTTGTAGGTAATTAACTGTTTTTCTCTTGCTGCTTTTAATATTCTCTCTTTGTCTTTTGCTCTTAGCATTTTAATTATAATGTGTCTTGGTGTGGTCCTCTTTGGATTCCTTTTGTTTGGGGTTCTGTGCGCTTCCTGGACTTGTAAACCTATTTCTTTCACCAGGTGGGGGAAGTTTTCGGTCATTATTTCTTCAAATAGGTTTTCAGTATCTTGCTCTCTCTCTTCTTCTGGCACCCCCATAATTCTGATGTTGGTACGCTTGAAGTTGTCCCAGAGTCTTCTTACACTATCTTCAACTTTTTGGATTTTTTTTTTTTGCTTTTTGCTTTTTCGGTTGAGTGTTTTTTGCTTCTTTGTGTTTCAATTCTTTGACTTGATTTTTGTGTTCCTCTTGTCTGTTTTTGGGTCTCTGTATAATATTTTTTATTTCAGTCAGTGTATGTTTAATTTCTAGTTGGTCCTTTTTCATATCTTCGAGGGTCTCGTTATATTTATCGGCCTTTTCTAGGATATTCTTAAAAAGCCTTATAACCGTGGTTTTGAATTCTATATCCAGTCGTTTGTTTTCCTCCATTTCTTTCGTTTGTGATCTGATTCTTTGAGGCCGCATTTTCACTGCTTCCCTGAGTTGGTAAGGTAGATTTGTGTGCTAGGTTTTCAATATGGCCCAGTGGGTCTGCCTCCCCAATTAACCTGAGGTGGACACTCTTGGTGCACCCCTTTGTGGACTGTGTGTACAGCCTTGCTGTAATTAAGTCTTGATTGTTGTTGGTATCACTGGGAAGAATTGACCTCCAGGCCAGTTTGCTGTAAGGATCAGCTGTGTCTATACTGGGAGAAGTTCGGTGCTGGAGACAGCCTTATAGGATTAGACTTGCCAAATTGCAATAGCCTCTGTGCTCAGCTTGGATGGGGTGGAGTCTCAGTCTTGGCTTCCTGTCAGCCTTACCCTTGCGCGCAGGTGCGCGCCTTCAGACCTCCACCTTCCCTGGCTCCTGAGTCTCCGCCCGAGAGTCCAGACTCCCCCCGTAAGAGCGTGGGTCCCCAGGGGCTCGCCTGGAACTGGGGTTCAGTGCAGTCAGAACTGGGGTTCAGTGCGGTCGGGGGCTTCCTTCCCCCTTCCGCCAGAGAAAGTCAGCCAGGCTCTCAGCCGCCCTTCCTCTCTGCGCGCACAAAGACCCTTTGCCGGTACCTCCAATTCTCTGTGAGCTTTTCTCTTTCCTTCTAGTTGTAGAATTTTCACTCAGCCAGCTTTCCTGTGGTTCTGGATGGTGTCTGTTCTGTCTTTTAGTTGTAGTTTTGAAATTGTTGTGCGAGGCAGCAGTTTAGGTGCTTACCTATGCCGCCATCTTGGTTTCTCCCTCAGGTGAATACCTTTTGAAAGCTGAAATAGGGTAGAGCTACCGTGTGTGTAAAGGTGCGCTCACTAAACCCAATGGGAGTCTTCTTAAAGCAGACCCAGTGAAACCTGATGTGAGTGGAACGTGTTTACGGGCACACTGATTTCTTACCTCGCATTCACACCTCTGTTCCCAGAATGTTTCATGTTCCCATGGTGCTCTCAGCTTTGGAGCTTGACTGGTCTTTGTACGCATGGATGGCCTGATGAGCTGACCCCCTCTGCGCACTTTAGTGAATTGTCCTGCCCCGTCACTTCCTATCTCGTTACTCAACTGTATTTTCTCCATAGCACTTACCAGTATTTGAAATGATCTTATTCTCCTAGGCTATGTTTATTTCCTGCCTGCTCGCGCTAAAATGTAAGACTGCATGAGGTCAGAGGTCTTGCTTTCCTTGTTCATCATCCTGTAGCCAGTACCAAGACAGGACCTGGCACAAATGGAGTAATCAACACAAAATCATTTCTCATGTGAATAAATGAACATGTGTCACAGTGCCTGATATCACGTCCATTGCCATCCTCAGGATCACGAAGCGTTTATTCAACAAGGTACCTAGAATAAATAATACAGTGGTATTCAGTTTATAATATGTTAAAAAGCTAGATCTCATATTGTATCTTACCCCAACCATTCCCTCCAAGAAAAGCAAAAACAAACCCCATAAAAGAAAGTAAGAAAATTTTTACAGGTAATGGATATGCTCAATACCTTGGTTGTGGTGATGGTATCATGGGTGTATGCATATGTCCAAACTCATCAAGATGTATATATTAAATCTGTGCAGTTTTTTTTTTTTTTAAGGGAGTGGAAGGTAGGGGGAGAGACACAGAGAGAAACATCGATGTAAGAGAGACACATTCATTGGTTGCCTCCCACAAGTGCCCTAACCGGGGCCGGGGGATCAAGCCTGTAACCAAGATACATGCCCTTGACCAGAATCAAACTTCAGTCGTTGGGCCTACGCTCTATCTACTGAGCCAAACCAGGCTAAGGCTAAATGTGTGCAGTTTTTAAAAAATATATATATTTAAAAATTAATTTCAGAGAGGAAGGGAAGGGAGAGGGAGATAGAAAAATCAATGATGAGAGAGAATCATCCATCGGGCTGCCTCCTGCATGCCCCCTGTTGGGGATTGAGTCCAAAAACCTGGGCATGTGCTCTTACAGGGAATTGAACTGATACCTCCTGGTTCTTAAGTAGCATGCTCAACCACGGAGCCGCTCCAGCTGGGCCACAGTTTCTAAAATACATGAATTTTATCTCAATAAAAGTTATTTTTTATTTTTTTTTGGAAGGATTTGTTAAGCAGGACCACAGTGTTGCACAACCCCAGAGAGCTCTGTGTGTCAAAAACCAGGCCCTGCACAAAACAGGCGGAAGCCAAGAGGCACGGGATTAAATGTAAACTTGTCATCAGAATTGCTCCTGAATAACCCATCAGTGGATGCCTGTATATTTGGAATCATCTTATAAGGAGGCTCCCTGCAGTAGTTCAGAAAACAACCCCTTTGGGTAAAGATCCCAGGGAGTTCTGAGTACAAACATTGCTGTATAATCAACCGAGTTCCAGGTAAAGAGCTCAGTAGCCCTTTCATTCTCTAAGATCCATAATCCCAGCAAGAAACTTGTTTTTTTTATAGAAACAAGTATATACACAAAGCCGCCTCCCCTTTTTTTCCATCAAATTCGGATTAAGTGCATTCTAAAACTAATTTAGAGAGATTAGTTAAATTTAATTGACTGATTTGGGTAGGATAAAATGGTAATAATTGTTGGACCATGGTATTTAAATTTCATTACCTGACTTTCTTATTGCTTCTTTCACATGAGAATTACCTTTGCAAATACGACATAATAGAAAGCTTTTCTCTCTGAGGGTCCCGGCGTCCTGTTCTT
>NC_137785.1:41473372-41635872 GCF_963455305.1 Plecotus auritus | reverse complement strand
TTTAAATTTTGTGCTATTTGTCTTTTTATTATGAAAAGTAATAGTTGGTTATATATTCTGGGTACTTATTAGATATGTGGTTTGCAGATTCTTCTGCCTTTCTCTGTGCTGTATTTCTTTGCTCTTTTGGGCACCAGGTGTGCAGGCTGTTGGTTTCCAAGGCTACTGGTGAGATGGGCCATGGAGGATGATACTAGGGTAAATGGAAACACCACAAATCCTGCTGCTTTTATGACATTTTAGACGTTATTTTCTTGAATAAATGCTCCTTAGATTACCACATGTCTTTGGTTAATATCTGGAGCTCTGACAAAGGTGACTGACAATTTTTGCTAGTTTTTTTCCCCCTCTCTCTTTGTCAAACGAGGGGCATGTGGACCAGTGGCTGGGAGTTTGACATGCTTGCATGAAGTCTTCTGACTGTAGATTAGAGCTCTAACAGAAATACTTAGTATGAATTCTTGTTTGCGATTTTCCCAAGTTTTATCATCCAGTCTTTGATACATTATTTCCTCTTTTTGCCAGGGCATGTGAGCCAGTCCCTGTGAGACTTTGAAGATGATGAGTTACCATAAGGCCCACGCACAGCGCCACAGCTATTCTTATGGATTTGGGTTTAACCTTGGTTCGACTTGAGGATTATAAAGATTTCTAGTCTCCAAGAAGCTGCCAGGAGTTTGAGTTATGTGAACACTATAGGGTAGTAGACACATTTCTGTCTAACTTTGATCTTTACTGTATCATGCTTAGTCAAACAATCCAAGAATGGCTTTTGTATAGTTAAAGAGAAAACAATGGTTTCAAGATAAAAGTGTTGCACTGAAATGAAGTTATATGAATATACCTTGGAAGCACTTGTTTTTAAGGTCCTAAGGGACCATTCTCTGATTGGTGTTCATATTAGTTTGCTAGGGCTGCCAGGCAAAATACCACAGACTGGGTGGCTTACACAACAAAAATTAATTTTCTCACAATTCTGGAAGCTAAAAATCTGAGATCAAGGTGTTGGCAGTGTTGGTTTCTTCCAAGGCTTCTCTTCTTGGCTTGTAAATGACCACCTGCTTCCTGTGTCTTCACTCTGTCTTCTCTCTGTAACTGTCTGTGTCCTAATTCCTCTTCTTATAAGGGCATCAGTCATATTGGATTAGGGTCCACAATAATGACCTCATTTTACCTTAATAACTTCTTTAAAGACCCTATCTCCAAATAAAGTAACATTCTGAAATACTGGGGGTTAGGACTTCCATGTATGAACTTGAAATCTATGAATCAATTCCCCGCCCCCTGCCCCCAAATTGAATAGAACTGATGAACAAATGTAGATCCATAGAAGCATGGAACAGACTGATGAATTTCAGAGGGAGGGCAGGGGTGGGTAGATGGGTGGGTGGGGAGAGATTAACCAAATAATTTATATGTATATATGCATAACCCATTGGCACAGACAATAGTGTGGTGAAGGCCTGGGGGTGGGTACAGGGTGGAGGGGGTCAGTGGGGAAAAAGAGTGGGGCATCTGTAATACTTTCAACAATAAAGATAAATTTTTAAAAATGGGAAAAAAATGAAAAGGATACTAGCAAAGCAAACAACATGGCCTCTCTACTCAGACTTGTCACAGGTCCTACCTATCAGTGTTAAATATCCAAGAAGTTTAAAAGCCTGTTGTTAAACTGTTGATAGCTTGAAATGGGCCATCATTGGAGTATTTGCTTCATGGAAATCAGCAAAAGCTCTATTGCTGATTTGGACTACCCACCCTCCTGCCTAAAGCTGGTTTTCAAGTACACAACTGCTTTTATGCCACATCCCTTTTTGTAGAGTAAGTCACCTTGAGAAACAAACCCGCTTTTTCTGAAGTAATGAGAGCTAGGATTGCTGTGAGTTGGTAACAAGAATATATCCATGCAAAAATTAAAAATCACTTGTGAAGACTGGTTTCAGATATAAGATGTAAAGAACTCAAAAGTCATCATCCCATCCTCACCACAAGAAGCAAATCAATCAAATGGAAAACCAATGACTCTTCTTAGATCCACCAGAGAATTGAGATCACAGGGCAAACCCTATACCCCAAAACTGGAGAGACAGGAATACAGAGACAGCCCATATTAGCTTATAGGAAGCAGAAGCTGCTGGAGCCAGTAACTGGTAGGAACACTTAAATAGTAGTTGCCTAATGGCTAGAGGCTGAATGTAGAGTAGCCTGAGAGATAAAAACTCCTGGGTGCCCAATCTCAGTGAGTCAGGCACACCTTTGTGGGTTTTACCTCAACCAGGTTCTCATAGTGAACGAGAAAAACTCCCTGGCGCTGGTGAAGGAAGAGAGTAAAACTAATAATTTTGAAACACACCCAGAGCATTTTTTACAAAGGTTCATCCTGAAGCCAAATTACTTTATCTGTCTTGGGGGAGGATAGTTAAATAACTCCAGGCTCCTGCAGTCTTCTCATTACATGAAGTAAAAAAAAAAAAAAAAAAAAAAAAAAAAAAAAAAAAAAAAGGGGCTAAAAATGCTTCTGTCAGTCCCAGCCCAGGAACTCAGGCCTCTAAAACACTATAAATTTATCATAAGTTTATAAAAATTTCCCCCTCCCCAGTACCACCACATCAACAGGGCTTCAGCACAACAGTGGATTATAACAGATAGAGCTTCAAGACACACTCCCTTTAAGAAGGAGTTTTTAGGACAATCCAAAGACAATAGGGAAGAAGGGAAAAACAGAACAAGGAAACGGAAGCCTCTGACACCTACAGCTATAGCAAACATTAAACGCAGCCCAGCTCCTAAGCAGGCAGGTTAACCTAAAATCTCATGCTAAAAGCCTGAATACCTCAGTTCCAATTACCAAATACATCATGTGCTGCTTTCAGCAAAAAACTACAAGACATACCAAAAGGCAAGACAAAAACAGATCCTGAATAGAGAAAGCAAGGATCAGAACTAGCCTCATATATGACACAGATTTTGGAATTATCAGATAGGAAATTTAAAATAGCTATAATTATTATGTTAAGGGATCTGATTGAAAAAGTAGACCACATACAACAACAGATGGGAAATGGAATTCCTTTGAGGAGTATATGACTGAGGAAAGAACCAGTGAGCTTGAAGATAAGTAACAGAAACTTCCCAAATTGAAATGCAAAAGAAAAAAATAAAAAATAAAAAATGGAGCAGGATATCCAAGAACCATGGGACAGTGAGAAAAGGAATAACAGTAAAAACAGTGAGAAAGGAGCAGAAAAAATATTTGAAGTAATAATGCTGAAAATTTTCCAAATTAATGACAGGCGCCACATGACAGAACGAAGAAACTTACGTAACAAGCAGGATAAATACCAAAAAATCTACACCTACACATGTCATATTCAAACCACAGAAAAGCAAAGACAAAGAGAAAGAAGTCAGGGTGGGGGACTTATCTATAGAGGAACTCATGTAAGAATTATGTTGGACCCCTCAGAAATCATTTAATAAGAAGAGAGTATAGTGAGATGTTTAAAGAAGAAATAACCACCTACCTAGAATTCTGTAGCCAGAAAAATTAACCTTCAAAAGTGAGAAATAAAGACACTGGTGGACAAAACAAATAAGACAAACAAAAAACTGAGGAAAATTGTTGATGGTAGACCTGTCTTACAAGAAATGTTAAAAACAAGTTCTTCAGAGAAGGAAAATGACATAGGTCAGAAACTCAGATATACATAAAGAAGGGACGAGGCTCAGAGAAGGAATATATAAAGGTGAAATAAGATCTTTCATTTTTCTTATTCTTTTTAAAAATTTATCTTTATTATTGAACGTATTACAGATATCTTCCATTTTTCTTATTCTTAATAGATTTAATAAATAACTATTATTCAAGTAATAGTAACAATGTATTGGATGATTATAAGTATGGATAAGTGAAATGAACGAAAGATATATTATAGGGAATGGGAGGAAAAAATTGGGAATACAAGGTACCTGCACTATTCACGAAGTGGAATAGTGTTATTTGAATTAGTTGTAAATAAATATTGCAAACTACAGCAATAAGAGGCAAAAATTTTTGCGTGTGTTAATCCTCACCTGAGGACATTTTCCCATTGATTTTTAGAGAGAGAGTGGGAGGGAGGGGGAGAGAGAGAAAGAGAGAAACATCATTGTGAGTGAGACATATTGATTGGTTGCCTCCTGAACCTGTCCCGACCAGGGCCAGGAATCGAGCCTGCAACGTGAGTGCATGCCCTTGACCAGAATCAAAACGTGGCCCTTCCGTCTGGAGGCCAACGCTCTATCCACTGACCCAAACAGCCAGGGCAGGAAAACGTTGAAGAAGTGTAATTGATATATTAAGAGGGCAGAGAGAATGGAATCATATAACCTGCTCAATTAAAACCAGAGAGGCAGAAAAAGAAGGGAAGATTAAAACAAAAGAATAAGAAAAAGTTAAACAAATAGTAAATAGTTATAAACATGATAGATTTTATTTTTTAATTTATTTATTTTTATTTTTTTAAAAAATATATTTTTATTTATTTTTACAGAGAGGAAGGGAGAGGGATAGAGAGCCAGAAACATCGATGAGAGAGAAACATCGATCAGCTGCCTCCTGCACACCCCCCACTGGGGATGTGCCCGCAACCAAGGTACATGCCCTTGACCGGAATCGAACCTGGGACCCCTCAGTCCGCAGGCCGACGCTCTATCCACTGAGCCAAACTGGTCAGGGCATAAACATGATAGATTTTAATCCAACTGTATGAATAATCACTTAAAATGTGAATGGTCTAAATATACCAATTAAATGACTGTCAGAGTAGATAAAGAGTAAGGCTCAACCACATATCTATAATAATAGAACTGTAATATGCTAATTAGACCGGATGTTCTTCCGGACGAAGCAGGGCAGAGGCAGAGGCAGCCCCGGTGGTGGGGGGCGAATTTCATGCCTTGGGCCTCTAGTTGTCTATAAGTAAACCACTTCAAATATAAAGACACAGATCCATAAAGAGTAAAGGGATGTAGAAAGTTATACCATGCTAACATCAATCTTTGGTATTTACCCAAATGAGTTGAAAACTTGTGTATAAACACACACACACACAGACACACACACCCCTGCACATAAATGTTTATAGCAGTGTTATTCATAATTGCCCAAGCTGGAAAGAGATGTTCATCAACAGGGAATAGATAAACAAACTTGCATATCCATACAATGGAGTATTATTCAGTGACAAAAATAAATTATTAAACCACAAAATGGTAGGGAGGACTCTGAAATGCATATTGCTAAGTGAAGTCATTCTGGAAAACGATAGAGACATAAAAAACTACGCAGGCTGTAAAAAAAGCTCAGTGGTTCCAAGGGTTCAGGAGAAAGGAGGAAGGATGAAGATAAAAAGCACAAGGGATTTTTAGGGCATCGACGCTATTCTCTACGACACTATAGCGGTAGATTTATGAAATTTGTCAAAACCCATTGGTTGTACAGAAATGTACAACCTCATTGTAAACCATGGACTTCAGTTAATAATAATGTAATAATGTTGTTTCATTAACGTTAACAAATGTACCACACTAATGCAAGGTGTAAATTATAGAGGAAACTGTTTTGAGGAGGGGAGTATGTGAGAACTTTGTACTATCTGCTCATTTTTTTTTCTGTAAATCTAAAACTGCTCTAAAAGTAAATTCTATTAATTATAAAAACAAAAATATAAAAAATAACGTGTCTGGTGTCAGTTTTCCTGTGACATACTCAGAAATGTTTCATTGACAGAAATTTAGGTTTGAAATAATAAGATTGTCCAAAAGAGGGTGCCAAAGACTTACAAAGATATCTCTTTTGGTTATGCACAAGACAGCTAAATAATAAAATAGAATTAATAGAGTAAAAAAAAAAAAAGAGAGAGAAGGCCCTAATGTAAGTAAACATGCCTGACAGTTAGCTCCACCTTGCCTACTACTCCTGTCCCCCTTCCTTAGGGCTCAGATCCATTGCCTTTGCTCTCTGTGAGGGCTGTTCCTTTGCTGTGTATTTGGGTGTAATTCACCCTGATGATGTATAGCAGTGACTTGGACTCCAAAGAGACCTGCAGGAGGCTGGGCTGTCACACATACATTTGGGCCCTATTTTAAGACCCTATAGACATAGGCTTGTATAAATTGGATTTAAATGGGAGTTTTGCAAGTTTATAAGTTTTTTCCCCCAATTTATAATACTTTAAGTGATACATTATAAATTTAGAGACACTTCTCTCTTATGACTGTTGGTTCTTTTAATAGCAGTAGCCTTTAAGACTTCAATCTTGAATTCCTCTGTTCTTAGGACCCTGTAATCTATGACTAAATGTACGGACACAATTCATTCCTTAAGATGGCTTTGGCCCTGGCTGGTGTGATCCAGTGGTTAGAGCTTCGGTTCTCACACAAAGGGTTGCAGGTTTGATTCCCAGCCAAGGTCAGGTGGGAGGCAACCAGTTGATGTGTGTCTCTCACATCAATGTTTCCCTCCCTCCCTTCCTCCTTCCCTTCCACTCACTCTGAAAAGCAATGGAAAAATATTCTCAGGTGAGGATTAACAACAACAAAAAGATATCTTTTGGTGAATAATTTTGTCAAGGAGAGAATCTTCTTGTTAGGGCAATAATATGAGTAAACTAAGTTTCTTTTTTGTTATATTCCTTTTTTATATTTTCAAATCATCTTTACTTTTTGTTGGGTGAAAAAGTGTAAAAAAAAGTGGTGTAAAAATACATTTATAAAATAATCAATTCACAAAGTCCAAAGTGACTGTGTTATTTAATCTCTCTTGCAGAGATAAAACTATTAACAATTTGTTACTCAGCTTTCTAAACATTTCCGTATATGTTTAGAATGCAAATGGCTTACATTAACCACATTCTCTAGTGATGTACTTTCTATGCTTAACAATGAACACCTGTCCCATATAACATAATTTCTTCTTCACAATGTATGTCTATGATTCCACTTTATGGCTATATTATGCTTTATATATTTGGTCAATACTCTATGTGTGCAATTCAGTTTCTTTCTTTTTGTTTTGTGCTATTAAGAGTATTGATTTAATAAAAAACCTTATCAATACATGTTTATGTATTTGTGTTATTATCTCTATTCAATTAATTCTCAGAATTGAAATTCCAAGTTATAACATAAACCAATTTTCATTTTGATAGGTATTACCATCCATTGCCTCATAAATTTTACAAATAGAAAGACCCACACACTTGAGTCTTCCTCTAGGGCAGTGATTCTCAACCTTTCTAATGCCGCGACCCTTTAATACAGTTCCTCATGTTGTGTCACGACCCACAGGTAGAGAACCGCTGCTGTAGACCTAAGACCATCGGGAAACACAGATATTTACATTATGATTCATAACAGTAGCAAAATTACAGTTATGAAGTAGCAACAAAAATAATTTTATGATTGGGGGGCACCACAACATGAGGAACTGTATTAAAGGGTCGCGGCATTAGAAAGGTTGAGAACCACTGCCCTAGGGCTTCTTTTTCTCTTCCTTCCTCTCTTTCTTCCCCTTCCTTCCTTCCTTCCTTCCTTCCTTCCTTCCTTCCTTCCTTCCTTCCTTCCTTCCTTCCTTCCTTCTTTTTAAAATATATTTTTATTGATTTCAGAGAGGAAGGGAGAGGGAGAGAGATCGAAACATCAATGATGAGAGAGAATCATTGATCAGCTACAGAACACAACCTGAGTGCTAGAAGTGTTTAGTGCTTCTGGGTTGATCTTCGTTTCTAGATTTTTTTTTTTTTAGTGGGAAACTCCTAGATTTATTTGACAATCAGCAACTAGTTTTTCATTGATTCAGCCAGTTTTTCATTGATGCCCTTGCAGTAGTGGCATATCATGCGTATGCATTATCTTCATTGATGTCTATGCTTTATGTCAATTTATCAAGATACTAATAAGATTTACATAATGTTATTGGTTAAGAACATTATAGTTGAGGAAAGAGCATGAACAAACTACAATCTGGCAAAGACAAGAAATTCTGCTTGGATAGAGTTGTTTGTGCAGGTAGGAGCATGGTGGATGTTAGGGCTAAGAAAGTGTGATGGGCACCGCTGGTGTGGCTCAGTGGTTGAGCGTTGATCTATGAACCAGGACGTCATGGTTTGATTCCTGATACCCGGTCAGGGCATCTGCCCGGGTTGTGGACTCAATCCCCATTAGGAGGTGTGCAGGAGGCAGCTGATCAATGATTCTCATCATTGAAGTTTCTATCTCTCTCTCCCTTCCACTCTCTGAAAAAAATGTTATTAAAAAAATAAGTGCCTGAGGGTAAAGGGGAGAGACCAACCAAAGGACTTGTATGCATGCATATAAGCATAACCAATGGACACAGACACCAGGAGGGTGAGGGCAAGAGCAGGGGATTGGGGTGGGGTGGGGTGGGGGGAAATGGGGGGATAAGAACACATATGTAATACCTTAATCAATAAAGAAAAAAAAAGTGTGGTGGCACCAGGTTGGGAGGTGGGAAGAAGTGCCAAATGTTGCCAAGTAGCTGAGCATAGAGTTGCATATTTAAATTAAGCACCAAAGAACTGATGGATCCCACAGAATATAATGGGCAGGAGATAATATGATATGTTAGCATTAGAAATAGACAACTCTAGATTTGAATTCTAGCTTTGACACTCCCTGGACAAGCAATAGCTAAACTTTATGAAAGTGATGGTAAACTGCATGAAAACATCTGACTAAACAAAAGGTAAATGTGTTCCCAACTACCACAACCTTACATCCTTTTACCTGGAATTCAAAAGTGCCCACTACCACTTTAACAAAGGAAGTAAAAGGAGGGAAAATCAGAGTGGAAAGAGACAGAAGACAGTTATTATGAATGAAACTAGAGGCCCGGTGCATGAAATTCATGAACATGTAGGGTCCCTAGGCCTGGCCAGGGATCAGGGCCGATCTGTGGGGAAACCGGCAGGGCGATTGGGGGGGGGGGGGCGCTGCTGGAACCTGCCTTGGCTGGCCTGGCACTGCCCACTAGCTGGTCCCACCCCTTGCCGCCGCCCGCTCAATGGCTGGCACTGCCCCCCTCGCCCCCGCCCCCTGCCACCGCCGACACTGGTTGCCTCCCTCTGCGGGGCGACTGGCGGGGCGATCAGGGAGGGGGCCCTGCTGGCACCTGCCTTGGCTGGCCTGGGGCCTGTGGGCTGGGGGCAGCTCCTGCGTTGAACATCTGCTCCCTGGTGGTCAGTGGGTGTCATAGTGACCGGTTGCTCCACCAGTTGTTCTGCAGTTCAGTAATCTGCATATTAGGCTTTTATTATATAGGATAGTTTACATTTGCAAATTGTACAGCATTGGACCATGTGGACAAATTGCTGGAGTTCTCTCAAATAGAGGGCCCTGAAAGTTAAATCTTATTAGTTTCACGGTAAATCAATTTGAGGATGAGGAAAGTGGAACAACATGGATTTCCACCTTAAGTCAGTTTTTGTAAGTGAGGGCAGAAATCCTGGAGCATTGAAGACAATTTTTGAAAATAGAGACTGCTCCTTCCTGGAGGAGCAAGAATGGTTCTACCCTGTTCCTGGCCCTCTGTTGCTTCTTAATTTCACAAAAACAAGGAAAAACATATCCCATTAATTTTCTTAGCCCTAAGTCTGTAAAGAGAAAATCTTAGTGAACATCATTCTATATGCGGATGCATACAGAGAAGGTTCACATTAGACCTGATCTGATAGAATTGTGGTAGGGGTGACACATTTTCTCTCAGCTCTTTAATTAGTGGCTGAGCCAAGATGCTCCTCTTCGTGCTCAGTGCTTTGGGGTTCACAGACAAGATGATAAGGAGATAATGAGAATTTTAGAGCAAGAAGAAACCAAGACAAATCCCTCATATCACAGATGAGGATACTGAGGCCCCCAAGAAATTTACAATCTTATTTAAGAGGATTAAAAATGAAACGTGAAAGAATTAAATAGTAATATACAAGAGTATATGGTTGTATATGCTATAGTAATCCAAGGAGTGGAGAGATCCATTGCAGCAGAAGTGGAGAGAGATAAGAGCCTTGGCATGTGCTAAGTGTATAAAGTGTGCAAGGGGCTTTAGTCATGTGACCTTGGATCTAATATTTGCCCAGGAGATTAAAAGACTAGGAGGTAAGTGGTTCATTGAACTGGGGAGATTCAAAAAATGCTCAAAGGTAGAAATTATAACTTGTCTGGAAGATGGTGGCAGGAGTATTGGAAAACCCATTTGGATAGAAAAGAAACAAACCAGTGAGAATGAGAATGTCATGAGTATTGACCTTGATATTCAACAACGGTTAGCAATCACTGGATTGACAGGCTAAATTTGTATTTCAGAAAGAATAGCTCAGTGATCATAAATTATACTGCAGCCACTGATAGCACCCTCGTAAAGCTTCAGATTCTGCAATATGAGGGTTAGTTATTGATTCTCTTTTTTACCATGCTTGAATATTGGAGGAATCTTTAAAAGATTTCTATGCTTTAATATCTGTGGAATTACCTGCCATTGTGGCAGAGTAACTAAAATGTATTTTAATTAACAACTATAATGTATAGTTTCACCCTCGAGAATAAGAGTAGTAGCCTAACACGTATTGAGTGCCTTCTGTGTGTGAGGCACTGTGCTAAGCATTGTACTTCTGTTATTGCGTGAAGCTTAGAGAGGGAGTGTAGCCCATGTGGAGTCACCTAGCTAGTAAGTGCTATGGCCTGGACCTGAATTAATATCTTCCTAATCTCAAAGCCTAATGCTGCTAAATCTATGTACTAGTAATAGTACTCCAAACCTCATTTTTATAAGTGATTGGGGAAAGTTATGGTTATAAGTCTTCAGATATTTTGAGAGAATCATATTACTTAATTTGCTTAGTTTCTAATTAGTACATTTTACAATTTTTCTGATATTCTTCTGAGAAAGTTTGTCAGCAATATATTACTATTTTATAGATTATCCATGTTTTTAAAAAATAATTATTGGGCCATTTCACATGTATTAGAAATTCACATCACTACGTAGTATTGCTTTTGTGCCAGGAATGCATGATTTCCATATTTAATAAGTTAGAATATAATGCTGCTGCCACTTGTTCATCCACCTGTCCATCTGTCCATCCATCCATCCATCCTTGGTATCTACATTTCCTGAATGTCTTATGTGAGTTAGGTACTGACTGGTACATGTGTTGTCACTTTTTTTGGTCAGTATTGCTTCCACTAGCTAATGAAACAAAAATCCCCAAATGTCAGTAATTCCCCACTTACACCCTATATTTAACTGACTCTCCTCTAAGCTGTGACTTTCCATCCCTGAAGACCTCCTTAGTGTCTTCCATTGTATCTTTTGTGTTCCGTTGGCCATGTAGTGAAGGGTGAGAGGGTAAGGTCTGAACACTCTCTCACCCTCACCCTTAACAAACATCTGAGCCCAGAAGTGGCACACACCCAGCTCACACTCCGTCTAGCTGGGCACCTCTTTTCACCAACAACTTTAGACTGTGAAAGAGAAGCATAGATTTCTGTCGGTCAGCTGATTATCTTTGTCTAGTCGTTGTCAGTGCTAAAGAATGTATATAGATGTGTTTGGTAAGCTATGAAGTGCTTTTCAATTTTTTGGTATTTCTATTTCACAAATATGAATAAATCATAGTGGAAAATAAATCTATTGGGACTGACTTGACACATGGTAAATGAATTTTTTTGTACCTATAATACATCATCTAATCTTTCTTGAAGCTTGTTAGATTATTAGGATTATCTGGGCTCTATGTCCATGATCGAGTTCCACTGAAGGCCACCACTGCAGTCATGAGGGGGAAGCGTAACCGCTGTCGAATTTCTCTTATTTACTCTATTTTGAAAGGAGTCAAAGGGTGTGAGTACAGGGGCTGTGGTATATAATTTAAATGTCCACATTTTAGACTTGCAATGCAATGCAGTATTTCAATGCAAATGCCAGTGAGTTTCGTATGAGTCCCTCATTTATTTTGTGAACTCGGATCAATTTTGTTTCTTTGGGACTCAAGGTTCTTATAGTTTCACCGTCATTTTTCAGAGATAAAACCAATGGTTCTTCCTAGCTTTAACATTCTCAAATTATATTAAATTTAGGGTGTCCCTCAAAAATGTATACACATACTTTGAATAATTATAGAGGCCGTGTTTATTAAAATACATTTCATTTTCAAAATTGAGCTATCAGCTGTTAAAAATGTATATGTTTATCACACAGGTTTTTTTCTGCCTTAAGTAGATGGTCAATTGGGAATATATATTTTGTGGTTGCTTAAGAAGCATTCTGGTGCTGTACCTTCTTCTGGTTCAACTTCATACCCTAACCTGGAGTTTCGGTGGAAGTCGATCAGAGAAAATATTATCTTTTTTTATCTCTTCAGATTAGTGGCCTGTTCATTTCAGCTGCCATTTCAATGAACTGGTCTAATCATGTACTGGACCCTGAGATGGACCTGGACCTGTGGGCCCTGAAGTGGTGAGGTGAGATGATGCATTGATGGAATACCTAATGAGATTGAAAATTGAAAATAAACAATTGGATGAAGTTGACTACATGGCCTTGGAGATAGTTCATTTATCCCTATTATCAAAAACCTAATGTTGATAATATTAACATTATCAAAGTACCATGAACAAAACCACTTAACAGATCTTGGTCTTATCCCCAGAGAGCTTACATTTCAGAGAGCACAAAAACAGACTAATTTAACTATTAAGAGACATTGAAATAAAGTGTTGCCCTGGTCAGTTAGCTCAGCTGGTTAGAGTGTCATCCATATGCCAAGGCACATACAAGAATCGACCAATGAATGCATAGGTAAGTAGAACAACAAATCAATGTTTCTCTCTCTCTTTCCCCCACTGAAATCAATAAAAAATAAATAAATTTATTTATTTATTTATTTAAATAAATCTTTATTCAGATTATTACAATTATTTCTCCTTTTCCCCCCCATAGCTCCCCTCCACCCAGTTCCCACCCCACCTTCTGCCCTTACCTCCCCCTCACTGTCCTCATCCATAGGTGTATGATTTTTGTCCAGTCTCTTCATGAACCCCCCATACCCCTTTCCCCCTGAGAATTATCAGTCCACTCCCTTTCTATGCCCCTGATTCTATTATATTCACCAGATTATTCTGTTCCTCAGGTTTTTAATTCACTTGATTTTTAGGTTCACTTGTTGACAGATATGTATTTGTTGTTCATAATTTTTATCTTTACTTTTTTCTTCTTCCTCTTCTTTAAGAATACCTTTCAGCATTTCATATAATACTGGTTTGGTGGTGATGAACTCCTTTAGCTTTTTCTTATCTGTGAAGCTCTTTATCTGCCCTTCAATTCTGAATGATAGCTTTGCTGGGTAGAGTAATCTTGGTTGTAGGTTCTTGCTATTCATCACATTGAAAATTTCTTGCCACTCCCGTCTGGCCTGCATAGTTTCTGTTGAGAAGTCAGCTGACAGTCGTATGGGTGCTCCCTTGTAGGTAACTAACTGTTTTTCTCTTGCTGCTTTTAATATTCTCTCTTTGTCTTTTGCTCTTGGCATTTTAATTATGATGTGTCTTGGTGTGGTCCTCTTTGGATTTCTTTTGTTTGGGGTTCTGTGCGCTTCCTGGACTTGTAAGTCTCTTTCTTTCACCAGGTGGGGGAAGTTTTCTGTCATTATTTCTTCAAATAGGTTTTCAGTATCTTGCTCTCTCTCTTCTTCTGGCACCCCCATAATTCGGATGTTGGTATGCTTGAAGTTGTCCCAGAGACTTCTTACATTATCTTCAACTTTTTGGATTTTTTTTTTTGCTTTTTCGGTTGAGTTTTTTTTGCTTCTTTGTATTTCAATTCTTTGACTTGATTTTTGTGTTCCTCTTGTCTGTTTTTGGGTCTCTGTATAATATTTTTTATTTCAGTCAGTGTATGTTTAATTTCTAGTTGGTCCTTTTTCATATCTTCGAGGGTCTCGTTATATTTATCAGCCTTTTCTAGGATATTCTTAAAAAGCCTTATAACCGTGGTTTTGAATTCTATATCCAGTCGTTTGTTTTCCTCCATTTCTTTCGTTTGTGATCTGATTCTTTGAGGCCGCATTTTCACTGCTTCCCTGAGTTGGTAAGGTAGATTTGTGTGCTAGGTTTCCAATACGGCCCAGTGGGTCTGCCTCCCCAGTTAACCTGAGGTGGACACTCTTGGTGCACCCCTTTGTGGACTGTGTGTACAGCCTTGTTGTAATTAAGTCTTGATTGTTGTTGGTATCACTGGGAAGAATTGACCTCCAGGCCAGTTGGCTGTAAGGATCAGCTGTGTCTATGCTGGGAGAAGTTCGGTGCTGGAGACAGCCTTATAGGATTAGACTTGCCAAATTGCAATAGCCTCTATGCTCAGCTTGGATGGGGTGGAGTCTCAGTCTTGGCTTCCCATCAGCCTTGCCCTTGCGCGCACATGCGCGCCTTCAGACCTCTGCCTTCCCGGCTCCCGAGTCTCCGCCCGAGAGTCCAGACTCCCCCCACAAGAGTGTGGGTCCCCAGGGGCTCGCCTGGAACTGGGGTCCAGTGCAGTCAGAACTGGGGCTCAGTGCAGTCAGGAGCCTCTGACTCCCATCCACTAGGGAAAGCCTGTGGCAACCTCCGCAGCCTTTGTGCGCACTGGCACGCGCGCGCCTTCAGACTTCTGCTTTTCCCAGCTCGAGTCTCCGCCCGAGAGTCCAGACTCCCCCCGTAAGAGCATGGGTCCCCAGGGGCTCGCCCGGAACTGGGGTTCAGTGCAGTCAGAACTGGGGTTCAGTGCGGTCGGGGGCTTCCTTCCCCATTCCGCCAGAGAAAGTCAGCCAGGCTCTCAGCCGCCCTTCCTCTCTGCACTCACAAAGACCCTTTGCTGTACCTCCAATTCTCTGTGAGCTTTTCTCTTTCCTTCTAGTTGTAGAATTTTCACTCAGCCAGCTTTCCTGTGGTTCTGGATGGTGTCCGTTCTGTCTTTTAGTTGTAGTTTTGAAATTGTTGCGCGAGGCAGCAGTTTAGGTGTTTACCTATGCCGCCATCTTGGTTTCAGAAAGGAATAAAAAATAAATTTATATGGTTATGCTATAATTAATGAGCAGGAATGTTCAGCTATTGATACTCTAATTTAAATCTCAATATGAAAATTTTTGTTGTGATAATTCCAAAAGGTAACCAGAGCTTGTAATTATTATGTGCATTAATATATTTATGCACATTTTAAGAACAGTTCAGAAATATCGTATATTTTGAGAATTATTAGTGATCCTTTTAGATTGTTAGTGCCTGGTAACAGATACTAGCATGTTAATTGTTTATGCTATTTGTCTCTCAAATACTAAGAAAACACACGACTACACATCAGTTTCAACTGTATGTAGCAATCTGTTGTAGCACACTGTTAATATGTTTTCCTCAAGCTCTAAGGACCATCTTATGCTCTCAGCTATGGGAGCTAGCCCATATTTTTTCTTATTTTATGAATATATGAGTGATGTAATGCTCTTGGCTGATGAGTACTACTCTATACAGATGATATTGTTAAGAGATATTTACTATACAGTGACCTTTCTGCAATTTATTGTGTGCCCTAGTGAACATTTTGACCCCCAAAGGCTGGCAAAATTGTGCAAATGATAGAAGTAAACTTGCCCCAAAGGAACAAAGGATGTTATCATGCCCATTCAGTAGAGTATAATGACCAACAGATGTTAGGGACTAATGAAAATCGCCATGGAGGTCATAATAAGCATCACTTCCACCTAGAGGTATTAGGGCACAAGTTGGACAGGCACTTGGAGGAATCTATGACAAGAGGCGTGGCATAATTCCAGGTAACTTGAGTGGGTTTTTGCTAATGGTCCACCCCATGAGTGCAGCTCCGTGGGAAGTAAGTACCATGGTGGGGCTAGGACTGGAGCTGGGACTGCATTTGAAAGAAGTGCTGAGCCTATGGGAGAGAGCTTGGCACAGTCCAGTGCTCATTCAAGCCTCTAGCATTCAATCTTTTTGAAGAAGGAACATGTCCCTCCAGGAGTCCTGTAATGATTGTGTTTACAACTAAAACTGAGTGGCAACAGTCCCTCCCCCGCAGCCCCCTCCCTATACCAATAAGAGGAGCTGAGAGAGATGATTTTACAGTATTTCCTCTCATCAAAGCAACACAGGCTTGTCTCTTGCTTCCTGACACAGAAAATTGCATTTTGTCACCCATTTGTCAGTTCTTAGAGATTTTAAGATAATTAAAGAACATTATAGCAGGTGACAGCTGTTGCTGAATGCCGTGTTGCTAGTTCTGCTTGTTGGATGCCCATGAATCTCAGATGATGATAGCTTGGTGCTCCAGGTTTAATTAGCTGGTTGTTTTGAATCTGTCTGGGCTTTCAGGTGTGGGGTTAGCAGGCTTGCAGCTTGTTGAATCTGAGCTGTGCTCATCGCTGACTGGAGGACCTGGGTCTGGCCGACTCATAGAAGGTGCCCTGATCCTTGTCTGACATGAGCACCAAAGGGATAAGGATGCAGCTTTCTAGGTGAGGCTACTAGGAGAAGCAAATGTTTATGAGTTTCTTTTTTAAAAAATTGATTTTTAGAGCGAGAGAGAGGAAGGGAGAGGGAGAGAAACATCGATGTGAGAGCAACACATTGATCGCTGCCTGCTGCCCACTGGGAGTTGAGCCTGCAACCTGAATATGTGCCATGACTAGGAATCAAACCGGCAACATTTCAGTGCAAGGGACGATGCCCAACACTGGTCAAGGTGGTTTCCTGATGTTCTGGCACTAAGGCATGCTTTTGACTTTGACATTTATTTCCTGATTAAATTTCCTTCAAGGTCATCTCTTCTATGATATATAGCATGGCAATCATAATCCATATGGATTTATTTCTAAGTTAGTTTACCAAAAATTCCCTCACCTGCAGAAGAGAGATCTGAATGGTCTGAGCTCTGGCTTTCAATAGTGTGGACTATTTCCTTCCTTTTCATGGAGGATTTGAATGCCATTACACCACTTCACAGAAACTGTCAACCCCGCTGGAAGCTCCCTGCTTCCTTTCTCTTTTATTCTCCCTAGGTGGGAGTGAGTTGCTATGTATTTTCACAATTTGTTCATAAAAAGTATATATATTAGAAAATCCCACATGATTTTAAATTTATCTCCCCAAATCATACATTTTTAAAAAATGAATCTTAAAAAAGTGGTTTCAGGAATAATTTTAAGAATCATCCTTAACTTATACAAAAAATTCATACTCAACAATATACTCCGAATTATTAACACTAATAAGTAAAGGTGCATCCATTTCTACTTTAGAACCATAGTGAGAGCCTCCTGCTTATGGAAACTACAGCCCAGACACATTCTTTCACACCTCTTGTTACACATTATGACCTTTTCTTGAATCCTTTCTCTTTTTTGTACACAGGTTAAACTCCTGCTCATTTTTCAAGTTTTGGCACAGAGACCACATCCTATTTGAAAGCTTCTCTGAATCCACTTAGCAGATCTTGGCCCCTCTTCCTTCGGTTCTGATTCCTCTGCTCTTTGCATGCAGCTTACCATCTACATTAACATGATTTTATTATTCCATTGTCTTCATCATGACTCTAGTATTTCATGAGGCTCCTTGTATATACAATACAAGTTGTATATAACTTACCTTTTCATTCAAAGGACTTCCAGAGAGTCCCATCAACTCATTCGTAGAAAGCATCAGTAGATAATTTATGCCAGACTCTTTGAACCCCTTGCCTCAAAATTCTTACCTTGCTGTGTCCACTAATCCTGAACTTTTATGTCATGATTCCCATCCACTAATGATCAAACCTTTATATTAAAAGACCTGCCTTAATCTAGACTTCAAATTTTGAATAAACATCCCAACTTTGTCCTTCCTTCTCTAGGACATAACTAAGACTCTGTTGACCTAGTGTTCTCCCTTACCCTGTGAGGCAATTTTCTGAGCTTTGTTTTATCAACAGATGCCTTGGTGATAGTTTGGGGAACCAGCATTTGACAATATTACAGCCCAAGCTCCTTTATCTTGTATTTGATAAGTACAAGAGTTCAGTTTACCATGATCTCTTGTGGATAAAGATTATCTCTTTAATCCCTTCCCCAGTCCCGCTTATTCTCGGGTCTTAAATCTAATACAGCTTGAGAAAAAAATATGCATCTTTTGGAAAAATAGACTTAGTGAATGGAGGGAAAGTTAGTGTTTTGGCACACAAAAAACATCTTGTTTGACCAGACTTAAGCTTTCCTGGTGCTTTTCCAAGTCCCCCTCAGCCTGTTTTAATGATCTCCATGTTCTGGCCCCAGTCCATCCATCTAACTGTATTTCCCGCACATTCTCCACTCCAATAGAGCTGTTCTCCTCACTGGTCCATGCTCTTACGCACCTGCAGGTATTCATGTATTCTGTTCCTTGTGCCAGAAATGCTTTTCTCCTTGCTGGATGCTAAACCTTGGCCAAAATTTAAGGCTGATTTAGTTCTAAATTCTCCATATAGTCTTTTCCCAACTTTTCCATTACGTTCTATTCTCTCTTTCCTTTCAACTTTTATAGTCCTTGTATGGTATAGTCAACATCTCACTATTTTTTGCATGACTCCTCCATAACTGATTTTTATTCTGTTATTTTTGATACCTTGAATTCAGGCAAAAGATTCTATATTCATCCATTCACTTACTTATTCAACTAATGTTTATAAAAACCCACTATAGCAATGTAGTGTGATAGATACTGGGGATGTTTGCATATTAAGACAGAGTGACCTTATGCCTTTTTTGGACCCCCAAGTTTTTTTTAACACAAGGCCAAATAAAAGATCAATGTGTGGCTAATTCTTTTAGTTCCTAGGTGTCCCTCCAGGGCTTCTTTACATTCGTCAAGTATTCATAGACCCACAGAGAAGCTGGCTCAATATTTTGTATCCAGTTTTATTGCATAGTCTATCAATCTTTCTCTAAAAGTAACTTTACTGTAGAGAAGCCTGACATCGGTTCTCCACTATTACTATAATTGCTAACAAATTTTGATTACCTGGAGTAAGAAACAATGACAAAAAGAAGAAATTAAATCAACCTAAATATATATAAACTATTATAGGTCTTTGAATGTTGGTTGGTGTGGATGCTGAGAGAACAAGGAAAGGGAAGGGGCTAGTTAGTGGGCAAACTGGAGGCTGAGGTACCTTCAAATTAAGTAGCCAAGTCTCCAAAACTTGTCTGTGAGGGAAAGAAAGAAGAAAGTGGAGTTTGAGCCAGCTATGGCGTTCCATGGGGCTGCTTTGTTCGGATCGCTAGGTGGCGGGAATAAGATTTCCCAAGGAATGTCTTCTCTGGAACAGTGCCTGATGTTACAGGTGTAAATTCTGCTCCCCTAGAGAAGGGAGCGAGCACGGGTGGGAGAAGGAGCTGGCTGGGTGCATTGTTGGCAGTCCATCCACATGAGAGCAAGAGTGAGGAGGACTCTAGACCCTCCAGGGAGACAGAATATCAATAAGAAAAAGAAAGTAGAACTGTGTTCTTTAGAAGAACTTGATATGGAAGGGATGGAGGGAATGCTCAGTAAGCATGCTATAGCCAAGGCTTTCTTGTATTGGGAAAGCAAGACTATTGACAACCTCAGAAGCATGGTGCTGGTGCATGTTTATTTCCACATATACAGCCAGGCCCGGCAGAACTGGCTCTCTCTCTGAGTAGGGCAGAAATAGAGTGGCGTGTCAAGGGCTTTTCATACCAGGGGCATTGCTGAAGGAAATAAATGGAACTGGGGTCAGCTGGCACTGACATTTGGAGCAACACGTTAGTCCCTTTCTTTTTCCCCTCCATGGACACTACAAGAATAGCTCACATTACTATGTCTTTCTTCTTCACACTTGGAAGGTAGAGAAATTAATTAGCTGTGAAATGACTCAAGGCAGAAACAAAGATCAAACATGAAGGAAAAGCAAAGTGAATAAATATATATGGATAGCCAATTCCTGAGTGTTCAAGGCCCAAAAAAAATCATAGGAATTATTTTAAAAATGAAATGCCTATTAATGAAAGATCAGGTGGTTTCACCAGAATTGGGATTAGTCTTTATGTGTTTCCACCCCCACTTATAAACAGAGTATTTAATTAAAAAAAAATGATACGTAGTGAGGATCAATATATAATCATTGAAGCAGACATTATTGGAGGAATACAGTGCAAACTGGAGTAGTCAGAAGAAAATCAGTATAACAATTTGCCTACCACTGTATATGAACTTATTAAAACTCAATTTGCAATTTTCATCTACTAGAATATTGTTCCCTCTTACAAACAGGTATTGGCATCAATTCAGACACATTAACGACATTTCAAGTAGTGTTAATTTATTTTTCTCATATCCCCAATTACCACATTATATTCATTTTGATTTAAAGACCCAGAGCACAGCTTAATTTTAACAAATAATTTAATTTAAAAGAACTATTTATTGAATTTTACTAAATTGTGTTTTTTTCTCTTAAAAGTACTGCCATATACAGTTGAATTGTCAAACCTTGCTTCCTATTATTTTTTTTGGCCTTTTCCCTCTAGGACTTTCTCATTCTTTGATTTGAAGGAAGCAATCTCTCCTCAATTTTCTTATTACGTTTATTTTACCCCAAACTGATTAGCAGCAAACATCCTAGCAGCAAATTTATTTAGAGGACAGATACAGTTACTGAGAAACTAAACTGATGAGTCAGTTCTTAATCCTGATAAATTCTTTGTTTTAACATGGGTTAGCCATGTCTGTAAATTCTTGAGTTCATTTATATTGACCATGTCTGCACTATCTCTTTTCCTTTAGTGGAGACAGACTCTGATCAGGAGAAATAGAAGGCATCCCGGAGAGAATATGTTCTAGGTACAAACCAGAACACTGGCCATCGAAAGCTCTTCCTTCTATTTTTGGCAGATAGCTATGACATCTCAAGAATAGTAAGAGCTATTGTGATTTGATTTCTTCTTCTTTTATTTTATTTATTTTTAAAAAAATATTTTTATTGATTTCAGAGAGGAAAGGAGAGGGAGAGAGATAGAAACATCTATGATGAGAGAGAATCATTGATCGGCTGCCTCCTACACGCCCCCTACTGGGGATCTTTCTGCAACCGGGCATGTGCTCTTGACTGGAATTGAACCTGGGACCCTTCAGTCTGCAGGCTGATGCTCTATCCACTGAATCAAACCAGCTAGAGCTTCAAAATGTCTCTTTTTCAGTGGTTCTCAGCTAAGGCGATCTTGCCCACAGGCAATG
This sequence comes from Plecotus auritus, assembly GCF_963455305.1. Lineage (NCBI taxonomy): Eukaryota > Metazoa > Chordata > Mammalia > Chiroptera > Vespertilionidae > Plecotus > Plecotus auritus. The sequence goes on along the minus strand of NC_137785.1, from coordinate 41,614,566 downwards.
TTGAAGACATTTGGAGCTGTCGTGAAGGAGAGTGCTAATGGCACCTAGTAGTTAGGATGCTAAATGTCCTATAATGCACAGAACAGCCCTCCCACAGCAAAGAATTATTCAGCTCAAAGTGTCAGTAGTGCTAGGATTGAGAAACCCTACCCCTAAGGTTTCTGAGGAAGAAATACTTCTTGCCTAAAGTGCTGGACCTAGATGCTTGTCTCTGGATTCCTTTACCTTTGCTTTTTGTTCACATCACTCCCAACCCTTCAAGAACATCCCATTCACTCACTTCTTACATTTGACCTTACAGGCTTAACAGAGTAAGCAGATTAAAACAATCACATTTGCTTTCCCCCCTTAGATCTTGCAAATTACCATGCACTTACTACCTCTTTTTTAAATTAGCAAACTCTCTAATTGAATGATCCATGTTGGTTACTCATTTCCTTTATACCTTTAGGCATCTGGTGCCTCTTAGCAAAGCTTTTTCCTTTTAACTTAGTAATGAGCTTATTCTGGCCAAATTTGTGGATGTTTTAAAAGCAAAATTAATGCACTTTCCAGTCAATTTTATTTCATTTCCTATATATACTGTCTTCAAATTCTCTCTCTTATCCCTGACTAAAATCATCATGTGTAACTTCTATTCCCAATATTATAACAAAACTTCTGTAGCCAACATCTCCAAGGATTTCCAGGTTGCCAAATCCCATGGACAATTCTGTCCTTTTCCTCATCTTCTCAGCAGTATCTGACACTTCTTTTTTTTTTTTTTTTGAAATAGATAAAAATGCCTTTATTCCTAAAATGTGTGCTAACAAATTTTGAAATTGATTCTGTAGCTTGTAGTAAAACCCAGCCAATGGAGGAGCACTCTGGGTGGAGTCCTGGTTCTGGGCACCAAGATGTCACTCCTCCAGCAACTCATTCTTTAGTTTTTTTTTCTTCAGCTGTTTTTTGTGATGTATGGAGAGTCGTTTTGGATTCCTCTGTATGACAGAGAGGTCCGACCTTGAGGAAGACCGGTAACCCACATCCTCTGCTTTTATAGGCTTAATGATATGTCCTGGCTTGGTGACAACCTTGGGTGTAGTCAGCTTTTAGAAGGCTCTCTGGGTGTTCCATGTAGATCCTATAGGGGTCTAGATGGTCCTCTCAAATTGTTGATGGTGGGTAAATGGATATGGAAGCACCCTCACCTGGTGAGCTGCTGCATGGATGTTTCGCTTCTCATTGATAATCACATTTGGTAAATTCTTGTCTTTTCTTGGAGGACCTTCAGGTGCTTTAATGAGAAACCGGTGTCTCTTCTTGGCACTGGGCTTCAGGCCCCCACCGCCCCACACGCCCCAGCCAGCCAGAGCCAGGTCCATGTCCTTTGGCTTACTCGCCTCCACAGTTTCTCTCTTCTCTTTCAAGAAATCTCTGATGACATCATCACCAGCAAAAGCTTCCTTTATCATTTGCTTTTGCTCTCTCTCCTGTTCATCATCCAACTCCTCTACTGTGGGGACAGCCAAAGACTTCATGGAAGGAGATTTTGTGGTTAGGGTGTTCTGTAGGTCAATCATTTTTTCCTTCGTTTTCCTCTTGGGAGCACTAGGCTGATTATTCCTCTCCAGCTGCTGCCCTTCTAACGCAGGCCTGGGAAACTCCTCATTTTGAAAGTGTCCTTCTTTGCTCAGTTCCTCTAGCTCCTCCAGACTGTGCTCTCTCTGGCCTCTGCAGCAACAGGGGCTCCTCTTCTTCCCCAGCAGGTCCCTCTCTCTGGACGGACAAAACAGTCCTCGCTGAACCCACGTTTTGCTTCCTGCACTGATAGTTGTCCTTGTTGAGTTTCTGAGACAGTGCCCTCAGTTCGGATAGCACCTCCTGGGTGCTAGAATCTTTTGTTTCTTGTCTGCCCACGGGCTTGGCATCCTGGTTGAGCCCTGACTTTTTCCTAAGCGATCGCCTTTCCTCAAATTCTTTCAACAAAATTTCTTCCTCTGCCACTGGTCTTTCTTCTTCCTTACTTTTAGAAGCCTCGTTGGCCATGGGCTCTGGAAGTTGTTCAGGGTCCTTCTGGATTTCAGCCTCTTTTGCATCACCAGAGTGATTCCTGACCATCCGGGGGTTCAGTCCATCTGCAGTCACGTGTGCCTCATTCACCGCATCAGGGACAAGGAGATCACCCTCTTCTTCCTCACCTCCCTCCTCTTCCTCACTCTCGGAGGCAACCTGGACTTTCTGTGTCAGTTCTTTGTTCCTGGCCAACTGATCCTGCGTAGCCTGGCGAGCCTCCAGGTCATATTTGGCCATGATTGCCTTTGACTTCACCCATTTTCCACTGTTCTGGTGCTTAAGGCTCATTCGCTCCATCATTCTGGCCTTTTCGAGTTTTTCCAGTTCCTCCAGTGCAGCAGCAGGATTGGTCTTCCGCAGCTTCTCAAACTCTTTTAGGGCTTTCTTGACCTTTCCTTTCTTTAGAACTCTGTGATACTTTTTGCTTTTGATTTTCTTCTCTCTTCGAGCCCTGGCCTCATAGTAAGACTGCAGGGCCCGGGCCCCCTGAAGCTCTGCTCGGCGCATCTTAGCCTCTTCCAGGCTCATGGCTTTGAGAGAGGCCTTTTCCACAGGAGTCAGTAAAGGGTCTGTCACTGGCTGCTTTTTCTTACAGAGGAGGTTAAAAATCTCCTGCTCCAGGGGTGTTCTTGCCTTCCAGCCATTGAGCACCTGCTCAATGGGAGCAAAGGCTGACTGCTCCTTCATCAGGAGGAATACCAGCTGTTCTGCTTGTCGGTTCTTCTGAACGATAGGATCCCATTTGGAGAGCGTCTGTGAGGTTTTATTGAATGCCACTTCTCTGTGGATCCGCTCAACCTCTTCTATGTTAAGGGGTAGCTCCACAGTCTTCTTTGATTTGACTCTATTCAGTTGCTTTTCCACAGTGGCCAACGAGGATGAAGTTTTAACAGGCTCAGGCAGATCTGAAAGGACTAGCCTTTCTCCTGATCCTTCAGAACTGACCGTGAACTCTGACACCTTCAGACTAGCCTCAGATCTCTCAACCAATTTCCACCTATTCTTTCCATCAAGGGAACTGATTGCTTCCAGAAGCTTTTGATGCTTTCGCTCTCCACCACCATCCCCCTCATCTTCACTGGTGCTCGAGGGGTAGTCATTTGGCAAATCTTCTAGTTCTTCCTGTTCCCTTAGAGCCAGAGGCTCTTAGCAGCCCGAATCCCGCTCATCTCAGCCGTCTGCCCCTCACATGGACCAGGAGCGGAAGCTAAAAGGGTGTATCTGACACTTCTGATCACCCTTCCATTGAAACACTTTCTTCACTTGGGTTAGCAGAACTTCACACTCTCCTGGTTTTTCTCCTACTACACTTCTTCACAGCCTCCTCTGCTGGTCCCTCCTCTTCTCCTATACTTTTAATTTTGGAGACTCCCATGACTCAGTTTTTGAACTTCTTATTTTGTATCTGCAGTCCCTTTCTGATGACCATCTTTCAGTCTTAGTGCTTCAGATAGTATCTCTATTTGATGACCCTAAATTTATAGCTGTAGACTGGACCTAGATGCTTGTCTCTGGACTCCTATATTCAACTAGAGGTCCAGTGCATGACATTTGTGCACTGGCGGGGTGGGGTGTCCTGCAGCCCAGCCTATGCTTTCTCACAGGCAGTCGGACATTCCCCGAGGGGTCCTTAGCACTGCTGCGGAGGCAGGAGAGGCTCCCGCCACTGCCACTGCACTTGTCAGCCATGAGCCTGGCTTTTGGCTGAGCGGCACTCCCCCTGTGGGAACGCACTGACCACAAGGGGGCAACTCCTGCATTGAGTGTCTGTCCCCTGGTGATCAGTGCGCATCATAGCAACTGGTCATTCCGCCATTCGGTTGATTTGCATATTAGAGTTTGATTATATAGGATTACTTTTAAAAAATCTCCACTTGCTCTTTTAAATGGAAATATCAATCTATTCCATTATAAATTAGCTCCTGGAATTTTCTTCTAAACTTACCTCAGGAAATGTCAACTGCATCCTTCCAGTTATCCACACCCAATGCTTTGGAATAATCCTCAACAATTCTCTCTCACAAAGAATATATAATCAATCAGAAAATATCATCAGTTCTGTCTTCCATTATATCCAGAACCCAACCAATTTTCATCACCTATAGAGCTGGACCACCTCATATACTTCCCGACCAATGCCCCATTATTTCTCACCTAGATTGCTCCAGTCCCCCAACTGTGTTCCCCTTCGCGCATGCTTAATCTCTTTAGCACTGACAAAAGGTTCTTCAGCTATACCTTTGGCCTTCTCTCCAGAGCATGCTTTCATAATGTAAGGGCAGCTTAACCCAACCCCAGCAGTAACAGGATGTTTGCTTATCTATAATCAGCCTAGCCCCCACTTGCTGTATCATGCAAACCCACATCCTGGAATAGTAAGTTGCAGAGGCTTTGAACGGAGACCAAGTCCCCAGGTGTTAGCAGCTGGTGTCAGCCAGGGGTCTGTTATAACCTACTTTTCAGCAAAATAGCTTTTAGAAAAACCCACATACAGACCTAGAAGCAAGAAACAGAATCTGGGGCTATATAAGATTGGGTTCAGCAGGATAGAGGTGCTCAGCTTTTGGGATCTGGCGCTGCTTTTGGAATAAAGGTGAATTTCTGCATCTTCTGAGTGCTTGGTGGTCTGTCTTCCCGTTTCTTGGTTAATTTGCTGTAACAATAACAGCAAATCTCCTAATTTTACCATTTTTTTGTAGTCTGGACTATCTGGGAGCTTCCTAAATCAAGTTCTGGTTCCTTTTCGCTTAATAATTATTTCCTCAAGTTGTCCTTTTCCTCTAGCATTTTAGTGTAAGTGGCAAGAAGAAACCAGGCTGTGTCTTCAGGGCTTCAACTGGAAATCTTCTCAGCTAAATATTCAAATTCATCGCTTACAGGCTCTGTTTCTCACACAGTGCTTGGTCGCAATTCAGTGACGCTCTCTGCCACTATGTAACAAGGATTGCTTTTCTTCTATTTTCCAATAGTATGTTTCTCATTTCCTTCTGAGCCCCCGAGTAGCACCTTTAATGTTCATATTTCTGCCAATACTCTGTTTATGACAATACCCATATTCTCTAAGATGATATAGGCTTCCTCTATTGTACTTCTCACTTCTTTCTGAACTCTTACCAGCATTATTTTCAATGTTCATATTTCTGCCAATAGTCTATTTAAAGCAATCTAGGCTTTATCTATGATGTGCCTCAAAATTCTTCCAGCCTTTATCCATTACTAATTCCCAAGCCACTTCCACATTTTTAGTTATTTGTAACAGCAACCTCCCACTTCTTGATATCAAAATCTGTATTAGTTTCATGTGGCTGCTATAACAAATTACCAGAAACATGGTGGCTTTAAACAACAGAAAGGTATTCTCTTGTAGTTCTGGAGGCCAGAAACCAGTATTACTGGGTCAAAATCAAGTTGTCAGCAGGGCTGTGCTCACTTTGGAGTCTCTAGGGGAGAATACTTTTCGTGACTCTTCCAGCTTGTAGTGGATACCAGCATTCCTTGGCTTGTGGCTGCATCATTACATTAAGGCCAGGACCTTCAAATATCTCTCTGCTTTATCTTTACATTGCTTTCTCCTCTCTGAATGTAAAATCTCCCTCTGCCTCCCTTTTCTTTTGGGTAGGGCCAATTAGGAAACAGAGATGATCTATAATATCCCCCAATCCAGCTTTGTTGTTGTTAATTCTCATGGGAGGATATTTTTCTATTTATTTTTAGAGAGAGTGGAAGGCAATGGGACACACACACACACACACACACACACACACACACACACAGAGAAACATTGATGTGAGAGAGACACATCGAGTCGTTGCCTCCCACACAAAACCCACCCAAGACCAGGGATTGAGCCTTGCAACTGAGGTACATGCCCTTGACTAGAATCAAACCTGGGACCCTTCAATCCACAGGCTGATGCTCTATCCACTGAGCCAAGTTGGCTAGGGCCCATCCCAGCTTTTAAAAACTCTTCTGCCCATTGTTTCAGTGGAGTTGAGTTCAGACTGGTCTTTCTTCCCTATTGCAATGGCCTTGAATAAAATCTTCCTTACCTGTTCAACTTCGGTGCAGTTTTTGCTTTGATAATGGTTTCATATACTAACTATTACCCTTTAATCATTTCCATCAGGACTCTCCAACATGAATGTAACTGTTATTACTTTTAGAGAAAATTATTAAATAACCCTTCATTTTCATCCCCCCTAGACTGTAGCATATTTATGCTTAGAAAAACATGAGAGAATATGACTTTTGAGCTCCTCTTGCAGGATGTGCCCACTTTCATTCATCTCAGTTTTGTAAATTCCCTGATCAATACCCAAGTTATGCTTCTTTTTCCTCATTTGAAGCTGTTAAATGATCATTAAAAAAAGATAAAGATATTTTTGAAGTCATGAATTAATGAGGGAATTAAGCAGAGGTAGATGTTAAACAGGTTCAAAAGACAATCCTGGCTTCTCCACAGTGGGGCAAGGAGGTCAAGTGACTTTTTGGACAGGGAAGATTTGTGTTTCTATAGATAAGAATTATTTTTCATTGCTATCAGTTATCTACAATTTACAGAGATGTAGCATAGCTGACAGAGAATCATAAACAGATAACATGGAGGCATGTGTTAGACAATGCATAGTTTCCCTTTGAAGCATACACTTTTCCCCAAGAGCCTTGATTCAGTTTTTACTATTGACACAGAGTTGCAGGATGAAAGGGTTAGAGACCATAAAAATTTCTCAGGGTTTGGATGGCTGTTTTATTCATAATAAGAAAGGAATATAAGGTTAGAGTATTTTCAATAGAAGCAATCAATGAGCCTGGGAAAGGAGGTCGTGAAAGGACTGTTACATTAAAGCAAAAGTTCAGAATCTCAAGGTGGAAGGAGTGTCAGCTTTGGTGCCACTGATAGTTAAGGATGAAGAAAATGTCAATTTGACCAGATTTTTTTATATTTGAAATAGAAATGGCCTGATGGATAACTCATGAGTCCTTTGAACCTGGAAAGTGTGATTCTGCTAAGGACAAAGATAACTGAGCCAGACATCCCTGGATGAATCTGTAAGAGCTTGGGCAGGAGGCGTGCTCAAAAGGAAAATTCAGTGGGCATGACATGAAAGGGTGTTAAACTGTCTGGTGGGTTCATCATGACCCCAAAAGTCCTCAATGCCAAGTTTCATCAGCCCTGAGTGATCTTTGCTCTCAGTGTGCTGAGCGGTATCCTGTGGCATACAGTATTGTTAAATGTCCTCACATTTTAGGGACAATAGGAATAATATGCAAATTAACCATGGGTAATGTTCCTGGCAATCTACAATTATGGGCCTTTAAAATTTTTAGATGCAAATTAAACCCAAAGTTCCTTGTAAATAGTGCCAATTTGCCTCCAAATAACATGTTGCGGAGATAGAATAATTTACCATAAACGCCTACACTAGCAACAGTAGCTGGCACATGTCTAGATGCTATTCAATAAGTGTGTGTGGTATTGACTGACTGGAAAAGCATCCAAGAAGAGTTTCCATTTTTTCTATGATAAAACCCCCCACATTTGGTGCTCAGTTATTGAAAAAGGAGTGGCTGACTTCAAGCAGAGTGATGGTGTGGCACTGTGCTTCTAATATGTTTACTAATTATACTTTCATTTTCCTTAGTGTTCCTATGTATGAATGATATTTATACCCTCTCCTTATCACTGGGGCACCAAAACATAGAATCCAGGGACATATTGGCAGTGTAAGTGTAAATAAACGCACACACATTTCATGAGAGAAAAATATCCAGCCTTGGGGAGCCTCTTTATACATTGGAGGTGGAGGGTTACCTAGCATCTCATAGTCTCCAGATGTGTTTGTAGTTATATGTATAATGTGTCTTGTTGCTAAGTAATAGGCTTATTGAGTTGAACAACATGGAAATAAACTATGCTGAACTCCTTGATTATAGAAACTCTTTATTAACTATTTCCCTTATACACTATGAGGGTATTCAGTGCAGTGGTTTCAAAGTTGGTACTCTGCAGCACTTTCTGCTCCTCCTTCTCCTCTTCCTTATTTATTTATATTTTGTTTTTTTTTTAAATTTTTTTATTAAGGTGTTATATGTGTACATATCTTACCATTGCCCCCCCCCCTCCCATACATGCCCTCACCCCCCAATGTTTTGCATCCGTTGGTTACTCTTATATGCATGCATACAAGTCCTTCAGTTGATCTCTTATTTCCCCCACCTCTCCCTAACCTTACCGCTGTAATTTGACAGTCTGTTTGATGCTTTACTGCCTCTGTATCTATCTTTTTGTTCATCAGTTTATAATGTCTTTTATTATCCACAAATGAGTGAGATCATGTGGTATTTTTCTTTCATTGACTGGCTTATTTCACTTAGCATAATGTTCTCCAGTTCCATCCAGGTTGCTACAAATGGTAAGAATTCCTTCTTTTTTATGGCAGCATAGTATTCCATTGTGTAGATGTACCATAGTTTTCTGATCCAGTCATCTGCTGACGGGCACCTAGGCTGTTTCCAAATCTTAGCTATGGTAAATTGTGCTGCTATGAACATAGGGGTGCATATATCCTTTCTGATTGTTGTTTCTAGTTTCTTAGGATATATTCCTAGGAGTGGGATTACTGGGTCAAATGGGAGTTCCATTTTCAGTTTTTTGAGGAAACTCCATACTGTTCTCCACAGTGGCTGCACCAGTCTGCATTCCCACCAGCAGTGCACGAGGGTTCCTTTTTCTCTGCATCCTCGCCAACACTTGTCGTTTGTTGATTTGTTGATGATAGCCATTCTGACAGGTGTGAGATGGTATCACATTGTCGTTTTGATTTGCATCTCTCGGATAATTAGTGACTTTGAGCATGTTTTCATGTATCTCTTGGCCCTCCTTCTGTCTTCTTTTGAAAAGATTCTATTTATGTCTGTTGCCCATTTTTTTATTGGATCATTTATCTTCCTTTTATTAAGTTGTATAAGCTGCCTGTAGATGTTGGAGATTAAACCTTTATCAGTGATAACATTTGCAAATATGTTCTCCCATACAGTGGGGTTTCTTGTTGTTTTATTGATGGTTTCTTTTGCTGTGAAAAAGCTTTTTATTTTGATGTAGTCCCATTTGTTTATTTTCTCTTTGGCTTCCATTGCCCTAGGGGCAGTATCAGTGAAGAAGTTCTTTTGGCATATGTCTGAGATTTTGCTGCCTGTGGATTCCTCCAGTATTTTTATGGTTTCCCGTCTTATGTTTAAGTCCTGTACCCATTTTGAGTTTATTTTTGTGTATGGTGTAAGTTGGTGATCTAGTTTCATTTTTTTGCATGTATCTGTCCAATTTTCCCAACACCATTTATTAAAGAGACTGTCTTGACTCCATTGTATGCTCATGCCTCCTTTGTCAAATATTAAATGCGCATATTGGTTTGGGTCGATATCTGGATTCTCTATTCTGTTCCATTGATCTATATGTCTGTTCTTGTGCCAGTACCAGGCTGTTTTGAGGACAGTGGCTTTGTAATACAGCTTGAAATCTGGTATTGAGATCCCTCCTACTCTATTCTTCTTTCTCAGGATTGCTGTGGTTATTCGGGGTCTTTTTTTATGCCAGATGAATTTTTGGAGAGTTCTTTCTAGGTCTGTGAAATATGCCGTTGGTATTTCAATGGGGAGTGCATTGAATCTATAGATTGCTTTGGGTAGTATGGACATTTTAATGATGTTGATTCTACCAATCCATGAACATGGTATGTTCTTCCATCTGTTTACATCTTCCTCTATCTCTTTTTTCAGTGTCCTGTAGTTTTCTGCGTATAGGTCTTTTACCTCCTTGGTTAGGTTTATTCCTAAGTATCTTAATTTTTTTGGTGCGATGGAAAATGGGATTGCTTTTTTAGTCTCTCTTTCTGTAAGTTCACTGTTGGTGTATAGAAATGCCATAGATTTCTTGGCGTTAATTTTGTATCCTGCTACATTGCCGAATTCATTTATTAAGTCTGTTAGTTTTTTGATGGAGTCTTTCGGGTTTTTTATGTACAATATGTCATCTGCAAATAAGGACAGCTTTACTTCTTCTTTTCCAATTTGGATGCTTTTTACTTCTTCTTCTTGTCTAATTGCAATGGCTAATACTTTCAGTACCATGTCAAACAGGAGTGGTGAGAGTGGGCATCCCTGTCTTGTTCCTGTTTTTAGGGGAAATGGTTTTAGTTTTTGCCCATTGAGTATGATATTAGCTGTGGGTTTATCATATATAGCTTTTATTATGTTGAGGTATGATCCTTCTATTCCCACCTTGTTGAGAGTTTTTATTAAGAAAGGGTGCTGGATTTTGTCAAATGCTTTTTCTGCATCAATTGATATGACTATGTGATTTTTATCTCTCAACTTGTTTATGTGATGTATCACATTTATTGATTTGCGGATATTGTACCATCCTTGCATTCCTGGGATAAACCCTACTTAATCATGGTGTATGATCTTTCTGATGTACTGCTGGATCCGATTGGCTAGAATTTTGTTGAGGATTTTGGCATCTACGTTCATGAGGGATATTGGCCTGTAATTCTCCTTCATTGTGTTGTCTTTATCTGGTTTTGGTATTAGGGTGATGCTGGCTTCATAGAAGGACTTGGAAGTGTTCCTTCCTCTTGAATTTTTTGGAATAGTCTGAGGAGGATAGGTTTTAGTTCTTCCTTGAATGTTTGGTAAAACTCTCCTGTGAAGCCATCTGGCCCCGGGCTTTTGTTTGCTGGAAGCTTTTTGATGACTGCTTCAATATAGTTACTGGCATATTGAGCTCTTTAGATTCTTCCTGATTGAGTTTTGGAAGGTTATATTTTTCTAGGAATCCATTTCCTCCAGGTTGTCCAGTTTGTTGGAATAGAGTTGTTCGTAGTATTTTTTAACAATCCTTTGTATTTCGGCGGGATCTGTTGTTATTTCACCTCTTTCATTTCTGATTTTTTTTTATGTTGCCAATTTTAAATAGTTTTATTTAAGACATCGCATTTTCCACTTTACAATACAGTTATAAAGTGCATTAGATTTCCTTTCCCTGTGCACAGTCCGTATTCAAGTATCAAGAATGCTGTTATTTACTATACAGCAGCTCAACTTTTAAAACTGCCATGGAATTTGCTACAAATTTGGGTCCTTCAATATTTTGTGGAACCATGCTAGATCTATGCTCAAAGCTGGCTTAATCAACCTCTTCAATGGTGGGCCCAGAGGAGGCACCGCCAGATGGAGGAGCTCCGCCCCCAGGGAAGCCCCCAGGCATTCCTCCTGGCATGCCTCCTGCCCTCTGGTACAGCTTGGTAATGATGGGGTTTCAGACCTTTTCCAACTCTTTCTGCTGGTGTTCAAATTCTTCCTTTTCTGTAGTCTGGTTCTTATCAAGCCAGTTGATGATTTCATTGCACTTGTCAAGAATCTTCTGTTTGTCCTCATCATTGATCTTGCCTTGAAGTTTTTCATCTTCAACAGTTGCTTTCATGTTGAATGCATAGGATTCAAGTGAATTCTTGGAAGACACCTTGTCCTGCTGCTTCTCATCTTCAGCTTTGTACTTCTCAGCTTCATGAACCATGCGCTCAATGTCTTCCTTGCTCAGACGACCCTTGTCGTTAGTGATGGTAATCTTGTTCTCTTTTCCTATACTCTTATTCACAGCAGAGACATTGAGGATGCCATTGGCATCAATATCAAAAGTGACTTCAATCTGAGGAACACCACGAGGTGCAGGAGGTATGCCTGTGAGTTCAAACTTGCCAAGCAGGTTGTTGTCCTTGGTCATGGCACGCTCACTTTCATAAACCTGGATGAGCACGCCTGGCTGGTTGTCAGAGTAGGTGGTGAAGGTCTGCGTCTGCTTGGTGGGAATGGTGGTGTTGCGCTTGATCAGGACCGTCATGACGCCACCAGCCGTCTCAATGCCAAGGGAAAGAGGTGTGACATCCAGCAGCAGCAGATCTTGGACATTTTCAGATTTGTCTCCAGAGAGAATGGCTGCCTGGACAGCTGCACCATAAGCAACAGCCTCATCAGGGTTGATGCTCTTATTCAACTCTTTTCCATTGAAGAAGTCCTGGAGGAGTTTCTGAATCTTGGGGATACGTGTAGAACCACCCACCAGGACATTATCATGGATCTGGGACTTGTCAAGCTTGGCATCCCGAAGGGCTTTCTCTAGAGGGTCCAGGGTGCCACGGAAAAGGTCAGCATTCAATTCTTCAAATCGGGCACGTGTGATAGAGGTATAGAAGTCGATTCTTTCATAGAGCGAATCAATCTCAATACTGGCCTGAGTGCTGGAAGAGAGAGTACGCTTAGCATGTTCACAAGCAGTACGAAGGCAACGGACAGCCCTCTTGTTCTCACTGATATCCTTCTTATGCTTGCGTTTGAACTCTGCAATGAAATGGTTGACCATTCGGTTGTCGAAGTCTTCTCCACCTAAGTGGGTGTCCCCAGTTGTAGATTTGACCTCAAAGATTCCATCTTCAATTGTGAGGATTGACACATTGAAAGTGCCACCTCCCAAGTCAAAGATCAGCACGTTTCTTTCAAGCTCCAACCTTTTTGAACCGTAAGCAATAGCAGCGGCAGTTGGCTCATTGATGATTCTAAGTACATTGAGAGCAGCAATAGTTCCAGCATCTTTGGTGGCCTGATGCTGAGAGTCATTGAAGTAAGCAGGTACTGTGACAACAGCATTAGTAACAGTCTTCCCAAGGTAGGCTTCTGCGATTTCCTTCATCTTTGTCAAAACCATGGATGACACCTCTTCTGGGTAAAAGCTTTTTGTCTCTCCCTTGTATTCTACTTGGACCTTAGGCCTGCCAGCATCATTCACCACCATGAAAGGCCAATGCTTAATGTCAGACTGGACAACAGCATCATCAAGTCTATGTCCAATCAAGCGCTTGGCATCAAAGACCGTGTTGGTAGGATTCATTGCTACTTGATTCTTTGCAGCATCACCGATCAATCGCTCAGTGTCAGTAAAGGCAACATAACTTGAGGTGGTTCAGTTTCCCTGATCGTTGGCAATTATTTCCACTTCTCCATGCTGGAATACACCCACACAGGAGTAGGTGGTGCCAAGATCAATGCCAACTGCAGGTCCCTTAGACATGGTTGCTGGCGTGTGCGTTGAGCTGGCACAGACCGACCAGAGCTGGTATTCCCGCGTTCAATCATTTCTGATTTTGTTTATTTGGGTCCTCTCTCTTTGCTTCTTGGTGAGCCTGGCTAGAAGTTCATCAATTTTGTTTATCTTTTCAAAGAACCAGCTCTTGGTTTTGTTGATCTTTTGTATTTTTTTTTTTTCCGTCTCTATGTCGTTTATCTCCACTCTGATCTTTATTATTTCCTTCCTTCTGCTTACACTGGGCTTTTCTTGTTGCTCTTTTTCTAACTCTTTGAGTTGTAGGGTTAGGTAATTTATTAACATTGTTTCTTGTTTTTTGCAGTAGCCTTGTAGAGCTATGAACTTCCCTCTCAAGACTGCTTTCGCTGTGTCCCATAGATTTTGGATTGTTGTGTTTTCATTTTCATTTGTTACAATGATGTTTTTTATTTCTTCTTTGATCTCTCTGGTAACTCAGTCATTGTTTAATAGCATGCTGTTTAGTCTCCATGTGTTTGATTTCTTTGGGTTGTTTTTATTGTAGTTGATTTCCAGTTTTATGCCACTGTGGTCTGAGAAGATGCTTGATATGATTTCTACCTTCTTGAATTTGAAGAGACTTTGCCTATGTCCCAACATATGGTCTATCTTTGAAAAAGACCCATGTGCACTTGAGAAGAATGTATATTCTGTGGCTTTGGGGTGAAATGTTCTGAAGATGTCAATTAATTCCATCTGGTCTAGTGAGTCATTTAGGATTGATGTTTCTTTGCTGATTTTTTGTTTAGAGGATTTGTCCAATGGTGATAGTGGGGCATTAAAGTCTCCTACTATGATTGTATTGCTGTCACTCTCTTCCTTGATATTCTCCAGGAGTTTTTTTTATGTATTTGGGTACTCCTGTATTAGGTGCATATATGTTTACCAGAGTTATTTCTTCTTGTTGGATTGCTCCCTTTAGTATTATGAAGTGGCCTTCCTTATCTCTTGTTATGTCCTTCACTTTGAGATCTAATTTGTCAGATATAAGTATTGCTACCCCAGCTTTTTTTTTTTTCAGTTTCATTTGCCTGGAAAACCTTTTTCCATCCCTTCACCCTCAGTCTGTGTGCGTATTTTTTTCTGAGGTGGGTTTCTTGTAGACAGCAGATATATGGGTCTTGTTTTCTTATCCAATCCGTTACCCTATGTCTTTTGATTGGGGCATTTAATCCATTTACATTTAAAGTTATTATTGATAGGTACTTATTTGTCACCATTTTTATTCTTTACCCCTGTGTTCCTTCTTCGCTTCCTATTTCTTTCTTTTCTTTCTTTTTTTTTTTTTTTTACAGCAGACCCTTTAGCATTTCTTGCATTGCTGGTTTGGTGGTAATAAATTCCCTTAGTTGTTCTTTGTCTGTGAAGCTCCTGATTTCACCTTCAATTTTGATTGATAGCCTTGCTGGGTACAGTATTCTTGGATTCAGACCCTTCCTTTGCATGACTTTGTATATTTCATTCCATTCCCTTCTGGCCTGATGAGTTTCTGTTGAGAAATCAGTTGCTAGTCTGATGGGGGTTCCTTTGTAGGTAACTTTCTGTCTCTCTCTGGCCACTTTTAAGATTCTTACTTTGTCGTTGGTGTTTGCCAATTTAATTATAATGTGCCTTGGCGTTGGTCTTTTGGGGTTCATTTTGCTTGGGACTCTGTGAGCTTCTTGGATTTGTGTGGGTTTTTTCTTCCCTATATCAGGGAAGTTTTCTGTCATTATTTCTTCAAACAGGTTTTCTATTCTTTGCTCAGCTTCCTTTCCTTCTGGAATCCCTATTATGCGGATGTTGTTTTGTTTTGTGTTGTCCCAAAGTTCCCTTAGGCTCTCCTCCTGCTTTTTAATTTTTTTCTCTAGAAGCTGCTCTACTTGGGTATTTTTTCCAATCTTGTCTTCTAGCTCACTGATGCGGTCCTCTGCTTCTTCTAGTCTACTCTTGATGCTTTCTATTGAGTTCTTTACAGCAGCGATGTCATTTTTCATTTCTTCTTGGTTCTTCTTCATTTCCTCTTGGTTCTTGCTCATATTGTCGAATTTGTCTTCCATTCTTTTCAGCCACCTTATGACCATTTCTCTGAATTCTTTCTCTGGAAGGTTGCTTGCCTCCATTTTGTTTACTTCCTTTTCTGGTGATGCCTGCTTTTCTTTTATATGTGGGCTGTTTCTTTGTCTCCCCATGGTCTCTCTTCTCTGGATGTCTGGTTATGTAATTCTCTCTCTCCTTATCCCAGGCGAAATCTGACCTTTCCATGGTGGAGTGTAGAGCTCCTCTGAATCCGCATGTTTGCACCAATTGGGGACCGGTGTCCTGGTGTTAGCAGCTGTTCAGTGGGTGCTGCAGTTGTGGATTCTCAGGCTTCCAATAAGCTCCACTTTCCCTTTCAAGATGGCGCAAACTCCACTTCCGAGCCCATAGCTCTGGGAGGGGACCCAGCCGCAGTGGGGGCTGCCAGGTCAGAGGAACCCCGTCTAGCAGTCCCCCACCTTCTTCTGGAGTTTAACTGTCCCTTAACTTGCCAACAAACACTCCTCATGCGACCCTCAGCTGTTCTTTTTTCTGCTCCGGGTCAAGGCTCGGAACACGTATCTCTATTCAGCCGCCATTTTTCCTCCTCCTCCTCTTCCTTATTTTGCATGTCAATAGCTTGTAGAAAGTTGAAAGGAGACAACACAATACATAATGCTAAAAAACCCCAGACAAATAAACAAACAAACGAAAACCTAACACAATGTGAAGTATTGAAAAATAACATTTTAAATATGCAAAAGATTATTTATCTGAAATTGAACCAAAGTGAATAAATAAATTCTTCAGAAAATAGGAATACATTAAGAACACAAGATTGGGAAATTATATACCAAATTATGCTCATGGACTTCTTTGGGTGGTAACTTTTGCTTTATTTTAAATAATTTATTCTAATTTACTTTTAAAAATTACTTTAAAAAACCTTTTATCTTTGTTAAAATGGGCATTTATTATTTCCATAATGAGGAACAAAAGTTACAAAAAGCCTTTGAAATCTGTGCTGGTGTCATTTCCAATCGTGTTTTTATGATACATTTACATATTATAAATATTTCATATGTGATATATATGTGAATTTTAATGCATTTTTAACTTATTGAATGATATACTAGTTTTTTTCAGTTAGTATATTTATATTTTGCAGTGTCATAAAAAATCTTCTGATGTAGTGTTTTAGAATAATGGTTTACTTCTAAATAAATTATACATACATGGAATATATATATAAATATAGAATATGTTTATATAATTGAAATATACATTCACACACACAATCACATATGTGTATATATAATCACTACATCTGTTAATAGGCATTTAGTTTGATTTAAATATATATATTTTTAATCCTCACCTGAGGATATTTTTCCATTGATTTTTAGAGAGAGTGGGAGAGGGAAAGACAGAGAGAAACATCGATGTGAGAGAAACACATCGATTGGTTGCCTCCTGCACACGGCCCTGACCAGGGCCTTGGCCAGGGAGAAGCCTGCAACTGAGGTACATGCCTTTGACTGGAATCCAGACCCGGGATCCTTCGGTCTGCAGGCTGAACTCTATCCACTGAGCCAAACTGGCTAGGGCTGATTTAAATATATTTTATTAAGAATAAATATTACATAGAATGAAGAGACATTATGTTATTCTACAATATACAGTTACTTTTCACTTATTCAAATATATAATACTTTTCAGATAATTATCTTAATTTTTATAAAGCATTAATTTTTAATTAATTAATTATTTTATTTATTTATTTTTGTTGCAAAAAGCTGTATTGTTTCCATTTGATACAATGCATGGGAGAGGGCTCCAGGGTGGTTAAAAGAATGGCTAGTGGTTTCAGTGAGAGGCTCAGGCAAAAGTCAGACACCAGGGGAATGCAGAGGGATCCTTCAAAGGCCTCTGGACTCCAAAGGCTCCTAGTTGTGCTTGAGGTCAGCCTTTCGAAGAGATACTTGCCAGCCCAGCTTGGGGGCTGGCAGCCTGAAGAGGTGAGTCAGGTGTTGCCTGTTTCACCTGCTCACCCAGGAAGTGGTTCTCCCGGAAGAAACAGATGAGGGTCTGCACGGGTAGAACCAAGGCCTGCAGCTCCAAAAGGGCCTGGTTCAGGTTCCTCTCCAAGGCCGTGGCGGCTTCCATGGCGTCCTGAGTTTTGCCCCATTGATCTTGGGAAGGCTTCAGCGTGTCCTGGAAGCGAATGCAGCCACTGCGCTGATTTTGCATCTTGAGAGATGCTGAGCGCCCTCACGCGTCTTCTTCTCTGCCAACTGGTGGAAGTGGCCCTCACGCTCCAGAGCGACATCCTCTCGGTTGAAACAGAAGCCCAGAGAGAGGTAGGTGTGGGCGGCTTGCAGATGCAGGTTGGCCAGGCGGTTGACAGCAGTCTCCACCTCCGTGGAATAATTCTGCCGAGTTTGGGAGCTCCTAGTTGTTCTGCAACGAGAAGTTAAAACAAAACGGTGTTGGCTGGTCTCAGAGGCTGAGGGTGCTGAGATGGTGACTGGATAATGCTGGAGAGTGGTCAGAGGCTAGAAGAAGGGGCGTCCCTGGGTCTGTTCCGTCCAAACACTGTTGAAGTAAGAGACAGATCTGGGACTGACAAGGGCACTGTTTTAATTTATTCTTAAGTGACCAAAAATCCTTGAACATTTCCCGAACAAGTAATCTGCTGACCTGTTGTCATCTCAAAAGAAATCAGTAATACTTCTCCCACATACTCTATTATTTTCATTTAAAAAAAATTTTGTTAGTTTACTTTGCTCATTAGATTCCACATATGAGTGAAATCATATGGTATTTGTCTTTCTCTTACTAGCTTATTTTAGTTAGCATAATGCCCCTCAGGTCTATTTATGCTGTTGCAAAGGGTAAGATTTTCTTCTGTTTTATGACTAAGTAGTATTCCATGGAATAAATGTATCATAGCTCTTTTATCCACTCATCTACTGATAGATACTTGGGCTGCTTCCAAATCTTGGCTATCCTATATCATAAAGAGCTAGTATGCTAATTAGACAGAACAGCAGAACGGCTGTCCAGATGACCTTTCAGACGAAGCCAGGGCTGTGAGGGCCGAGCCCCTTGCTCGGATTCCGTGCATCGGCCTCTATAAATAATGCTGCAATGGACAAAGGAGTGAGCATATTCTTTCAAGTTAGTGTTTCATGTTTCTTTGGATATATTCCCAGAAGTGGAATCACTGGATAATAAGGGAGCTCTATTTTCTATGTTTGTTAGCCATACCTTCATTTAGACCTGTGGTCGGCAAACTGCAGCTCGCAAGCCACATGCGGCTCTTTGGCCCCTTGAGTGTGGCTCTTCCACAAAATACCATGGCCTGGGCGAGTCTATTTTGAAGAAGTGGCGTTAGAAGAAGTTTAAGTTTAAAAAATTTGGCTCTCAAAAGAAATTTCAATCGTTGTTACTGTTGATATTTGGCTCTGTTGACAATTGAGTTTGCCGACCACTGAGATTCTAGACCATTTGGAACTTATCATTTAACTGTTATTTTAAAATTAAATTCATCGCATTATTTTTCTCAATTTTTATAAGGTTGATACATATCTCGGATATGTGCCTCTTTAGTTTCTTCTCGAAAGTATAAGAGGAAGATGGCAAGGACAGTTGGTCTATTTATTACTGGACCTTTAGGAGAGCATAGCATGGGAGGTAGAAAACACAGCAATCTGAACTCTGGTATCTAAGCCAAACTTCATTCTGTCAGACAGAAAGCTCCTGTACCCAGCAAGAAATACATCTGATGAATCATCAGGAGAGTTGAAATGTGACTTATATAGATCAACTACTTGAGGCAGCTCTTTATTAGCCTTCCTGTTAAGCAGTGCTAATATGGGACATCTAGCTGTTGAGAAGTCTCTAGACTACTTTAGTATCTTCATTCCTATATTCAACGACTCATCCTAAATACAGGCTTGCCTTCCATAGAGTTGAGACAAGAAAAAAACAGAGATTCTTACAGTTGGGAAGTCTATCCTAGAGGGAAGTCTCCAGTTTCCTGAAAATTTGTAAGAAATAATATTTAGATTCTTGGGGAACTTCCTCTTTTTCATACAGAACATCGAATTTAATGAGCCATTAGTGTTGTTTTGGAAATAAAGGAATATCCCCCTCTCAAGGCATCTGCAGAGACTGCTTTCCTATATTTCCACATCTTCTGAAAGTCCAGACTTGAGATTCAGATAGGAGTGTTCCCGGTGATGGGAGTTTCATGGCCTGTTATGACTCTGGAAGCTGTCTGCTTCCTTTTTGAAGGCAGCACTCATGTTGGCTATTGACAGACACCATTAAAGACTTACTTGACATATTTGGCAGGAATATCATATCAACCCTTTGTAGACAGAGAGGGAAAGTCATTCTAGCAGGGAAATGACAGGTATTTTGATTAGGGGCTTGGTGTTTGATCTTGGCATGTATCAGTTTGGATCTGAAGAGGAGAAAGTTTCTGATGAGAATGATGGAAAATCAAAGATCCCAGGACTATAGATACTCCTCTCCAATTATTAGTAAACTAATTTTTGCTGACAATTAAAATGATGTAAGCATAAAGAGGTAAATCACCAGATAAGACACATAACTCTTTCATCGACCACCTTTGCATCTAATTGAGCCACAGTTAACTCTGTGGTGTTCAAAATTGAGGAATGAAGTTCTTTTCCTCTTAGAATTAGTAACATTGATACTGTAGTTAAAATTTTAATGCAATTGTGAGTTATAAGATTTGAGGAGCACAGATATTCTTCCATACGAGGGAGATAATTTTCCAATATCCCCAAAGTGTAGATATAGTATCAAACTTAATTGAGGAATTTGTAAAATGGAAAAGAATATCAATGCACACCTGAGGTCTAACAGAGGAGAACTGCCTTTGTCTACCAAAGAAATTAGGTGAGGTCATCTTAAATTCTTTTTTTAAAAAATATATTTTTATTGATTTCAGAGAGGAAGGGAGAGTGAGAGAAACATCAACGATGAGAGAGAATCATTGATCGACTGCCTCCTGCATGCCCCCACTGGGGATCGAGCCCACAACTCAGGCATGTGCCCTTGACCAGAATTGAACCTGGGACCCTTCAGTCCACAGGCCGATGCTCTATCCACTGAGCCAAACCAGCTAGGGCTCATCTTAAATTCTTAACAAAGAGATATCTTGTGGGTGAAGCCAGAGAGAGAGCCTATTCACAGAAAGAACAAGGCCACACAATACTATTTAGCTTCCTTTGTTTAGTGGAATATTTGAATTTTATCCTGTGGTTTTTCTCATATCCAATATGAAGAATAATAATAAAATATCCAAGTAGGAAAACTGAGTCCAATTATCATTAGGTTTAATTTTCTTTTGCCCAATAACCAGTAAATTATCATCATTCTTGATGCTATGTCAGTTTGAGTTTTAAAAAGAAACCTGAAAGTTTCTTTAATTGACGAAGTATATGCAAATGCACTTCTTTCAATCTCTTTCACTGTGAAAAACAAAATCTAGAAGCATATTCTACAAAATCCAGAATTTCCAAATTTTTCACTAACAAGTAGTTTGCAATCATCTAAGAAGAAAAGGATATATTTTCAGTATACCCTTCTTGAAGGAAATAAATAGTTGATTGAATTTTATTGTATTCAATTTTAAATGGTATTTCAAATTTAATATTAAAAAATTAAAATGTTACTTTAAGCCCTGGCTGGTTTGTTCAGTGGTTACAGTGTCAGGCCATGGCCTGAAGGGTTGAGAGTTCAATTCCCGGTCAAGAGCACATACCTCGGTTGCAGGCTTGATCTCTAGTCAGGGCGCATGCAGAAGATAACCAATTGATGTGTGTCTCTCACATCGATGTTTCTCTCTCTCCTCCCCCTTTCCACCCTTCTACTCTCTAAAAAAAGAAAAAGAAAAAAAAATCATTGGAAAAAATATCCTTGGGTGAGGATTAAATTAAAAAAAAAAATGGTGTTACTTTGATTATGGTGCCCTCACATGGTGGTGCTATATGGTAGATTATAGACTTAGTATAGGGGACATGTTTAGTAATAAGTTACTATTTTGATAATCATAAAATGAATAATATTGAGTTTATCTACTGGAGTCCAAAAAGTTACTTATTGATAAAAAGAAATAAATGAAATGATATGGGAACATGCTTGGAAAACATAATATAACTTGAGTTGAAAGATTACTTTTCATGTTAGACATTAATAAACCAGTTCTGTCCAATAGAACTTTCTATGATGATGGAAATATTCTATAATACAGTGGCTATTGAGGACTTGAAATGAGAATAGTAGGACTGAAGAAGTGAATTTAATTTTTTACTTTTAACTAATATAAATTTAAACTTAAATAGCTGCCATATTAGAGAACACAGCTGTAGATTGTGAGAATTAAGACTCTAAAAGAAGGGTGTGATCATGAGATATTTAGAGGAGTATTTACAAATTTTCCTTATAAATGCAAGAGCACAAATAAGGCTGACAAATGATGACATTCTTCATTTAAAAAAAATCTTCTTAGCACAGAATCTGTATAGTATTTCATAATTATCAAATCTCAGACTATCAACCAAGGAACATACAATGCAAACATTTTAAGCCATAGAAATTAGAGATATGGTATTAATGTCTCTCTCAATGTCCCTTGACCAATTCTGGTTTATTGTGTTTGGACCATGTTAATGTCAGATTCCTTTCCTTGTACTTTGAAACCTCCCTGTCTGACAGAGAGTCTATCACATAGTGGTGTAATTAAATGTATACTGAATAGTTTGAAGTATGTTACTTGTGTGCAGATTGCCTAGCCTATGGTTCTTGAAAGCGAACAGCTCAATACATCTCCAGTATCCTGCACAGCGAATGGTACAAAGCGGGCAGCAGTAAATGCTTGTGAACTGACTGCTAGACTTTGCATCTGTTTACTGCTCTAATTCTTATGAAGACAAGCTGAATGGGAACTATATGTAGAATATAATTGTGTGAGCCAGAAAAATTCCGTGTGAATCTCTCCCCTCTGTTGACTTCCTATCTTAGACTTCTGCATGTTAAATGCTAAATTTATTGCTAAGAACTATGGGTCTTATACACTTGGAAGAGAAATGAATTTTGTGGAATGAATACATAAAAAGTCTAAAGAAATGCATGTATTTTAAAATGTTATGTGACTTGCAAGTTGTCTTCACTTAGAAGCCAAGGCCCCCTTTCCCTTTAAATGGACCACGTCTGCAGCAACAGAGAAGCCTACATCTGCTTGATCATCTTTTTCTTAGTACTGGGCATAGCCCTCATTAGAAAGGGCTTTCTTTCCTTATAATATTTTTGAGGTGGCGGCATGGACTGGCTGAGCTCTCGGGAAGAGGCTGCTGGCTCAGCCTTGTGGGAAAGAGCTGCAGGAACAGCCAAGTACATTGAGATGTGCAAAGGGAGTGTTGCTTGTATCGGGGCTCTAGTTATCTGGGGGCACTGACATTGTGTGCCAAGCAAAACCCTCTTAGGTCCTCTTGAGAGTCTTGGGGAAGATCATTAACTAGAATCTCTGAAATAATGTGACAACTTGCTTGTGAAAAGGAGGACAGTATGTCGAGATGATGATCAGATTTCTTGCGGGTTGCATTTATTTTTACCAAACTGAATGTTGGTTAGTTTTTTTTTCATAATAATTCATTGAAGAATTTGTTGGATATGGTTCTTCTGTGAGCTGAGAATGCAATCCAGTGTGGTGTGTACTAAAAAGAATATCAATAATTCGTCATTTATGTGTTTCCTTGTGTTTTATGTGCGTTGGTGGTCATAGGAAGCATAGGTAGCTTTTGGATCACTTGCTCCTGGAGAAGCCAGCTGTTGTGCCATGAAAGCATTCAAGCAGTCCGACAGAAACATCCAGGAGGTGAGGAACTATGACTTCCTTCAACAACCAGTATCAACTTGCCATCCACATTGGTGAGTTACTTTGGAATAGATTCTCCAGCCTCATAAGCCTTCACATTATTATAGTCCTGGCCAACATGTCAACTGCAACCTCATGAGAGATCATGAGTTAGATCATTCAAGTTGTCCTGATTTTCTTACCCACTGAAACTGTAGATTTCCTGCTTCTTGTTATGTTGAAGTAACTGGTATTAGATTTGTTCTCTTGCTGTAAAAATTTGAAAAATTGGGAAAAAAATGAAGCAACTGTTTTCTGAAATTTGGCAATAGACAGTGAAGGATGGTGATCCAGGGAAAAGGATAATAAATGAT
Source organism: Plecotus auritus (assembly GCF_963455305.1). Lineage (NCBI taxonomy): Eukaryota > Metazoa > Chordata > Mammalia > Chiroptera > Vespertilionidae > Plecotus > Plecotus auritus. The sequence continues at coordinate 41,591,093 of NC_137785.1, read as the reverse complement.
GTGAACCCTACAACTGCTCTGGTTACAATTACCTGGAGATCCTTTGTGGACCATGGCATGGAAAAGGACAACCCAGGCAGGGTACAACATTCTTACTAAGTTGAGAAGACAGAGATTAGAGTTGGGGGAGGATGACTTAGGTGAAATTTTCAGAGCAGAGTACTAGAAAAGAGGAAGTTATGCAAAAAGTGGATCCAGAAATCAGAATAGGGGTCCTTTTGAACTTGTTGGTGAACAGTAAACTTCATATATGTAGGATAAAACTCCATGAGGCCACACAGAGAACAGCTGGTTGTGGAGTGTAATCGTTTCAATTGCTTCATGGTAGTAAGGAAATATCTAAAACATTTTATGAAAAAAAATCCCTTGTGGACCTGCGCAGTTCAAACCTATGTTGTTCAAGGGTCAGTTGTATGTCTTTCTCCATCTGACTGATCTCACTTAGCATAAGGCCCGGAAGATCTATGCATATTGTTGCAAGTGGTTGGGAATCTTGCTTGTACGAACAGCGTCCACCGAGCTCTTTCGTGTGATTGGTTTTCATACTGTGTTCTCCTGCTTGCTGTTTGTATTTCCCCTGCCTGGTTTGGATAGGATATGTCCATTTTGTCCAAGTGTCCTTCAGAATTATTTAGTTAATACAATTAAAAAATCTTTTCAGAGTTGCTTAGCAACATGGAGCTCACTCAGCTCTGCACTGAGCTAGGGAAGGGAGGTGACAAGGGTAGGAATAAACTAGCCCATATCAAAGGTCCTTTCCCACTTGATCAGCACAACTTGCTAAGAGCCCCTAATTTTTGAGGAAACATGAATATGAATTAGAAATCCTGGCTTAAGTATCTCTCCAGGAAGAGAAAATCCATTTTGATAAGAAGCATGTACTTGTCACTACTAAATTGAAATACTTGGTGAGAGTTCTATATGTGATATTTCCTTGGTGATTTCTAAAACCACAACAGGTATTTAATGTGTTTCAATCATTCTGGCCACTTTCCCACATGTTATGTGGAGAATATGAATCAGGCAAGGCTGCTGGGCACAGCTCTTGTTCTGGGACTGAGCTTCAGAATGAGATTGTTATTGGGAACAGAGAGGAAGAAGCAGAAAAGAGGTGCAAATGGAAATGATAGTTTCTTGAATAGGCTAATCCAAGGTGCATATATTGCACATATGCAGTCAAGTGTTAAATTATTAGATTTCCCTAGACTGTGTAAACATGAGGGAAAATCTCTTTATGTGGTAGCCAGGATGGTGCAATGTCTCATTTTGTGCGACAATAGGCCCATTGGTCTGAATCTCTCATGGTTTCAAGCACTTCTCCATTTGCAGGAACCTCTTGTCTCCCAGCTTTCTGTTGATCAGAGACTGGCAGCCTCAGGCCTCTGGGTGGTAGCTCCTTGTCCTGCCACTGAGTGGGGATGTCCAAAACCCACCTTGTCACCTCTTCCCCCGGGCAGCAGCTCCTGCTTCTAGGCCCAGAAGTCACAGAGAGGTTCTTTCATCACCCCACCCCTGCCACTTGTTTTCCAATGTGTCTTATCTAAGGAACCCTTCCCATTCCTACTCCCATCCCCCTAGGGAAAAGTGACTTTGCACCTTGAATATTAAAAGTGGTATGTGTGTGTATGTCTTGTGAATAGACTCTTATCTTAAACTAGAGGCCCAGTGCACGAAACTCGTGCACTGGGGGGGGGGGGGCGGGGGGCGGGGAGGGGAGTCCCCTCAGCCTGGCCTGCACCCTCTCAGAGTCCAGGACCCCTCAGGGGATGTCTGCTAGCCAGCTTTGGCCCAAGCCTGCTCCTTACTGCCTGCCTGCTCGCTGCTCCTTAGTGCTGCTGTGGAGGCGGGAGAGGCTCCCGCCACCGCCACTGTGCTCACTGGCCATGAGCCCGGCTTCTGCTGAGCAGAGCTCCCCCTGTGGGAGCACACTGACCACCAGGGAGCAGCTCCTGCATTGAGTGTCTTCCCCCTGGTGGTCAGTGTGCATCATAGCGACTGGTTGTTCTGCCAGTCATTCCACAGTTTGGTCGATTTGCATATTAGGCTTTTATTATATAGGATGCCATTTGCTTTCTCTGAAATAACTTATGATCAAAGTGCTAGGCATAGCAAATATACACTAAAATTAATTAAATAAACTACTATGGAAATATGAAGACCTGTTCAAAGCAACTCAGAATATTTAAGAAAAAAACCCAAATGACAGAGATAATCACTGTTAATACATATTGTAGGAAAGGTGATCTTTGCCTAGTTTGGTCCACCCTGGATACCCACATCTCACTTTGTAATAGATGACATCCACTATATATTTAAAAAGTATGGATGAAGTTTTTGACCCAATATTTTATGCAGATGTTATAATAATTTTTTAGCATATCTGAACTTTCTTATGATAATAACCAGTAATAATTATTACATGTAGAGGGTTAGAGCATGACCCTCAAGCATGGAAGGTCCTAGGTTTGAGTCCTAGTAAGGGCATGTACCTGGGTTACAGGCTGGATCCCCAGCCCTAGTAGGCGTGCATGCGGGAGGCAGCCAATCAATGTGTCTTCTCTCTCTGTCTGTCTGTCTCTCTCTCTCTCTGTCTCTCTTTCTCTCTCTTTCTATCTCTGTCTCTATCTCTATCTCTATCTCCCCCCTCCTTTCCACTCTCTAAAAAAAAAATTCAACGGAAAAAATATCCTTCGGTGAGGATTAACAACAGAAATGAGGCAGAGAGTATGGCACAGATGGAGAATATCTCCCACATTATGCAGCTCTGCCACTCTCCCTGTATCCAGCTGAAGGATGTTGCTTTTGTATCACTCTGTAGTCACAACTATGTAGAATGAATTTGGTGGAGAAATTTTACTTAACTTAAATGGAGAGTTATTTTAAGCAATCACAGCTTTGGATTAGTTGAATCACTGGGATTAGTTGAATCACTGTGATGCTGTTCACAGTTTTTTTGTTTTTAAAAAAATATATTTTATTGATATTTTACAGAGAGGAAGGGAGGGAGATAGAGAGTTAGAAACATCGATGAGAGAAAAACATCGATCAGCTGCCTCCTGCACACCTCCTACTGGGGATGTGCCCGCAACCAAGGTACGTGCCCTTGACCGGAATCGAACCTGGGACCCTTCAGTCCGCAGGCCGACGCTCTATCCACTGAGCCAAACCGGTTTCGGCATGTTCACAGTTTTTTTAAAATTTTTTATAATAACCATCAATGATGTGGTTTGGCTTTGAGAAATGTGTTCAGAGTTCTAAGTTCTTGCCTGAGACATAGGGTTTGAGGGTCAAGATTTACAGGACACAGAATCTCTGCTTTTTATTCTTTACTTTTAGGGAAGATTTGCATACTTCTGCCTCTAAATCTTCCCCAGGTAAAGGTTTTCCCTGACTCCATCTCTGCTCATCTCTTTTTCTCTAAAGAGCAAGGTGGAGAGTCACTTAGTCTCAGTTCCTTAAAGTCAGGGAAAACATAAAACGCAGGTGTTAACCTAAAGTTAAAAAAAATCATGAAATCTCCGGCAAAAAGTGCTTATTTGGGATTAAAGAACTGCATTTGGGAACACAGATTCAGGCAGAATGCCAAAGAGTGTCCTGATTACAGGGTGAAAGCAAGGAGTTATATGAGAAAAAGGAAAGGAATAATGACCTAAAAAGAAGAAAAAAATTTCTATTGGTGTTGACAAGCTGAGCTACTCTTGGCTATATGTGATTTTTCTAGTCAGATAGGAGGTCAACAATCATCAGTCCTTGTGATGAGGACATTTGAGTTCTTGCTGATTTAACAAACCATTATTTGTAAAACAATCCTGGTGTAGCCCAGTTCTAAGGTTTGTCGTGCAAAGTTTCAAGGAACAATGCAGTTCCTCTGGATTGGCTGCTCTGGTTCTATTGAAAAATGGCTGCACTTAGGTCATTTTTTTACGCAGGATGGAAAATATTTCCTCAGAGGTAGAGAGAATATCTTTGAAGAGTGAGGGGGTGATGCTCTGGCTCAATGTATACTGGGAGACATTTTCTTCTACCAACTTTCCCCCAAATTCTCCTTATTACTTAACTGCTAACCATGCATCTGTTGATGGTGGGATTGTAACTCCAGGTCTATTTTATACTCGTGCAACCTGTGCCAAGCATCGCAGAACTAGAGGTGGTCACGAATACCATTACCATATTTTAATGCTTAAACTTTAGTCAATAGGTTTCCCTTAAGGCTTATTCAAATCCTTCCTGCTAAAGTATTAAACAGTTGTTACAGGTCATAGATTAGAGATGTGCCAACCAGCATACATAGCTGTGACTGTATGTCTAATTTATACATTTTTAGGCTGAAAAATCCTCCTTTTGTGGCCCTCCATTGCCATCTTCAGAAACTCCCGTTAATCTGTCTTATAAATAACATATTACGCTCAACACCATGTCTTTCTTCAAGTTATCCACATAACACCCCAGTGGTCGGGCTGTGAATCAGAAGAGAGTCTGAGTCATGAACTCATTCTTAGCTTGAGCTCTCAAAGCTCCCCAGGCATTTCCATTATATGTGTCTGAAGCCATTTCTCCTCCTCCTATGTTATATTTGTACTGCTTTTTTCTTCTTAAAAGGATTATACCCACATCTGTTTCTATTAAATAGCACTTTGCTTATCTTTCCTTTTCCCCCCAAATTGTCAAGGGTGCTTCTTTCTTCTTAATTCTGTGTCCTAGTTGGCATCTCTATGGAGATTTATCTAAGACCTACACTGAGGAAATGTCTTATTAAAATGTAAATAGGGTCTCAACATTTTAAACACATTCAAATCATCCAGATTTAGCTATTTATGTGTTGGGTTCATGTTTCTATTTCTTAAAGAAGTATTTAAAAAATCAAAGATAGCAACTTTAATTAAGTGGGGTTATTGCATGGTGGAGGGGGACATGACATGTGGAAGATTATGTATATTGTTCTTATGGGACAGTTATCTATGCAGTAAAATGAACAATTTACTTTATATACTTTTTCTTAAATTTTAAGGGGAAAAAACCTGTTATATTTGTTTGAGAAAAAGAATGTTTTTAAGGTTTCCTACCTGGTTGACAGGGCTCTTTGTCCTTTCTTATTGCATTAAAGGGCTCTGAGTCCTGTTCTGACATATACAGGGTGGAAGTGTATCTCCTTTCCCCAGTCCACTCTTCTGACGCATTGATAGGGATGAAATTCTGAAAGTGGGAAATTGAGGCTTGGTCCAGATTACTTCAGAAATATGACTAGTAGACCAGCCAGTGTAGATCAGTGGTTGAGTGTCGATCTATGAACCAGGAGGTCACGGTTCGATTCTCTGTCAGGGGACATGTCCAGGTTGCGGGCTTGATCCCCAGTAGCGGGTATGCAGGAGACAGCTGATCAATGATTCTCTCTCATCATTGATGTTTCTCTCTCTTTCTCCCTCTCCCTTCCTCTCTGAAATCAATACAAAATTAAAAAAAATATGGCTAGTAAAACTCCTCATTTGGTTTAGTTGACTATTTCCAAGATAGTTGGCACAAACTAAATCAAGTGATATGGCTCAAAATATTATGAGCTTTAATTAACAGCTGCAAAAATAATTTGGGGGCAAGAAGGCTATACAATGGCAAAATATTAGTATAGTGAGGACTGCATCTAATAAAAGTTTTATAGGAACTATTTTTTATAGCTTCTTTCCCTCTCTCCAATGCTCTCATTCCCGTTACCTATTGAGCTCATTTCATACTTCACTTGAATCTCCAGTTATACAGGACGTGGCTTCCTCTGCTTTTGGAACCTGGGAAGAAGCTGGGTAGAGATGTAGAAGGGGCTGGCTGTAACCAGGGACGAGGAGGCTGGCAGCCTGCCACCCAAGATAAGATGCAGGGAGTTCTGCAGACAAGAGCCAGGCTATAGTCAGAGGTAGAATGTGAAATAATTTATGTATATGGGTGTGTGCGCACAATCACAATCACACACAGACACAGACACGTGCACACACAACCGGTGAGTAAAGCAGAGTGTTCCTTGAAGGAAATTAGAAATAGAACATCCCCATCGCTTCTTGGCCTTTTGGCTAAGATCAAGTGTAGAAATAGAACATCCCACAAGTCAACAAAGACACACAATAGGTTCACTCATTTACCCACTCATCCCTTCATTCTTTCAATATTTATGTAACTCCTACTCAAGCTCTGCACTAAAGAAGACATAATAGGAATAAAATGACCAAATATCTTTAAGAAAATAGAATGAATTGGGGGCAATATTTTCATATGTATAAGATTAAATCATAATAAAAAAGCCAAAGGTATAATGTCTTCAGGATGCTGTAGGGCATTACTGGGTCCATGGAAAAAGCCCACTCTTTGGAGATTAGCTTGCCTATAAAACAAAAAAGGCAAGTAGACGGAGAAAGGCTGTGGGCGATGGTTCCTCTCAGAACCAAATATAGTAAAATTCCCAGAATTGATTCTTTTAGGATCAATTACTAGAGATATAGGGGAAGCCAGTGAAATAATGGAGTAACTTGTATGTTTACTTCCTTCTGGCTGCCAGAGAAATGCAGCAAATTAGTGTGTGTTTGATATGTAAAGGAAACGCTTAAGAACAGTAAAAAGGAAATAAAACATTAAGTGGATTTCACTAGCTCACAGAAAACGAACTTCTCAATTCCTGTTTACCAGCTCCATCAGTCTGTTTCTCCAACTTGCTGCAGCCCTATATAGATTGTTTTCAGGTTAGCTGAGATGACCCTGATATGACAAAGGGATACACAAAGATGTGGATGTCAGCAGTGCCTGAGTGCACATAACAGGAAAATGTTTCAGCTTTAAAGGTGGAAACACCAAACAGTGTATTAGAGTAAAATGTTTCCGCTAGTTCAACTGGAAGAGAGTTTGATGGGTTGTTTGCCCAGACTAATGAAAGGCAGGATGTGTTCTTTAAGTGTTTGGGGTGGTTATAAAATGAATATAATGTTCCCAAAAGGAGCTTCATTTTGAGCATTTTGTATTCCGTTCACACCAGGGACACTGATTTATAATTACTCGAATAGCGTCCAGAATCGGGACAAACGGGTATCCACCTCCTATTTTCTTCGTAGGCCTTGAGCATAATGGGCACACACCACCACGTCAACTACAGGGTGCAAGAGAGTTTTGTTTATTTCAGCTCGCTTGCAATGGCTGTGCATTTCTAGGTCACTGATTCCAACACAGCAGTGTTCATGGCCAGCAGTGTATGAAGGGGATTTACTTGCAGGACGGCAGTATCACTGGGTGAACTCTGGTTCGGTCTGCTCGGGTGGCTAACTCTAAATGAAACCTGGGCGTCTACAGGAAGCGTCCTGGTTAAAGAAAAATGCACTTGAGTTTGGACTCACTAATACCCAAGTACGTTAAACTAAAGCATACTGAATGGGCAACATGAAAAACCCTCCACAAACTATTATGAACAGCAAGAGAAGTGACTAAAATATCTCCTTTAGCTCCGAATTATGGTTCCCATTTTATTGTGAAGGAGTCTAATAGCAAAAATGATAAGATTTCAGATCCAGATCTTGCAAGTAATGTTAAGTACCTGTCTATCAGAGCTTATCATCTGTGAGATGCTGTTAGCTGGTAGACTAAGTTCTAGGAGTATATACTTATCTTTCTAAGTTGGCTACATTGAGCCATGATGATATTTACATGATTTGTAGAAGGATTTAGTTTTCCTTAAACTGCAATATGAATTCTGAAATGGAAATCTAATCTTAAAACTAGTGCAGGGCAATTTACAAAATGATCTTAATACAGGAGTGTGGGGAATCTTGAAATATTGGGAAGAATAATTTTCCTGGTGTCAGGAGAAAACACTGTAGAAAGAGCAGGGCCATCAGTAGCTGATTTGCTGAGCCAAATGCAGGCCTCGTGACATGTTTAAGGTGATCCAAAGAGTAATATTTGCTTAAGGGTGCAAATGTCCATCTTTGTATTGAACTCTGAAGCGTGTGCTGGAATATAAAATAGATACCTTATTTTTAGTCCTGGAAGGAAAAGTAGGTATTTTTAGGGATTATTGATTCTAGCCTCTATGTTGATTTTATAGAGAAATCAAGGACTGGAGGGGTTGCTGCCTTTTGTTGAAAGGTCACTCAGAGCAAGTTGGTTTTTAAGATGTTTAGTTATGTACACACACATGCACACACAGACATATGTGTGTACATATGCATGTGTGTATACATATATACAGGGGTGGGTAAAAGTAGGTTTACAGTTGTGAGGACCTGAAACACAGAGTTTACTCTTTTTTAAAAAAATAAATCTTTATTGTTCAGATTATTACAATTGTTCCTCTTTTTTCCCCCCATAGCTCCCCTCCACCCGGTTCCCACCCAACCCTCTGCCTTACCCACCCCCCCCACCCCCCGCCACTGTCCTCATCCATAGGTGTATGATTTTTGTCCAGTCTCTTCCCCCTGGCCCCCCACCGCTTCCCCCCGAGAATTGTCAGTCCACTCCCTTTCTATGCCTCTGGTTCTATTATATTCACCAGTTTATTCTGTTCATCAGATTTTTTATTCACTTGATTTTTAGATTCACTTGTTGATAGATATGTATTTGTTGTTCATAATTTTTATCTTTACCTTTTTCTTCTTCTTCCTCTTCTTAAATAATACCTTTCAGCATTTCATATAATATTGGTTTGGCGGTGATGAACTCCTTTAGCTTTTTCTTATCTGTGAAGCTCTTTATCTGACCTTTAATTCTGAATGATAGCTTTGCTGGGTAGAGTAATCTTGGTTGTAGGTTCTTGCTATTCATCACTTTGAATATTTCTTGCCAATCCTGTCTGGCCTGCATAGTTTCTGTTGAGAAATCAGCTGACAATCGTATGGATGCTCCCTTGTAGGTAACTAACTGTTTTTCTCTTGCTGCTTTTAAGATTCTCTCTTTGTCTTTTGCTCTTGGCATTTTAATTATGATGTGTCTTGGTGTGGTCCTCTTAGGATTCCTTTTGTTTGGGGTTCTCTGCACTTCCTGGACTTGTAAGTCTATTTTTTTCACCAGGTGAGGGAAGTTTTCTGTCATTATTTCTTCAAATAGGTTTTCAGTATCTTGCTCTCTCTCTTCTTCTGGCACCCCCATAATTCTGATGTTGGTATGCTTGAAGTTGTCCCAGAGGCTCCTTACACTATCTTCATATTTTTGGATTATTTTTTCTTTTTGCTTTTCCAGTTGGGTGTTTTTTGCTTCTTTGTATTTCAAATCTTTGACTTGATTCTTGCGATCCTCTAGTCTGCTGTTGGATCTCTGTATATTATTTTTTATTTCAGTCAGTGTATGCTTAATTTCTAGTTGGTCCTTTTTCATATCCTCAAGGGTCTCGCTAAATTTATAGGCCTTTTCTAGAAAATTCTTGAAAACCTTATAACCGTGGTTTTGAACTCTATATCCAGTCATTTGCTTTCCTCCATTTCTTTCATCTGTGACCTGTTTCTTTGTCTCCGCATTTTGGCTGCTTCCCTGAGTTGATAGAGTGGCTTTGTGTGCTAGGTGTCCTATAGGGCCCAGTGGCTCAGCCTCCCCAGTTACCTGAGGTGGACACTGTTGGTGCATCCCTTTGTGGGCTGTGTGCACAGTCTTGTTGTAGTTAAGCCTTGATTGTTGTTGGTATCACTGGGAGGAACTGACCTCCAGGCCAATTGGCTGTGAGGATCAGCTGTGTCTACGCTGGGAGAACTTCTGTGCTGGAGACACCCTTATGGGGCAAGACTTGCTTCAATGGGGCTTTGGTGCTCACTGAGTCTGCTCCCTGAGTGTGTCCCTTATGGATCTGAGGAGTTGTACTCTGGATGGTCCCACTCTGACCCCTGGGTACACTGGCGCTTGGATCTCCAAGGAGGTGCTAATTTAGCCTCTGCCTGAGGCCACCCAGCAGGAGATACGGAGAGATCTGCAGATTCCTCTTTTTTGTTTGGGTTTTGGAGGTGCCCAGATGAGGCCCAGCTGTGAAGCAATGCAAGCTGCTGTGGGGCCTTGGGCCTTCTTTTGGATGTTCTGGATCTCACTGACTCAGCTGCAGTTTGTTAGGTAAGTTTAGAATTCAAAGGACCAGGCCATTCATATGCAAAAGCCTCTGCGCTCAGCTTGGATGGGGCGGAGTCTCAGGGCGGAGCAAGCAGCAATGAGGCTTCGTGGGGTGGGATCTCAGGGTGGAGCAAACAGCAATGGCTTCCCATCAGCCCTGCTTTAAGAGGCCCCCGGGTCTAGTGTCCCGCGGTAATCTCTGCAAGCACCTCTGAGAGAAAGCTGCCCTTGAGTTTCGCCTGCTGCCAGACAGTCCAGTTTCTCCCCATATGAGTCTGGTTCTCCAGAGTCTCGCCTGGAACTGGAGTTCAGAGCAGTTGGGAGCTTTTGTCTCCCTCCTGATTGAGAAAGCCAGCCAAGTACTCAGTTGCCAGCCCTCTTGCACGTGCGCCTCTGTACCTCTGCCTTCCGCAGCTCCTGTGAGTCTCAGTGTGCTTTTCTCTTTCCTTCTAGTTGTAGAATTTCCACTCAGCCCGCCTTCCTGTGGTTCTGGATGATGTCCGTTTTGTCTTTTAGTTGTAGTTTTGAAATTGTGTGAGGCAGCAGTTCATGTGTTTACCTATGCCTTCATCTTGGTTTCTCCCAGAGTTTATTCTTTTTGTTTGTTTTTTTGGTTTGTTAATCCTCACCCAAGGACATTTTTCCATTAGCTTTTTAGAGAGAGTGGAAGGGAGAGTGAGAGACAGAGAGAAACATCTATGTGAGAGAGACACATCAATTGGTTGCCTCCTGCACACACCCCGACCAGGGCTGGGGAACCTGCAACCAAGGTATGTGCCCTTGACCAGAATTGAACCCTGGACACTTTAGTCCATGGGCTGATGCTCTATCCACTGAGCCAAACCGGCTAGGGCCAGAGTTTATTCTTGTATTATTATTTATTGTATTATTTGTTTATATTACAACTGTTAACCTACTTTTGCCCACCCCTGTATGTATGTGCATATGTATATACGTATATGTGTGTAGTGTTTTGAATGGATTCCAGTGTAGTCTCTCTGCATTAGCCCACAGACACTGTGCTGCCTTGGACAAGCTATCTTGCTCTGAAATATCATCTAGTCATGAGGAGCCTGTATTCAGTCTGATATCTTATAGGCTAACATATTCTCAACCTATGAGAAAGAGGTTTGATATTAAGTATGTTTTCTCTGGGTGTGTAGACTTTCAAACATATAATGGAAATCTGCTGTGCTAGACACTCTCCTGGTGCTGGGGACACCATAGTGAAGAAAATAAACAGAAGAGCATGACATTTGAGTAGCAATTTGAAGAAGGCAAGGGAAAGAGGAAAGACTATTCCAGAGAAAGAGAAGGGAAGGGTTGAGAATAAATGATGAAGTCAAAATCGTGTAGGTCTGTGGTCGGCAAACTGCGGCTTGCGAGGCACATGCGGCTCTTTGGCCCCTTGAGTGTGGCTCTTCCACAAAATACCACGGCCTGGGCGAGTCCATTTTGAAGAAGTGGCATTAGAAAAAGTTTAAGTTTAAAAAATTTGGCTCTCAAAAGAAATTTCAATCGTTGTACTGTTGATATTTAGCTCTGCTGACTAATGAGTTTGCCGACCACTGGTGTAGGTCATTGAGAGGGCATGGCCTGTTCTCTAAGTCATCTGGGAATCACTTTTAGGGCCTGGGAAAGTGACATGGTCTGACCTGTTTTAAAAGAACCACCTTATCTGCTACGTTGGGCATAGATTCTAGGTGGCTGGAAAGGGGGTTGCGCGGGGAAGTAGGTAGAAAAGTTAAGAGGTTCTGATAGTAATTCTGGAAAGAGATGATGGTGTTAACACTAAGTATTAATGGAAGAGGTAGTGAGAAGGGTTCAGATTCTCTGTATTTTGAAAAATACAGCTAATTGGGTTGCTAATGGATTGCATGTGGCTGTGACAGGAGAGGAGAGGAGCAGTTCACCAAGATTTATAGCACTGAAACCAGGAGGGGATATCCATTTACTAAAATGAGAAGCCTGTTGGAAGACCAGGTTTTGAAAGATTAGGTATTTGTTTTTGTTTGTTTGGGGGGCATGCATTCAATTTTGGACACAGAAAGCTTGATATGTTCATTCACAACCCAAGTAGAAATGTCAAGTAGACAGCTAGAATTTTGGGGCAGAAGTTGGAAATTGTCAGTGTACCTGTGACATTGGAAAGCTATGAGATCGCCAAGGAGTAAGTGTACATATAGATATAGAAGATGTCCTTGGACAAAGCCTGGTGGATCTACAATATTTGGGGATCGGGGAGATTGGGAAGAACCATAAAGGAAACTGAAAGGAGTGATCAGTGAGAAAGGAGGAAAAACAGGAAGGCGGAATGACTTGAAAGTGAAGTGAAGAAAGTGTTTTGAAGCAATGACCCACTACATCAAATATTGCTAAGTCAATGTGGGAGAAATCTAAGACAGGAACGAGGGGAACAATGGCTTCTATTTTAATCATTCACCAGCTGGGATGAGGTGCTGTTGCCTCTTCTGACTTTGCAAATCCTAGAATTTTTAGACCCTTTTATTCCTTCTTACAAATGGAAATTCTTTTCTCTCTTGAATTACTTTGTCAAATGCATCCAATAATAAGAAACTCATGCTGATACCACTGCAATGAACTTAACTATTAATAACGGGGAAGGAGCAGAGGGAAGGCCATATATTACAGGCATGTCCTTTGGCAGCTTCACCGGGAAGCTAAAGCCTTGCACTCCCAGGGAGCCACCGGTCTGTTTCCTGCAGATCGCTGTGGGAAGGGACTGAACAGGGAGGAGAATAGATGCATGTCCAGTGAAGTTGGGGTGCCATAAGGAAGGTACTTGTCTGTCAGTCACACCTATGAACAGGTTATTGGCCAGAATGGGTGTGCCCCCTGCAAGTGTGGGAAGATTTGTGATATTTATTTCCCTGAACAAGGAAACTTGGTGCTCTGTGCTCTCTTGGTTCCTCTTATGCTCTTGGGATTCTTATTGCTCAGGGCATGCTCTCCTGTGTTCACCCTCATGACCCACGGCCATGTGGACCCCATGCACAATGGACTAATGGACTGTAACTAGCCTGATGTTGAACTGGACCTGGTTGCAACATGGAACGGAAACTCTGGACACTTGCTTTGCTTCTAGCTCTACTGAATCCTCAGCTACACTTCTATGACTGGAATGGGATTTTACCAACACAGAGATGTAATTCCACACAAACGAAAATCACTCATCCTCTGGTGTGAATCTCAGAAAATTCTTCTTCTCCAGGTATTGTAAGGACCACACCCCCAGCACTCAGTGGGGAGGAGGACACCCCAATTTCTCTAAGAACAATGCCATTAATGTTTTGTTTTCCAATTATTTTCCCTAGAGCTACAATGTGACTAGGAACATGACTTGTCTTAGAAGTTATCACATAATTGTTACTTTGCTACTGCATAATATGGCTTGCCATCTTTCCAGCCTGTAATGTAATTTTTCTGACTGCTTATGCTGTAAGCCAATGCTACACTAAGATTTCTATTTCAAGGTTTTTAGTGGTGATCTGAGAACCAATCAAATGCTAGGCAATCCCCAAATTCTAATGGCCTAAAAGAGCTAGCATTTATGTATTCACTTATTTATTTATTTAATTAAAAAATACTTAAAATTGATTTTTAAAGAAAGAGGATGAAAGAGGGAAAGAGAGAGAGAAACACTGATGTGAGAGTGAAACATTGATCAGCTGCCTCCTGCACACCCCCTACTGGGGATTGAGCCCACAACCCAGGCGTGTTCCCATACTGGGCATCAAACTGACAACCTTATGGTGCATGGGATGACACCCAGCCACCTAAGCCACGCTAGCCAGGGCTATTTATTTTAAACATTTATTTTTTCACTCACTCAAAATCCACTGCAAGTTTGGGAGGCTCCAGGGTGACTATCTTCCATGTCATGGCTCAGCCAGGCTCCTTCACAAACCTGAGGGCAGTGCCAGCTGTGTTAGAAAGATTAGCACCAACAATTAAATTCTTCCCCTAGGAATTTACAAACAACGCTTCCAAAGCAAAAACACATGGCTGATTCCAATTTCTAAGATTTGGAGAAGAAGAAGGAGGTATCAGAGAATAGCAGTGAAGCCTGCCTCAGAAACACTCTTTTTCTGTTATCTTTATAATCACAAACCAGTGTGAAGCCATTGAATTTACTTTTTATGTTCTTGCATACTATTAACATGATTTTCTTTAAAAAATATTTTTATTGATTTCAGAGAGGAAGGGAGAGGGAGAGAGAGAAATAGAAACATCAGTGATGAGAGAGAATCATTGATTGGCTGCCTCCTACACACCCCCTACTGGGGATCTAGCCTGCAACCTGGGCATGTGCCCTGACTGGGAATCAAACCATGACCTCCTGGTTCATAGGTCAATGTTCAACCACTGAGCCACGCCAGCCAGTCAACATGATTTTCTTAAAAAATGTTTTGCCTCACTTCTGGTTCTATCTGAGACTCTAAAGACTGAATAGCTAGCATGCTATGAACAGGTAAAATTTTCAGTAAAACTCCAATCATCCTCTTAGAGGTGAAAATGTACTAGGTTCTTATGGTTTGAACTCTGCCCTGAAGTAATTCATGCCAGTTGTCAGCAGAACCTAGAAGTAAAATTCACTCAAACCCCTTGTCTGTTACTGCTGCAATGTCCTTCCGTGGCCTCACCTTTGTTAGTCTACCTTGTTTTTCACAAACTTGCATTGCAACAGCACCCATTTTTAGCTGCCAAAACGACCTCTCCTCTCTTATCTTCTCAATATTCTGTTGTCCTTTCGGTTTTTCCAACAAAGACTAACTTGTGGTGTCTGTAAGTACTTTAGTTACAAATCTGGACCCCATAAAGCAGCCATATCACTCTCAATGTATGTATTTATACTCTAGTATTCCCTAAAAACAAGTTATTTTGCTTTAGGCAACATGTTTAAATCCTGGTGTTGGTCAAGGGAACTCTCTCTTTGCTAGAAAAGAGGAACTGGCAGGGGTGACCAACCCCATGAAAAATCTCTGTATCCTATTTGATTTTATTCCTACTTGTACATTTGTAGTACAGACAAGGAAAAATCAACACAGATAAAAGTGGCTTTGTTTTGGACAGGTCTATAATTCTATGAAAACAACACATTTCTCATATATTAACATGCTATTAATGTTATGGATTGATATGTGGTTCAGAAATTCTTTCAGATTTGGCCTCATTTTCATCTCACACAGTAAATAGGGAATATGTACATTATTCCTACTTTACAAACAAAAACATAGAGACCAAAAAATAAAAAAATAAAAAAATCCAGACTTGCTAACATTCACACACTTGCTATCGACAAAGCTGGAATTAAAACCTATGTTATCTGGTTTTCTTTTGTGCTATTTCCACAAGCAATTTCCTAGATAATACAAAGTGAAGAGTATTATTTTGTTATCTGACCTGAAATTTATTTTATTTCATTAAATGAATAGCTGTACTGAGCACAGCACTCCAGGCTGTTCAAGTGATGCCTCTGGTTACCTGTGTGCCTCAGCCCTTTAAGGTTCCCTTTGTGTGCCTGCCCCCGGGGCAGTGAATCATTTGTAGATTCTTCAAATACACTCCCAACATTAAAGAGGGTGATTCTTTTTATAAGTAACTCTATGAGTTGGCAATTTTTTTTTGTCATTTGATCTATTTGAAGTTTGACATAAAAATCAAATTCTTTTACAACCAAGTATCACTTCTCATTTTTCTACTGAGATGTTAAATCTTCCTTCATTTTATTTTTATCTGCCTAGCATATAGAGGTACTCAGTAAATATTTCTTAAATGATTGAATGAGCATGATAGTGTTTCTTATAGTGAAGTCAAATTTTTAATTGTTTCTAATTGGTGGGAAATGCGTTAGCCACTTGAATAGTGTTCTTGTTTCAGGATTTTGCTCATCTGACTTTTTACATAATTCAAGCATGCCCTTTAATCTTATCTTTTCCTTTTACTGATCATACTTGGAATTTTGGAATGACCAATTTGGTGAAATTGGACCAAACCACATTATCTACACTAGAAAGATTGAATTATTACTTTTTTGAGGGTTGGGGGAAGAGAAAATGGCATTTATTGTACAGGTAGGAGCCATCTGCTAAGAAGAACAATCCTTGAAATCTGGGTCAATTTATTTTTTTTATTTTTCCACTAGATATTCTGTCCTCTTGGGCAATTACTTCTCTGTATTTATATTTCTTTACCAGAGGCCCGATGCCCGAAATTCGTGCAAAAGTAGGCCTTCCTTCCCCTGGCTGCCAGCACCGGCTTCCCTCTGGCACCCGGGACCCAGGCTTCCCTCCGGCTGCCAGCAGGCACCCGGGACCTGGGCTTCCCTCGAAGCCCTGGCTTCGTCCGGAAGGTTGTCCGAAAGTACATCTGGTCTAATTAGCATATATGCTTTTATTATTATAGATTAGATGCATGGAGGGAATTACCACATGATATTTAATAATGCATAAGCAATGTGTATAATTTTATTTCCATTTTTATGGAAAAATGTCATATGTAGGCACACCTCATTTTATTGTGCTTCACTATATTGCACTTTGCAAATACTGTGCTTTTTATAAATTGAAGGTTTGTGGTAACCCTTTATGGAGCAAGTCTATCAGCATTTTTTTTTTATTGGGGAAGGGGAGGGACATTTCTTGATTCTGGGTGTTCTCTATCAAATTAGTCTCACTATGCATGTGCCATTAAATATTTTTAAAAAATCATTGGGTAGAATTATCTTATAATGCAGTTCCAGTTTTAATTTTTTGAGGAAACTCCATACTGTTTTCCATAGTGGCTGCACCAATCTGCATTCCCAGTAATAGTATATGAGGGTTCCCTTTTCTCCACATCCTCATCAGCACTTGTCATTTGTGGCTTTATTGATGATAGCCATTCTGACAGGTGTGAGGTGGTATCTCATTGTGGTTTTAATTTGTATTTCTCTGATGATTAGGGACGTTGAGCATCTTTTTATGGCTATTGGCCATCTGTATGTCCTCTTCAGAGAAGTGTTTATTCAGGGCCTTTGCCCATTTTAAAAATTGGGTTGTTTTTTTTGTTTGTTTTTTTTTGGTGTTGAGTTATATAAGTTTTTATAAATTTTGATATTAACACCTTATCAGATGTATCCTTTTGAATGTGTTCTCCTATTCAGTGGGTTGTCTTTCAATGGGAATGCCTTATGGTCCAGCGATTCCACTTCTGGGAATATACTATATCCAAAGAAGCCTGAAACATTGATTCGAAAGAGTATATGCACTCCTTTCATTGAAGTGTTATTGACAACAGCCAAGATTTGGAAGCAGCCCAAGTGCTCCCTTTGTGTTTCAAAGAACTCTAGGATGAATTGAGAAATCACTGTAAATGAAGAACAGTGTGCTCACACTCAGGATGCCCCTAACCGCCCCAGGCTCACGTTACCTGGCAGATCAGAACAAATTTAGAATTCCTGTGTTGTACATTGTTCAAGCTAATTTGAACAGTAATTGTATAAACACAGCAATATAGTCAAAGAAGTGTGGTTTTTACAGACAAGGTATAATCATTTTCTAATTAGCAATGAAAAACTCTCCATGGTTTATTAGAAAGTAAAAGCGTAGAATGTTTGGTGAATTACAGTATGTGAATTAGCCCAGTTGTTCCCTGGAAGTCCTCAGGTGTCAGAGATATAAATAATTCACTGTGAAACCCTGCCTCTAATTAGTATCCTGAAGCCAAAATTCATGCCCGCATGCTTTATACCTGCTCATCTTCTCAACCAGTTTATTTAAGCCAAGTTCCAGGGGAGAATGATATTGATTCCAGTGACTCTGAGCAATTGGTTTGTTGAAACTGCCAGCGAAAGACAGACTTTTGTAAACACCAGTTATTAAAAAATGGTCCATTTGCTAACAGTTCCCGAGTAGCAAGTTAAAATAGTTGCCTATATAGACGGTCTGCAACTTAGGATGGTTTAACTCACCATTTTTTAGCTTTACGGTAGTGCGAAAGCAATACGCATTCAATAGCAACCACACCTGAACTTTCGATCCCGGTGAGGCACACGATCACAAGATTAAATAACTGATACTCTCCAGTGCACTGTGTTGCCAGTTTTTTGGATATTGTGTTCTAAACATGTTTAAGACAAGCTAGGCTAAGTTATGGTGTTTCGTAGTACATTTCAAATTGCAGTTATTTTCAACTTATGATGATTTTAATTGATGTAGCCCCAGCAGTGGTAAGTCAAGAAACATCTGTATTTATATAACACATGGGCACGGGGTGAGCAGCCGGAACACCTGGGTTCTAGCTTGGCTCTCCTTCTTAACACTGAGGAGGAGTGTGTGTGTGTGTGTGTGTGTGTGTGTGTGTGTGTGTGTGTGTGTGTGTGTGTGTTGTGGGGGGAAAGAAGGGGGACCATCAAAGACTGTCCAGCCTACTCAGCTCTATTCCAGACTCACTCTTTGACTAATGTTTAAAACTGGTATAAATATCCCAAACTGGTGTTTGAATTTGTTTATTTTTAGGATTGTATGGGTCTTTCAAGAAAATGCTTTTAGTCTTTAGAAGGACCAAAATACTTTATCTGGACCAAAATACTTTATTTGGACCAAACATGTATTGATTCGTTCAAAGCTGCACTGTTCACCATGATAGCTACTTAAATTTAAATTAGTTACAATTAAATATAACTAAAAGTTCAGTTCCTCAGGCACAGTGGTCACATTTCAAGTGTCCAGAAGCTGAATGTGGTTAATGGACACCATAATGAACAGCATGATGTAGAACATTTCCATCATCTTAGAAATTTCTGAAGGATAACACTGCTTTAAACAAATCGCACACCTCTAAATGCATAGAGTAATTTCCTTTCCCCTTTAATATCAGAATATTTAGACCATAATACATTCTGCCATAAATTTGTGAAATGCTTTCAGTCCTTTATTCATTTAGTGATGTATTTATTAAGTACCTGATATGTGCCAGGCACAGGAATGAATAAGATAAAGGACATACATGCTATTCTTATTTGGGTCAAATAATTTAAGTATTGTAGGTATTGAAAATGTCTTCCTTTTATATGATTGAGCATTCTAATTAGGAAGTAAATTAATTTATGTTGAGCCTCCTAACATGGCAAACTTGGGAAGTAACAAACACAGTATAAAATATGGGTGGGAAAAGTAAAGTTTGAGAGTATACTGATCGGTGGTCTCAGAGCATGCCTATCATTGCTCATTACAGATTTTCTTTCATCTTCTGAAAAACTATAATTTTAGTAACATCACAACTCAAGGAGATGATTAAGGTTATAAGGAAGTGTACCTGAGAGTAACTTTCAAAGGAGGTAAATAGGCAGATCCAGAAAATTTACAAGAAGAGTATTTGAGCAACACAATAATTAACAGATTATGAGCAATACAAGATGACATTTGCAAAGGCAGCAAATTATGGTTATGTAGGCTTTTGAAATTAGTGATAAAGGAATATAATTACATGCAATTACCCTTTCAGACTCTTATTTCAACCTTTATATTCAATGTATTAAAAATGCAAAACAAAACTTGACTGTATTTGGATAGTTGGTTTGATCCTGCAGTGAGAAGAGATTATGGTCCTAAAATAGCCTGTGGTATGGAGGATTTACCTAGGATTTAAGGACCTTAGTTTGCAAAGCTAGGGTTAAGCAGTAGAATTGTTACTTAGGGAAGGTTAACCTACTTCCTGTTTCTCAAGGGCATTTTGTCTAGAATAAGAGTGGAATTGGACTGAGAGTTGTTTGTAAGACGGCATAAGAAAGGAACAGAGTTGAATATGCCGGCCTCTTTCCCCTAACCTGCATGTGAGAACAATATACCTTTGATTTGAAAACCATTGCCATCTCTTCTCAAAGCCATGGTGACCACATTATTGATTTTCCATGTATTCTCTGGCTGGTTTCCTGAGACCCTGTCTTCTGTGAGTAGCCTTAATGTTTCTCCCTGAGGTTAGCAGGGACTTCCAAGTCATTAATGCAATGAGCCCTCTGTAGTCTACACCCTCCTCTATCTTCAGGGAACATCTGGCTCAATTTCTTTATCCTTAAGGCAATCTCTCCTGCTGGCATCCATGGCACCATGCCAGTTTTGTTCCACAACTATCATCCTGACCGGAGTCACCGACAACTTGGGGTCATTGGGTCCTCTCTGCTCCACCCTTTATCACTCTTGTTATAAATTATAAATTTACATTATAAATTGACCACATCACTCCCCACTTAAAATCTTTGATGACTTGCCATTGCATTTAGAAGGAGAGCTAAATTCCATAACCCGACCTCTGAGCCCTGGATCATCTGGCCTCTCTCTAACTCTCCAGCCTCTGCCCACGAGTTGTCATTCAGTTAGTTATTCTTTTACTTGTTAATTCTTTCATTCATCTAGCAATTATGTGTTGAGCACTGTTCTGGGGTCTGAGTGAACAACACAGGCTAAAAGTGTTGCTTTCTTGCAGCTTATATTCTATCAGTACCCAAGAGTGATAGGAAGATTATAATGCATTAAATGACCATAAGGGTGAAGGAGAAAAATAAGGCAAGGAAGGGTGAGTGCATGGAGAGTTGAAAATATAGAGAGGGCAGGGAAGGAAGGTTTCACTGACTTGACAGAAGAGAGGAGAAAAACTATATAGGTACCTGGGTGAAGAGAATTCCAGGTACTAAAGGAGAGAGCAAATGCTATGTCCTAAGTGTACTTGGAATATTCTAGAAACAGCAAGGGGGTCAGTATGAGTACCTCAGATTGCATAAATGAGGTAGTCATGGTGAGAAATGAGATTGAGGGAGGGGCCAGATCATGTAGAACCTTGTAGGCCATTGTAAGGACTTTGATTTTATTTGCAATGAGATGAAAAGCCACATGAAAATAATTTATGACATTGACTTCTTAATGTAAATTAAAGACTTTTGAAATTTAAGCGCTCTTTGATTTCTGGTAAGAGAATACATATTCTTTTATCCTTGTGATAATTGTTCACACTGCCAATATCCCATGGAAGGAAAAACTATGTAAATGGAAGCCCAACTAATAAATGAAATTTGATTGGTCCAAGTGATTATACAATAAAAATGTGACTTATCACAGGTTATGAATCATGTTAACTGATTGATGTTACAAGCCCCCTGTTATTGTTAAACGTATTGAAGGAGAGGAGAAAATGGAGATTGAAAATGGCCTCTGTGGTATCTTCACATTTGGGTACCTCAGAAACTTGTGTTTTTTATTTTATTTTATTTTTTTTAAAAAAATATATATATATATTGATTTTTTACAGAGAGGAAGGGAGAGGGATAGAGAGTTAGAAATATTGATGAGAAAGAAACATTGATCAGCTGCCTCCTGCACACTCCCTACTGGGTATGTGTCCAAAACCAAGGTACATGCCCTTGACCAGAAACGAACCTGGGACCCTTGAGTCCCCAGGCCGACGCTCTATCCACTGAGCCAAACCAGTTAGGGCTTAAAATATATTTTAATTGATTTCAGGAGGAAGGGAGAGGGAAAGAGAGAGAAATAAACAGCAATGATGAGAGAGACTCATTGATCAGCTGCCTCCTACACACCCCACACTGGGGATCGAACCCAAAACCCAGGCATGTTCCCTGACTGGGAATCGAACCATAACCTTCTGGTTCATAGGTCGACGCTCAACCCCCCTGAGCCACGTTGCCAGGCAGACACTGGGATTTTAAAAACATCTTTTGCTAGTTCATTTTGCTACTATTTTCCTGCCCATTGTTTGAAATGCATGATGCATTTGCTCTCTCTTTTTATATATTTTTAAAGAAAATCTTGTCTAACAAAGGACTTTATTTAATGTAAAAACTGGAAAAAGTTAAATTTTACCTTATTAGAGAGGGTCCAGTTTAGGATCAGATACTGCATTTAGTTGTCATGTCTCTTCAGTGTTCTTGAATCAAGAAGAGTACCTCAGCCTTCTTTGATCTTTCATGAAAAAATACAGGCCAGGTAGTTTGTAGAATGTTCCTCAATTTGGGTTTTCTTAGATGTTTCCTCATGAATGAATGGTGTTATGTATTTTGGGTCTGAATACTACACAAGTGATGTTTTTGGTGAATGATTTTGATTACAATAAGTTGTTACCTATTTTCTTCACTCCAAGTTTATTTATTTTGTAATTAGCTAAAAGGTATGGGAAAATACTTGAAGGCTATATAAATATCCTCCTTTTTTTTCAAACTTTCCTCCAATTGTAATTAGTGTTCAGTCACAATTCTTGCCTGTTAATGAGGATGCTCCAGGCTCATCTGCTGGCTATCGCATCCTTTTTCTTTTTTTTTTTTTAAGTATATTTTTATTGATTTCAGAGAGGAAGGGAGAGAGAGATAGAAACATCAATGATGAGAGAGAATCATTGATCGGCTGCCTCCTGCATGCCCCCTACTGGGGATTGAGCCTGCAACCTGGGCATGCGCCCTTGACTGGAATTGAATCTGGGACCCTTCAGTCCACAGGCTGACGCTCTATTCACTGAGCCAAACCAGTTAGGGCTACCCCATACTTTTTCCAAGGAGCACCTGAAATCTGGCTGAATGGAAGTCCTACAAGTAGAGAATTAAAGAAGAAAGCACATAGAAGGGGCCCAACATTCTCCACCCCTGTTTTAGAGAGAGGTAGGGAGTGGGAGAGAGGGAGAAACGTCAATATGAGAGAGAAACATCGATTGGTTGCCTCCTGTATGTACCCGGACAGGGGGTGGGACCCATAATCTGGCTATGTGTCCTGACTGGGAATTGAACCCTTTTGGTGTATGGGGCAATGCTCCAACCAACTGAGCCACACTGCCCAGGCACCGCTCCCTCATTTTTAACCCTATCTTCAGCTCTTGTTATTTTTCACAAAAGGCCGATAGATCAAGAATTTCTTGGCTTATGTGTTGCAAGTATTCATTAGAGATTTCTAGACTACTGTCTGTGCTCACCTTCTCATGGTTGAATGGTTTAGAAATGAAGAAGAATACTTACTGACACAAATGCTTCTGTCAGCTTGACAATGCTCTTTTCAAACTAGGTGCCTCTCAAAGCAAGTTCTGCATGGTTCGTTACCCATTTGCTGCCCTTTCCTCATCTTCTAAGATTTGCTTTAGATGATGCTAGTATGCAGGGGTTTCTGTTTTCTGGTGCACACAAGCTTTAGTTGTTTTAGAAAAGTTAATAAACATGTTCTTCTTGGTTTCACTGATAAATAATGCTTATTTTAATTTTGATAGCCCTGGAAGGGTTTCTTTGGTCAAAATCTGAGTGGCTGTTAAATCAGACAGCAAATCACAAATTTTAAAATTAAAAAAAAACAAACGTTTTCCAATTACAGTTTATATTCAATATTATTTTCTATTAGGTTGTACAGTATTGTGGTTAGATAACATACTTTACAAAGTGTTTCCCCATATATATATTTTAATACATATTTTTAATTGATTTCAGAGAAGGAGAGAGGGATAGAAACATCAATGATGAGAGAAATTCATTGATTGGCTGCCTCCTGCACACCCCCTACTGGGGATCGAGCCTGAAACCTGGGCATGTGTCCTGACCAGGAATCGAACTGTGACCTCCTGGTTCATAGGTCGATGCTCAATCACTGAGCCATGCTGGCCGGGTATTTTTAGTACCCTCCTGACACCATGCATCATCATTACAATATTATTGACTTTAAATATAAATGAACTAAATGCTTCAATCTAAAGACACAGGGTAGCTAAATGGATAGGAAAACAAGACCCATATATATGCTGTTTACAAGATACCCACCTCAGAAAGAATCAGAAAATCTGAATAGAGGATTACAGCTAATGAAATTGAAGCAATAATCTAAAAACTCCCAACAAACTCCCTGGCCTGGTGGCTCAGTTGGTTGGAGCACAGACCTGTACACCAAGAGGTTACAGGTTCCATTCCTGGTCAGAGCACATACCTAGGTTGTGGGTTTGATCCCTGGTCAGGGCATGTATGGGAGGTAACCAATCGATGGTTCAATCTCACATAGATGTTTCTCTCTTTCTCTCTCCCCCTGGCAATCACCACACTGTTGTCCATGCCCATGAGTTATTTTCTCTTTTGCTTAATCCCTCCACCCCGCTCCACACTCTTCCCACCACCAGAACTCTCTATCTATGGATCTGTATCTATTTTGTTAGTCCAATTTGTTAATTAAATTCCACATATGAGTGAAATCATATAGTACTTGTCTTTCTCTGACTGGCTTATTTCACTTAGCATAATGCTCTCCAGGTCTATCCATACTGTCTCAAGGGGTAATACTTGCTTCTTTTTATGGCTGAGTAGTATTCCATTGTGTAAATGTACCACAGCATTTTTACCCACTGATCTACTGATGGACACTTGGGCTGCTTCCAAATCTGATTGTAAATAACACTGTAATGAATATAGGAATGCATATATTCTCTCAAATTAGTGTTTTGGGGTTTTTTTTTGAAGCAAGAGTTTCTTTTTGTTTTTGCATATTGAAAATATGTTGCATATTAACTGTTGTTAAAAGAATCAGTAACAATTAGAATTTATTTACTAACAATATGTTTTCATATTGGGATGAATTTGTCCAGTGAACATACAATTAAGGATTAAGGATACAGAATGTGAGAGGGAGATGAGGGTCATAGTGAACTGAAATCTCAGTCTCTGAAGAAATGGGTGTGATATCATGCTTGCCTTCACTTCCGGTGCATCAAGCTTCCTTGGTTCAGGGTGGTGGCTTCACCACGGGTGTGAGCCCTTTCACTAGAGCTCTTGTCTGGACCTCTTGTTTTCGTTGTAAATTGGCTGAGTTTTTAAGCAAAACCTTCTATTTTAGGTTCTGATCTCTATGCAGTTTCCACAGTAATGTGCTTTCTGTGATATAAAGGCCTTTTAAATTTTGGATACTTAATACACTTGGTAAATGTTTATTAAATTTACTCTTCAGTTCCATATCTTTTCTCTCCTCTGTGTGTCTCATCTTTTTTTTTTTTAACATATTTTTATTGATTTCAGAGAGGAAGAGAGAGAGAGAGACAGAGAGAGAGAGAGAGAGAGAGAGAGAGAGAGAGAGAGAGAGAGAGAGAGAGAGAGAGAGACATCAATGATGAGAAGGAATCATTGATCGGCTGCCTCCTGCATGCCCCCCAGTGGGGATCGAGCCCACAACCTAGGCATGTACCCTGACCGGGAATCAAACCATGACCTCCTGGTTCATAGGTCAATGCTCAACCACTGAGCCACGCCGGCCGGGTTGTGTGTCTCATCTTGACCAGATGGGTGAGAAGCAAGTGTTATACAGTTTATCACACATCCAACCTTCCCTTAATGTCTTCCAGCTGGACACCCCTTACATTATTTCTCTGGGTCATGAAACTATTTTAGTTTTCTTTCCCTGATTTTAGCCAGAGGTGCCAATGTAAAAATGAGGTGGGAATTGGCCTCATTCATTCATTCATTCATTCATTCATTCATTCATACAACAATGTTACTGAATGCTAACATGTGCCCGGTTCAGAGCTCAGTGGTGATACCATAGTCTGAAATAGACATATCTTAAATAGTTTTAATTAGGCACAAAGAAACTCACCCATAAGTGGATTATGCCTGGAATAGTTCCTAAACTTTTTGTTTGCTATGACATAGATACTAACTTACACTTTATTTTATTTTTTTAAATATATTTTATTGATTTTTTACAGAGAGGAAGGGAGAGGGATAGAGAGTTAGAAACATCGATCAGCTGCCTCCTGCACACCCCCTACTGGGGATGTGCCCGCAACCAAGGTACATGCCTTTGACCGGAATCAAACCTGGGACCTTTCAGTCCGCAGGCTGATGCTCTATCCACTGAGCCAAACCAGTTTCGGCATTAACTTACACTTTAAATACAGGTTTACATTTGATAGTTTTCATTGAGGCTTAAGTTGGGAATGTAGGTAATATAATATAATCTGTAAAATTATTCCTTAGCCTTTCATCCCTAGTACTTGAGTTTATTATTTATTTCATTTTTTATTAAAAAATTTAAAGTTGACATAATTGAAGGTGTCCCCCTTCCCCTGCCCAGTACTTGAGTTTAAATCTTAGAATTGAGCTTCAGTAATTGAATGATGAACACGCTTTTCCTTACTCTTAACTTTTACTTTCTAATAACTTTTTCATTTATTATTTACCTTAAGGCCTTTACATTAAGTGTGAGTATCCGTCATAGGTGAAATAGCCAGATTTAGAAACTAGAAATGCAGTGTAAGCATATTTTAGGCAACATTTGAGAGCTATTTATATTAAAGATCTGTTCATTGTTTATCTAAGATTCAAATTTAGCATGGACACCCTGTATTTTACTTGGATATTCTTCCTATTCTTAGGAGAAGGAAAACGAAGTTGAAATTCCTCTTTTTATAAGTAGTTAGAAACCAGGGAGATAGATATTCTGGCTGAGAATGTTGTGTTTTCTATGTCTATGTTCTTCCTTAGACTTCTGTGAACATCTGCCTATGATAACATTTTAGATTCAGATTTCCTGAATGGATATCTGCACTGGCCCTCTGTCCAAGTCCAGAGAGCAGTGTTCATTAGGAAGAAGTTCAATGGCATCGAGGAAAGGACTATCATGGTCTTGGCACTGCCCTTGGGAAAATGGCTTCAACATTGTGTCTCTTTCTTAATCTATAAAATGAGGCAATCAGACTATAATCAGTTTTTTAAGGTGTATTCTATTTTTTATTTTCCACCACAGTTTATATTCAACTAGAGGCCTGGTGCACGAAATTTATGCACAGGAAGGGGGTCCCTCAGCCTGGCCTGCACCCTCTCACAATTCGGGATGCCTCAGGGGATGTCTGACTGCTGGTTTAGGCAGGCGGGATTGGGCCTAAACCAGCAGTCAGACATCCCTCTCGCAATCTGGAACTGCTGGCTCCTAACTGCTCACCTGCCTGCCTGCCTGCTTGCCCCTAACCACTCTGCCTGCCTGCCTGATTGCCCCTAACTGCTTGCCTGCCTGCCTGATCTCCCCTAACCACTCGCCTGCCTGCTTGATCGCTCCTAACTACTCGCCTGCCTGCCTGATCACCCCTAACCACCTCTGCTTGCCTGCCTGATCACCCCTAACCACTCACCTGCCTGCCTGATTGCCCCAACCACTCGCCTGCCTGCCTGATGGCCCCTAACCGCCTCTGCCTTTGTGCCCGCGCCCCCCCCCCCCCCCCCGCTGCGGCTTTGTCCAGAAGGACATCCGGAATGATGTCCGGAAGGTTGTTTGGGTGTCTGGTCTAATTAGCATATTACACTTTTATTATTATAGATACCATTCTGTGCCAGTTTCAAATGTGCAGCAAGGTGGCTGGAAAACCATGTGTACTCTACAGAGTCCTGGTTCCCCCTGCTACCCTAAGCACCCACCTGGTCCCATCCCCAGTTATCTCAACATTTTTCACTACATACCCCATGCTGCAATCCTCATCTCTGTGGCTATTTTGCAACTGCAAGGTGTGTTCTAAAAACTGTCTTTGTAACAGTGCTTCTGAGGTCAAGCAAGCTGCCAAGTCCCTTGGTGTATTTAAACTATAACTATGTTTTAGCAATCATGGGGCTCTGAGAAGTCTGTTGGGGCAAAACAGCAATAACAATAATAACAACAGACAACACAGCTTGCGTTCCGCAAGCTATTGGACTACAAACCCTGTTCTGGTAAATCTATTGACATTGCATGGACCACCTGAAGGGTACTGGCTTTGATGAGTATAAGGCCTTCTCCAGCTCTAGCATGCTATGGATAGCCCTAGAAAGACCTGGATTTACTGAAATGCAACAATGGCTCCTATTTCAGGAGGGTGAGCTCCTTTGGATCAAACTGTGCAAACAATGAGAAACTCTGGAATGTTCAGAGTGCACAGTGGACATAGGGAAGCTAATGCGCCTCCTCTTGTTTTATTTATAAACCCCATCAACAGTATCTTCTTTGAATATTATGAAGGCTGCATTGATTGATGTATAATATGCCCTTTCCAGTTTTATTTTGATTCCTTGATTTGATGGAGGTGTTGTCAGGGAAGTTTGTGATGTATCGTATTGTCGCTCTGATTTAAATTTTCTTAAGATGCAGTGGCTCCCTTTTTCATTTCTCAACTGTGTTCTCCTTTGAAGTCTCTCTAAATGCCTAGCTGGGGCCTCGGAAATTAAAATGTCACTTTCATTCCTATTATTCTGATTCTAGTTTGGGGTATTTTATCAATTCACATTTATGTCACACAAGAGTTGAAAAAAAACCCTGAGACTCTAATTTATTTTGTAGTTGAAATTCTTCTTTCCTAAGTCTGCTCAAATGGCTTTTGGCAGTAAATCATCAGCTTTTAAAAAAATATTTTTAATAACAGGTTTTTATTGATTTTTAGAGAGAGAGGAAGGGAGAGGGTAGAGAGAAACATTGATATGAGAGAAACATCATGAAGTGGCTGCCTCCTGCATGCCACACCCCCTCCCCCCGCACCCCCCCCCCCCCCGCTTCCCCCACTCTCGCCACTTCTTGGGGAATCTAGCACACAACCCGGTATATGCCTTGACTGGAAATCAATTGGTGACCTCTTGGTTTATGGGTCAATGATCAACTGCTGAGCCACACTGGCCTACTAGGTACAGTGCTATGAGCTGAATTATGTTTCATCAAATTTGTATGTTGAAGTCCCAATCATAGGTACCGCAGAATGTATTTGGCCATATGGCCTTTGAAGAGGTAATTAAGTCAAAATGAGGTCACTAGGATGGTTCCTAATCCTATATAATAAAGAGGTTATATGCAAATTTACCATTATGCCCTCACACAAGATGGCCGCCGCCATGTGGTCACAAGATGGCTGCCCCCATGTGGTCACAAGATGGCTGTCACAAGATGGCCAGCAGGGGAGGGCAGTTGTGGGCCAACAGGTCAGCAGGGGAGGGCAGTTGTGGGCGACTGGGCCTGCAGGGGAGGGAGGGCAGTTAGGGGTGACCAGGCCTGCAGGGGAGGGCAGTTAGGGGTGACCAGGCCAGCAGGGGAGGGCAGTTGGGGGTACCAGGCCTGCAGGGGAGGGCAGTTGGGGCGACTAGGCCAGCCGGGGAGGGCAGTTGGGGGTAACCAGGCCGGCAGGGGAGCAGTTAGGCGTTGATCAGGCTGGTAGGGGAGTGGTTAGGGGGTGATCAGGCTGGCAGGCAGAAGTGGTTAGGGGCAATCAGGCAGGCAGGCAGGCGAGTGGTTGGGAGCCAGCAGTCCTGGGTTGTAAGAGGGATGTCCAACATCCCCCAAGGGGTCCCAGATCGGAGAGGGTTCAGGCTGGGCTGAGGGACACCACCTCCAGTGCACGAATTTCATGCACCGGGCCTCTAATCCAGTATAACTGGTGTCCTTATAAGAAGAGGATCTTAGGAAACAGCCACGCACAGGGCGAGGACCATATGAAGAAACAGAACAGAAGCCAAGGAGAGAGGCCTCAGAAGAAACCAATCTGCCAATACCTGGATCTTGGGCTTCCAGTCTCCAGAATTGAGAGAAAATAAATTTCTGTTGTTTAAATACCCCCTGTGGTATTCATTATGGCGGCCCAAGAAAATGAAATACACAGGTATCCCTGGAAGCAGAGTCCCACCACCTTTCCACACACAGGTGCGACAGTCATTGCCTTATCATTGTGATCCTTTTGGCCAGAGAAACATTTAACTGGCTTCTCAACCATTATGGTGTTATGATAATGTTGGCAGTATCTTGGGCATGATTTCAAAAGTATGATAAGTGAGTATCTCTATAAATAAATAGCATCTAATAAACTGGTTTTTATTTTCACAGAAGCCATCCATTGCCCATGGGAACAGTTCTCATCACTTTTCTGACAAAGGAATATTATAGAAACAACATTGAAAAAATATTTCACTGTGTGAAGTTGCTTTGGTTCAGTGCAGAGCTAAACTCTCACCTCAGTACTAAATTGAAGTTGAAGTGAATGCTTACAAATGAGAATCTGTCATTGCTGCAACAAAAGACAGGAACCTGAAACCTCCATAATTCTATTAACCAATGTTACCCTCCAAAATCCAACAAAATTACAAAAAAAAGAATAAACCAGAAAGCATAAGACTTAAAATGTAAAATAGATAGATAGATAGATAGATAGATAGATAGATAGATAGATAGATAGATAAAACAGGTATTTCTTAGTATTACCGTGTTCTAACAAGTGGTTTACATATTTAGGCTCTTGAATGCTTTCCTGTGCCTTGTTAAATTACTTTTAAAAGACAAACTCTGGCTCTAGCTGCTTTGACTCAGTGGATAGAGCATCTGCCCGTGGATTGAAGGGTCCCAGGTTAGATTCCCACCAAGGGCAGGCACATGCCTGGGTTGTGGGCTTGGTCCCCAGTAGGGAGCGTGCAGGAGTCAGCCAATTGATTCTCTCTCATCATTGATGTTTCTATTTCTCTCTCCCTCTCCTTTCCTCTCTGAAATCAATAAAAAAAAATTATAAAAAAACATAAACTCTGGGCCACTCAATGACAAACTCCTGTATATACTTTTGCCTTCTCTTCTAAACCCATTGAGTTTGCTCAGCAGATTAAAAAAAAATTACCATTCTTTTTCCTTTTGACTAAGCATATTTAGATTTTTAATTAAGGTAACTTCATTCACATCTTTGTTTCAAGATTTAATTTGAACTCATCTCAAACCTTTAATCAAATACAGAAATCATTCGTTTCCCTTGATTTAATTACAAAGTATTTGTCTTCACACACAGGAATTTCGAACATAATTGTAGTTTTATATAGAGCTTAGTCATTGGCTCCATCCTTATTTTCATCCCTGTATCTATTCATCCAGGAACAAAGAAAATGAAAAATATAATGTGATAGCAGAGCTACAAAGGAAAACAAGATGCATATTTACAGGTGAAAGTATCTTACAGAACTGCTGGAGGTAGGTAGAAATTCTGCCTCTGAACCTCCTAGCAACCTCAGTAAGAAAGAAAACACAGCCCGGCCGGCATGGGTCAGTGATTGAGTGTTGACCTATGAACCAGGAGGTTTAATTCCTGGGCAGGGCACTTGCCTGGGTTGCGGGCTCGATCTCCAGTGTGGGGTGTGCAGGAGGCAGCTGGTCAATGATTCTTTTCTTCATTGTTTTAATTTTAATTTTATTATTTTTATTCATTTCAGAGAGGAAGGGAGAGGGAGAGAGAGAAACATCAATGATGAGAGAGAATCATTGATTGGCTGCCCCCTGCACATACCCTACTGGGGACTGAGCCCACAACCCAGGCATGTGCCCTTGACGGGAATTGAACCTGGGACCCTTCAGTCCGCAGGCCGATGCTCTATCCACAGAGCCAGACCAGCTAGGGCTTCATTGATGTTTTTATCTTTCCCTCTCCCTTCCTCTCTGATATAAATAAAAACATTAAAAATAAAAAAGAGAACACATTTGTTTGCAAAGAGAATGTTGTAAGGAAAGAAAGAAAGAAAGAAAGAAAGAAAGAAAGAAAGAAAGAAAGAAAGAAAGAAAGAAAGAAAGAAAGAAAGAGAAAGAAAGAAAGAAAGAAAGAAAATTGGATACTTATTAACTGTATAACCTTGGGCAAATTTAGTAATTCCTCTATGCCTCAGTATCCTGATAAGTTGACTGGGAATGATAGAGGTAACTTCTTTATATAGGTATGTTAAGAGGATTAAGTCAAATGTGCCAGTATTAGTAAAGCAGTTAGAACAGTGGCTAGCACAAAGGTAGCACTATTTAATTGTTTTTAAAATCCTATCTAATAAAAGAGTAATATGCAGATTGACCATCACTCCAACAAGATGGCTGCCCCCATGTGGACACAAGATGGCCACCACAAGATGGCCAGCATGGGAGGGCATTTGGGAGGAACCAGGCCTGCAAGGGAGGGCAGTTGGGGGCAATCAAGCCTGCAGGGGAGGACAGTTAGGGGTGACCAGGCCGGCAGAGGAGGGAAGTTGGGGGTGACCGGGCCTGCAGGGAAGGGCAGTTGGGGGGGGACCTAGGCCTGCAGGGGAGAGCAGTTGGGGGGGGACCAGGCCAGCAGCGGAGGGCAGTTAGGGGTGACCAGGCCTGCTGGGGAGGGCAGTTAGGGGTGACCAGGCCTGCAGGGGAAGGCAGTTAGAGGCAAACAGGCTGGCAGGGGAGCAGTTAGGCATCAATCAGGCTGGTAGGAGAGTGGTTAGGGGGTGATCAGGCTGGCAGGCAGAAGTGGTTAGGGGCAATCAGGTAGGCAGGCAGGTGAGCAGTTGGGAGCCAGCAGTCCTGGATTGTGAGAGGGATGTCTGACTGCCCATTTAGGCCCGATCCCATGGGTGGGATCGGGCCTAAACGGGCAGTCAGATATCCCTTGAGGGGTCCCAGATTGGAGAGGGTGCAGACTGGGCTGAGGGACACACCACCCCCGTGCACAAATTTTGTGCACTGGGCCTCTAGTAAAAAATAAAATAAGTGCTAAGGAAATATCCCAAGGAATGTAGTTTCATCCAGTACCTAATTTTAAAGGATAATTCTCATTGGGGGCTTCACTTTATCAGTAGGACAATGAGAGGCCAGGTAAAAATGTTCGCTTATGACTTTGCGACTGCAAACACATTTATGGGATTTAGGAAATGTTTTCTTGACTCATCCCTCAATAAGCACTGAGGACAGAACATTGAACTCAGGGAAAGCAATTTTGCAGCTGGCCAAGATAATACGTTCCGAACATGGAGTGTTCTGATGATCAGGCTTTAGTTCTAGATTATCACGAAATGGATGGGCTCATTTCCTCCAAATAACCCTCCACAAATATCATTTCTCTTATCTGGGCATTTTATAAGTTGTGCAGTGGGAGCATGGAATTATGGTCTCTGCTAGCTTCACATGAAAATACTGCATCCTGTGGATAGAGCCAGGGATTCAGTGTAGCGTTTGCTTGTCAATAGCAGTCACACCTGCTTTCATATTACAGGCCATGCCACTGGCTGGCTGTGACCTTAGGAAAGTTACTTCATGTCTCTGCCTTCTTGGTTTCACCATCTGAACCTCTGCAATTTCAAAATAGTGCTTTGGGAATGAAGGAGGTGTTATAAGCGCGGCATTAACAATGTGAGTGATTCCATAGTCAGGAGTGAGGGCAAGTGGGGACTCTGACTTGTGCTAGTATGACTGTTGAACTCAGGCTCCTCATCTGCAATGGGCATAGTGGTAGCATCTTTCCTATCAGGTTTTGCAAGAATTAAATACAAGGATTAAATACATGGTAAGTGTTTAATGAAGCTTACCTGTTGTTATGCTTTATTCAATTTTCCATTAAATATTGCAATAATACATATTTAATTCAATGAACACTTGGTAAAAATGGCATATTCGGGGGACAGATATTTATTTATTTTAAAATATGCCTTTATTGATTTTTTAGAGAGAGAGAGGAAGGGAGAGGGAGAGAGAGAGAAACATTGACCAGTTACTTCCTACTGGGATCAAGCCCGCAACCTGGGCATGTGCCTTTACCAGGAATTGAACCTGTAACCTTTTGGTGCATGGGACAATGCCCAACCAACTGAGCCACACTGGCCAGGGCCATATTTATTATTATAGAAGCAGTACTTGTACATTGTACAATATTAGAAAATGCCATACAAGCAAAAATACAAAATAAAACCATACATTTCCTATTGGGGGAACACTTTATAAAGTATGATTGTCTAACCATATGCTGTACACTTGAAACTAATACAAAATAATATTGACTGTAAA
Source organism: Plecotus auritus (assembly GCF_963455305.1). Classification (NCBI taxonomy): domain Eukaryota; kingdom Metazoa; phylum Chordata; class Mammalia; order Chiroptera; family Vespertilionidae; genus Plecotus; species Plecotus auritus. The sequence continues at coordinate 41,557,254 of NC_137785.1, read as the reverse complement.
TGTAATTGAAATAAAAACAACAACAACAAAAATCTATACATTCCCCTGGTACAGGGATTACCACAGTAACACCTTAGGCAGGGGTGGGCAAACTTTTTGACTCGAGGGCCACAATGGGTTCTTAAACTGGACCGGAGGGCCGGAACAAAAGCATGGATGGAGTGTTTGTGTGAACTAATATAAATTCAAAGTAAAGGAGCGGAGGGGAGAGCAAGAGAACCGGATAGAACAGCTGGATCCGGCCCACGGGCTGTAGTTTGCCCACGGCTGCCTTAGAGGGTACCCACCTACAGTTTTTCTATGAATATTCCTGAGCAATAATATATATTGGTAGCAGTTTTGGGTTCACAGAAAACTTGAGAGGAAGATACAGAGATTTCCCATTTACCTTCTCTCCCAACACATGCAGAGCCTCCCCCACTATCCACATCCCCACGCGCCAGAGTGTGAATATTCGTTACAATTGATGAACCTACATGGAAACATCATTATCATTCAAAATCCATGATTTACATTACAGTTCATTCTTGGTGTTAGTCACTGAAAATACTCTGTATGATACTATCATGGTGGATGCATGGGTTTGGACAAATGCAAAATGCCATGCATCCACCATGATAGTATCATACAGAGCATTTTCACTGCCCGAAAAATCCTCTGTGATATATTTTCAACAATGCAAGGTCATACTGGACACGTTGTTTTGTCACTGCTTTTTCTGGTAGAGTATTTTAGTCTTTACAGGTCAATGAATTTTAGATGACTTAATACTTGAAACACAATACACTATTTCCAAATGTCCCAGTTATATTTTTTTGTAACCGGTTTGTCCAAATCAGTAGTGAATCCAGAACCACATAGGTGCTTGTGCTTCAGTAATTTTTTATTGGTGTTTTGATCAAATTCTATTTTGTTCTCATTTATATACAGTAAAATGAAAAGACCTTAAGTGTATAGTTCTGTTAGTTTTCAACACACATATAAAGAAGATATAGACTATGTCATCTCCTCCAAAGTGTCTGTGTGCCCCACCCATTTCAGTCCATTGCTCCTTCCCGCTCCCAAGGCAGCCACTCTTCTGATTCTTACCATTATAAATTGTTTTTTTTTAAAAATCTATTTTATTGATTTTTTACAGAGAAGAAGGGAGAGAGACAGAGAGCCAGAAACATCGATGAGAGAGAAACATTGACCAGCTGCCCCCCGCACACCCCTCACTGGGGATGTGCCCGCAACCAAGGCACATGCCCCTGACCGGAATCGAACCTGGGACCCCTCAGTCCGCAGGCCGGCGCTCCATCCACTGAGCCAAACCAGCCAGGGCATAAATTGGTTTTGATTGTTCTTGAACTTTATATAAATGGAATAAGTCCGGCTTCTCTGACTAAATCTACTGTTTTTGAAATATACCCATGTTGTGAATATTATTAGTACATCCTTTTTATTGCTAAGTAAATATACATTGTATCAATATACCATGCTTGTTTAGCCACTCTCTTCTTGTGGTGAGTTTAATAATGGCCCCCAAATCCTGTGATACTCCTCCCACTGAGAAATGAGGTCTATGTCTCCACGCTTGAATCTGGGTTCTGTGGCTGCTTTGACAGTAGAAACTGGCAGCTTCTACTTCCTGTCTCTTGGGAAACATACTCTTGGAGCACAGCCACCATACTGTGAGGAAGCCCATGGGCACTTTGGAGAGGCCCCTGGGAAGAGGCCCAGAGAGGGAACGACTACAGACACCAGCAGTATTCAATTATTTAAAACACTGGAGGCCTGGTGCACGAATTTGTGCACGGGTGGGGTCTGGCTGGCCGGGGGGAGGGGCTGTGGGTGGTTGGCCAGCTGGCCCCACCCCTGATTGGGGGGTGAGGGGCCAATCGGGGGCGGGGCCAGCCGGGGGGAGGGGCCACCGGTGGTTGGTTGGCTGGCCCTGCCCCCTGGTCAAATGCCCTGTTGAACTCCCAGTAGAACTCCTGGTCAAGGGGACAATTTACATATTAGCCTTTTATTATATAGGATTTTTCCCTTAAACTTTGATAAGTTGAATTCTATTTATTTTTAAGTTTACAGAATTCATATAAAAACCCACCATCTCTTCACCCATTCAGTTTATCTTTTTCCAATTACTAACGCATTTAGAACAATTGTTTTAAAGTGTTTGTCTGCAGCTTTCAATATTAGAGACGTTAGTATGTCTGCCTTTATTGAAATTTTCTGTTGATTATGGGTCAATATAACTGCTTCTTTGCATATATTATAAATTTTTATTATATACCAGTCATTCAAGAATGGCGGAAAGTGAAATATGACGCTTTTTATGTCTTTTTTTTTTCCCCCAGAGGTACAAGAACTTCCTTCCACTAGGCAGCCAATGCAGGGTCTGTTCTTTTAGATTCCACTTAACTTCGATTTGGGGCAGGGCTGGATTGTAGCTCAGTTACTTAGGTTTATGTCTGATTTCAGATATAATTTAGGAGATCTTACTTTGTCAGCTAAACTCCTCCTTTGATTTCAACTTGAGAGAGTTGATTTTCAGCTTAGTCAGTCATGATTCACTTATGAATGAAATTTTGCAGGGTGCTGGGATCTGAGCACTACAAAATGTTTCAAATTTTTTCTGTCTTTTAGCTTCTGTCCTCATAACTATTTCTTCTACTTTCTCAGAAAAATTTCTAGAGGTTGGAGGTATATTGGTCTGAACAATTGATTTTTGCTTTTTTAAAAAAATTACTTATTTTTAAAAATATTTTTTGATTTATTTCAGAGAGGAAGGTAGAGGGAGAGAGAGATAGAAACATCAGTGATGAGGGAGAATTACTGATTTGCTGCCCTTTGCACGGGCCCCACTGGGGATCAAGCTCATAACCCAGGCATGTGCCCTGACCAGGAATAAAACTGTGACCTCTTGCCTCATAAGTCAATGCTCAACTGTTGGCTGGGCTGAACATTTGTGTGTTTTATTTTGTATTTGAACTATTACAGATTCTTTCTTTGCTGGTCCGCCCTGTTAAAACCCAGCTGATCTCCTCATCCCTCCCTCTTTCATCCATGGCAAGTTTGCTCTCCTACACATCCACCGTCAGATTGGACTTTGCTGCTAACTGTGGAGACATCTGCAGCTCTTGGCTTGTCTCTCTCTGGATTACAGCTCATTAAGGCTTCTTAGAATCCTCTGCTCTTTGATAGCTATATAGAAGGGTGTTTTTTTTCCTTGTTGTTACCATGGGAATGATGATCATTTGCACTATTCTACATCCTAATCAGAAACAGAACTCCCCAACAACTTTAAAGCACTTATTCTTTAAAAAATTTTTTTATTAAGGTATTATATGTGTACATATCTTACCATTGCCCCCCCCCACTCCCATACATGCCCTCACCCCCCAATGTTTTGCATCCGTTGGTTACTCTTATATGCATGCATATAAGTCCTTCAGTTGATCTCTTATTTCCCCCACCTCTCCCTAACCTTACCGCTGTAATTTCACAGTCTGTTTGATGCTTTACTGCCTCTGTATCTATATTTTTGTTCATCAGTTTATAATGTTTTTCATTATCCCCAAATGAGTGATATCATGTGGTATTTTTCTTTCATTGACTGGCTTATTTCACTTAGCATAATGTTCTCCAGTTCCATCCAGGTTGCTACAAATGGTAAGAATTCCTTCTTTTTTATGGCAGCATAGTATTCCATTGTGTAGATGTATCATAGTTTTCTGATCCAGTCATCTGCTGACGGGCACCTAGGCTGTTTCCAAATCTTAGCTATTGTAAATTGTGCTGCTATGAACATAGGGGTGCATATATCCTTTCTGATTGGTGTTTCTAGTTTCTTAGGATATATTCCTAGGAGTGGGATTACTGGGTCAAATGGGAGTTCCATTTTCAGTTTTTTGAGGAAACTCCATACTGTTCTCCACAGTGGCTGCACCAGTCTGCATTCCCACCAGCAGTGCACGAGGGTTCCTTTTTCTCCGCATCCTCGCCAACACTTGTCGTTTGTTGATTTGTTGATGATAGCCATTCTGACAGGTGTGAGATGGTATCGCATTGTTGTTTTGATTTGCATCTCTCGGATAATAAGTGACTTTGAGCATGTTTTCATGTGTCTCTTGGCCTTCCTTCTGTCTTCTTTAGAAAAGATTCTATTTTGGTCCGTTGCCCATTTTTTTATTGGATCATTTATCTTCCTTTTATTAAGTTGTATAAGCTGCCTGTAGATGTTGGAGATTAAACCTTTATCAGTGATAACATTTGCAAATATGTTCTCCCATACAGTGGGGTTTCTTGTTTTGTTGATGGTTTCTTTTGCTGTGAAAAAGCTTTTTATTTTGATGTAGTCTCATTTGTTTATTTTCTCTTTGGCTTCCATTGCCCTAGGGGCAGTATCAGTGAAGAAGTTCTTTTGGCATATGTCTGAGATTTTGCTGCCTGTGGATTCCTCTAGTATTTTTATGGTTTCCCGTCTTATATTTAAGTCCTGTATCCATTTTGAGTTTATTTTTGTGTATGGTGTAAGTTGGTGATCTAGTTTCATTTTTTTGCATGTATCTGTCCAATTTTCCCAACACCATTTATTGAAGAGTCTGTCTTGACTCCATTGTATGCTCATGCCTCCTTTGTCAAATATTAATTGCTCATAGTGGTTTGGGTCGATATCTGGATTCTCTATTCTATTCCATTGATTTATATGTCTGTTCTTGTGCCAGTACCAGGCTGTTTTGAGGACAGTGGCTTTGTAATACAGCTTGAAATCTGGTATTGAGATCCCTCCTACTTTATTCTTCTTTCTCAGGATTGCTGTGGCTATTTGGGATCTTTTTTTATTCCAAATGAATTTTTGGAGAGTTTTTCTAGGTCTGTGAAATATGCCGTTGGTATTTTAATGGGGAGTGCATTGAATCTATAGATTGCTTTGGGTAGTATGGACATTTTAATGATGTTGATTCTACCAATCCATGAACATGGTATGTTCTTCCATCTGTTTACATCTTCCTCTATCTCTTTTTTCAGTGTCCTGTAGTTTTCTGCGTATAGGTCTTTTACCTCCTTGGTTAGGTTTATTCCTAAGTATCTTAATTTTTTTGGTGCGATGGAAAATGGGATTGCTTTTTTAGTCTCTCTTTCTGTAAGTTCACTGTTGGTGTATAGAAATGCCATAGATTTCTTGGCGTTAATTTTGTATCCTGCTACATTGCCGAATTCATTTATTAAGTCTGTTAGTTTTTTGATGGAGTCTTTCGGGTTTTTTATGTACAATATCATGTAATCTGCAAATAAGGACAGCTTTACTTCTTCTTTTCCAATTTGGATGCCTTTTATTTCTTCTTCTTATCTAATTGCAATGGCTAATACTTCCTGTACTATGTCAAACAGGAGTGGTGAGAGTGGGCATCCCTGTCTTGTTCCTGTTCTTAGGGGAAATGGTTTTAGTTTTTGCCCATTGAGTATGATGTTAGCTGTGGATTTATCATATATAGCTTTTATTATGTGGAGGTATGATCCTTCTATTCCCACCTTGTTGAGAGTTTTTATCAAGAAAGGGTGTTGGATTTTGTCAAATGCTTTTTCTGCATCAATTGATATGACTATGTGATTTTTATCTCTCAATTTGTTTATGTGATGTATCACATTTATTGATTTGCGGATATTGTAACATCCTTGCATCCCCGGGATAAATTCTACTTGGTCATGGTGTATGATCTTTCTGATGTACTGCTGGATTCGATTTGCTAGAATTTTGTTGAGGATTTTGGCATCTACATTCATGAGGGATATTGGCCTGTAATTCTCCTTCATTGTGTTGTCTTTATCTGGTTTTGGTATTAGGGTGATGCTGGCTTCATAGAAGGAGCTTGGAAGTGTTCCTTCCTCTTGAATTTTTTTGAATAGTCTGAGGAGGATAGCTTTTAGTTCTTCCTTGAATGTTTGGTAAAACTCTCCTGTGAAGCCGTCTGGCCCCGGGCTTTAGTTTGCCGGAAGCTCTTTGATGACTGCTTCAATTTCTTCCATAGTTACTGGCATATTGAGCTGTTTAGATTCTTCCTGATTGAGTTTTGGAAGGTTATATTTTTCTAGGAATATGTCCATTTCCTCCAGGTTGTCCAGTTTGTTGGAATAGAGTTGTTCGTAGTATTTTTTAACAATCCTTTGTATTTCGGCGGGATCTGTTGTTATTTCACCTCTTTCATTTCTGATTTTGTTTATTTGGGTCCTCTCTCTTTGCTTCTTGGTGAGCCTGGCTAGAGGTTCATCAATCTTGTTTATCCTTTCAAAGAACCAGCTCTTGGTTTTGTTGATCTTTTGTATTGCTTCTTTGGTCTCTATGTCGTTTATCTCTGCCCTGATCTTTATTATTTCCTTCCTTCTGCTTACACTGGGCTTTTCTTGTTGCTCTTTTCTTACTTTTTGAGTTGTTGGGTTAGGTAATTTATTACCATTGTTTCTTGTTTTTTGCAGTAGCCTTGTAGAGCTATGAACTTCCCTCTCAAGACTGCTTTCGCTGTGTCCCATAGATTTTGGATTGTAGTGTTTTCATTGTCATTTGTTGCCATGATGTTTTTTATTTCTTCTTTGATCTCTCTGGTAGCCCAGTCATTGTTTAATAGCATGCTGTTTAGTCTCCATGTGTTTGATTTCTTTGGGTTGTTTTTATTGTAGTTGATTTCCAGTTTTATGCCACTGTGGTCTGAGAAGATGCTTGATATGATTTCTACCTTTTTGAATTTGAAGAGACTTTGCCTATGTCCCAACATATGGTCTATCTTTGAAAATGACCCATGTGCACTTGAGAAGAATGTATATTCTGTGGCTTTGGGGTGAAATGTTCTGAAGATGTCAATTAATTCCATCTGGTCTAGTGAGTCATTTAGGATTGATGTTTCTTTGCTTATTTTTTGTTTAGAGGATTTGTCCAATGGTGATAGTGGGGTATTAAAGTCTCCTACTATGATTGTATTGCTGTCACTCTCTTCCTTGATATTCTCCAGGAGTTTTTTTTATGTATTTGGGTACTCCTGTATTAGGTGCATATATGTTTACCAGAGTTATTTCTTCTTGTTGGATTGCTCCCTTTAGTATTATGAAGTGGCCTTCCTTATCGCTTGTTATGTCCTTCACTTTGAGATCTAATTTGTCAGATATAAGTATTGCTACCCAGCTTTTTTTTTTTCAGTTCCATTTGCCTGGAAAACCTTTTTCCAACCCTTCACCCTCAGTCTGTGTGCATCTTTTTTTCTGAGGTGGGTTTCTTGTAGACAGCAGATATATGGGTCTTGTTTTCTTATCCAATCCATTACCCTATGTCTTTTGATTGGGGCATTTAATCCATTTACATTTAAAGTTATTATTGATAGGTACTTATTTGTCGCCATTCCTATTCTTTACCCCTGTGTTTCTTCTTTGCTTCCTATTTCTTTTCTTTTTTTTTTTTTACAGCAGACCCTTTATCATTTCTTGCATTGCTGGTTTGGTGGTAATAAATTCCCTTAGTCGTTTTTTGTCTGTGAAGCTTCTGATTTCACCTTCAATTTTGATTGATAGCCTTGCTGGGTACAGTATTCTTGGATTCAGACCCTTCCTTTGCATGACTTTGTATATTTCATTCCATTCCCTTCTGGCCTGATGATTTCTGTTGAGAAATCAGTTGCTAGTCTGATGGGGGTTCCTTTGTATGTAACTTTCTGTCTCTCTCTTGCTGCTTTTAAGATTCTTACTTTGTCGTTGGTGTTTGCCAATTTAATTATAATGTGCCTTGGCATTGGTCTTTTGGGGTTCATTTTGCTTGGGACTCTGTGAGCTTCTTGGATTTGTGTGGGTTTTTCTTCGCTATATCAGGGAAATTTTCTGTCATTATTTCTTCAAAGAGGTTTTCTATTCCTTGCTCAGCTTCCTTTCCTTCTGGAACCCCTATTATGCGGATGTTGTTTTGTTTTGTGTTGTCCCAAAGTTCCCTTAGGCTCTCCTCCTGCTTTTTAATTTTTTTCTCTAGAAGCTGCTCTACTTGGGTATTTTTTCCCATCTTGTCTTCTAGCTCACTGATGCGGTCCTCTGTTTCTTCTAGTCTACTCTTGATGCTTTCTATTGAGTTCTTTATAGCAGCGATGTCATTTTTCATTTCTTCTTGGTTCTTCTTCATTTCCTCTTGGTTCTTGCTCATATTGTCGAATTTGTCTTCCATTCTTTTCAGCCACCTTATGACCATTTCTCTGAATTCTTTTTCTGGAAGGTTGCTTGCCTCCATTTTGTTTACTTCCTTTTCTGGTGATGCCTGCTTTTCTTTCATATGTGGGCTGTTTCTTTGTCTCCCCATGGTCTCTCTTCTCTGGGTGTCTGGTTATGTAATTCTCTCTCTCCTGCGTTGATTTAAAGGCACAAAATACAGCACTACCAGGTACAACACACAAGGCACTGAACAGAAATGTATTCATGATATTAATAACCTCCAATAAAGGTGACCACCTGAGAATGGCAAATTAGGGGATAGGAGAGAAAGAAGAAGAGGGAAAAAAAAGAAAGAAGAAGAAAAAAAAGGAGTGTTAAAATAAAATTGGGAGAAGGGAAAAAAAAGTAAGAGAGATAAGAAAGAGACTAAGAGAGAAAGGGGAACAGACTATATATATTGGGGATAAAACTCCAATAGAACAATCTCTTTAAAAAATTTTTATTTAGCCAAAACCGGTTTGGATCGGTGGATAGAGTATCAGCCTGTGGACTGAAGGGTCCCAGGTTTGATTCTGGTCAAGGGCATGTAACTTGGTTGTGGGCACATCCCCAGTGGGAGGTGTGCAAGAGGCAGCTGATCGATGTTTCTCTCTCATCGATGTTTCTGACTATCTATCCCTCTTCCTTCCTCTCTGTAAAAAATCAATAAAATATATTTAAAAAAATTTTATTTATTGATTTGAGAGAGAGAGAGAGAGAGAGAGAGAGAGAGAGAGAGAGATCAATTTGTTGTTCCACTTATTTATGCATTCATTGGTTGATTCTTATATGTGCCCTGACTGGGGATGGGACTGGCATTCTTGGCATATCAGGATGATGCTCTAACCAACTGGGCTACTATACTAGAACAGAACTATAATAAAGCATTTATTCTTTTCTCATCATAAACTTTGGGACCAGTTCTGTGATTTCTAAGGTTTGTATTAGAGGATTCATTTCAGGGGTGGGGAACCTTTTTTCTGCCAAGGGCCATTTGGATATTTATAACATCATTTGCAGACCATACAGAATTATCAGCTTGAAAATTAGCCTGCTATATTTGGTCAAATATTTAATTAACTCACCCCTCATGCCTTGGCAGGGCGAGACCAAATGATATCTCAGGCCTTTTCCCCGCCGGATGTTCCCCACCCCTGCAGAATAGAAAGCAGACATCATTGGATATGCAATTGGAATTTCTGAAGCACCAAATCTACCACTTATTAGTTTTGTGATTCTGTGCATGCTTTTCACAAGGGAGAAAGTGATTGACAGTGAGATATCAACAGTCACAGGCAAAGGACACAAATCCCTTTAATGTAAGCAAAGGATAAAGGATTTAACTGCATGCTGATGGCTATGCCAAGCTCGAGACTCAGCAGCATTCTTCCTTTGGAGGAGCAATTTCCATGACCTTAAAGTACCTGGAAAAGTGCTTATCAGCCAGTGACACAGGCTGTATGCAAAGAAGCACTCCTTAGGCAGGTGTTTCAGGAAGCTCACTCTGAGTCCAAAAGAAGGCCATTCTGCCCCTAAGACCTCTATGTTCCTGACTACAGAGAGGCACCTGTCATTCTAAATCTGTGTTATGTACTTACCTGCTGCTCTGGGGAATCCAGGCAAAAAAAAATTTAGGCATGTAGTTGTCTTGGGGATACGTCCAACTTTTATCATTTTGGGTGCACTTTAGTCCTAGCACTCTTCTGGGAACATACAACGGGTTGTTGGGAATCAAAGATTGCTTCTATCACCTGGCCGGTGTGGCTCAATGGTTGAGCACTGACCTATGAACCAGGAGGTCAGAGCACATGCCCAGGTTTCAGTCTCGATCCCTAGTAGGGGGTGTGCAGGAAGCAGCTGATCAATGATTCTCTCTCATCATTGATGTTTCTATTTCTCTCTCCCCTCCCTTTCTCTCTGAAATTAATAAAAATATTTTAAAAGAAGATTGCTTCTAAAACTCCTGGGATATGATGATCCACATAGAAATGTGCTTAAGGCCTTTCTTAAGTCCTATCTTGATAGACAAATAAGACATTTACACTCAGCATCTAATTGCATATATTAAACATGTACAGTTTTGTGTATTAAGTATATCTCATAAAGCTGTAAAACTATAGCATAAAATTTCTACAAATAAAGTAGACTTAATAATAATATTTAACTCACTGCTCTTCTCATTTGTCATACTTCTGCCTCATCTATTCTTTCTGCATCTTCTAGCAAAAACATTTTAGAATTAAATTAACTATGTCTAAATTATATTTAGTATTGACAAATGTTTGATATTGCTATTTCTTGATATTTGTACGGTTAGCCATCTATAGTACATCTATAGAAGTCATCATTTTGTGAAGTTGCATTGAAATGCATTCATTTTGAAAGATATGCAAATGGCCAACAGGTATATAAAAAGGGCTCAACATCACTAGTTAAAATCACAATGAGCTAGCACCTCACACCTGTCAGGAGGGCTATTATAGAAAAACACACACAACCAAAAACAAAGGATAAGAGTTGAGAGCATGTAAAAGAAAGGGAACCTCTGTGCACTGCTGGTGGGGATGTAATTTGGTGCAGCCACTGTGCAAAACCATATGCAGTTCCTCAAAAAATTAAAAAAGAGCAGTTACAGAAGACCGGAGAAGAACCAGGCAACGCTCAGAGAGATGGAGTTACACTTATTATTATTATTATTACACGTGGGCCCAGAGAAAAATGTCTCTAGGATTCTGGGCGAAGTCACACAGGAAGTTTCCTGTATTTATACCTTTTTATCCTTTTTATCTCACAAATATGGGGTTTTCCGGTCCCCTTTGCAAGTTCTTAAAGAGCCCTATGTGCTGGGGCTTTGAGACCTCAACCAAAGGCTTGGCCTGGTGCCAGCACTGATAACTTCATCTGGGGAAGGTTTAATGGCCTCTCTGAAATGGGAGTAGTCTCATTTTCCTTATTATTTAAGCAAGCAAGCATTTACAGGAGCCAAAACAACAGGGTTAAAATTTCAAACAGCAGTTTTTATATAAGATGGATGCTTCAGAACTACCATATGATCTATACTGGGTATATATCCAAAGGAAATTAAATCATTGTCTTGAATAGATATCTACACCCCCATGTTCATTGCAGCATTATTCACAGTAGCCACAACATGAAAGCAACCTAAATGTCCATCAACAGATGACTGAAGAAAATGTGGTATATATGATTCATCCTTTAAAAAGGAGATCCTGTTATTTGTGACAATATGGATGAACCTGGAGGACATTATGCTAAGTGAAATAAGCCAGGCATAGAAGGATAAATACTACATGATACCACTTACATGAGGAATATAAATCACAGAGGCAGTGAGTGAAATGGTGGCTGCCAGGGACTGGGGGGAAACAAGGAGATATTAGTCAAAGAACAGTTTTGATTATACAAGATGAGTAAGTCCTAGTGATCTATTGTATAGTGTGTAGTGCCTATAGTTAACAATTCTGTTAACTATAAAATTCTTAAGATTTTACTAAGAAGGTACATCTTATGTTAAATGTTTTTTTTTTTTTTAATCACAAACACAAAAATAATAAATAAGGATGGTGCAAGAAAACTTTTGGAAGTGATGGATATGTTTATGGCATAGATTGTGGTGATGATTTTATGGCTGTATACTTATCTCCAAACTCATCAAATTGGGTACATTAAATATGTATAGCTCTTGGTATGTCGATCAGATCTCAATGAAGTGGTTAAAAATGCATTTACTTTGCAACCTGCTTTGCAGCATTACCATAACAACCACCTGTGGAAGTATTTCAAGTGCTCCAGCTCCTAGTAAATCAAACCCTGATGTGTATACCGAGATAAATTCGGGTATTGAAAATGGTAACATCTGCATGTTGCTTCGCATATGTGAATACATGCTTATATAGAGTGGCATTGTTAGATGTGGTCAGTTTTTAGATTAGTCCCTCTTCCAGAAGGTTACAACCTATCAGAGACTCATGTGAGATGTAAGCAGGGAGAATCACAAATGGAGCTGTTACTGGACAGAGGATCTGGCTCTCAGTGGGTTTGCCCAGAGCCGGCTAGCAGTGTGTGGATTCTTGACTTCGTGCAGGAAAGATTTCACAACTTGAGTCCACGCTGATGCTGTTGTAATAATCTGGTTGTTATTAACAGGAAAGGAGTAAAGGGAAGGCTAAATAATATAGGCATGCCTTTATACAGCTTTGCCAAAGGCTGTATTTAACACTCTCTAAGTTTGTTCCCCACTGGTCCCTGGGGGAGGGGACTGGACAAGGGCAGTTTGGACGATGCCCAGCAAGGTCTGAGTGATGTGGAAAGGTCAATCACATCGGGTAGAGCGTCAGTGACCAGAATGGGCTTGGCCACTATAAGCCTGTGAAACCTGAATAATTATTAAACTTCTAAACAAAGGAGCAGCTCCCCCCCCCCCTCTCTCTCTCACACACACACACACACACACACACACACACACACACACACACACACACACCACACCTGTTGCCGTGGATGTGCTCTCTGCCAAACGGCTTATGGTTATGTGGTATTCCACCAATGGAGTAATGGACTTTAAATATATATATATTTTTCTTGATTTCAGAGAGGAAGAGAGAGGGCAAGAGGTAGAAATATTAATGATGAGAGAGAATCATTGATCAGCTGCCTCCTGCATGCCCCACACTGGGGATTGAGCCTGCAACCTGGGCATGTGCCCTGACCAGGAATGGAACCGTGACCTTCTGGTTCATAGGTTGACACTCAAACCATTGAGCCACCCTGGCCAGACTGGAGCAATGGGCTTTAATTAGCTTGGATCCTGAACTACACCTGGCTGCAACATGGAATGGAAGCTCTGAACACTGGCCTTGCTTTGGGCTCCACTGGAATCCCAGCTGCACCTCTTTCACCACTGACTTAAGGGACAGGGGACTTTACAAACCGAGGAATGTGACTCCATGCAAATAAAGCCTTTTACCACATCTCATTCTTCCTTGGGGCCTTCTGAAAATTCTTATTTCAGTGGTATTCCAAGAATCTTGCTCTCATGAGTGTCAGAGGAGTTTGATTCTCCAGTTACAAGGTGACTATGAGGGTTCGTTTATCAAAGCCGGGGACAGTGAAACAAGGAAGGGCTTAACAGAGAAGAAGCTACAGGAGAGCCCAGGCGGGGCTGCTTTGGCTCACTGGGAAGTCGGAGAAAAGGGGGCCTTGGAGACAGGCTCAGAGAGCTAGCCCAGGACAAGCTGCTGCTGCCCTGCTCCCCTGGGTGCAAGTCTCAGGGGGTCCCGTAGAGTTTAGGAGATGCTGCCTATGGGGCAAGGGAGTGGGGAGGGAAAAGGCAGGGATGCACCCCAGAGGGAGAGCTCAAGCTGGCTTCTTTGTATTCAGGTGTTTTGTTTTTTTATTTCTTTCTTGCAGACCAGAATCTTAGGGGAGATCTCAGGGCAGGGTTTCAGCAGAATATTCATCAGTTTTCTCAGTGTGCTCTTATAGGGTCATGGTCTCCATGTGTTGGTCAGTGTCAGGCAGGGAGGAGCTTAGTCATTACACCTGGTTCTGGAGTCTCCCACCTGGTTTTCTGGGCCTAGAACTGAAGTACAACTGAAGCCTAGATGTTATCTTTAGGGATGTGACCTATATCTGGCTGAAAATTGCTCGGCCAGTTGGTTCAGCTACCTGCCTCAGTTTCCCTGTTCCACTTGTCCTGGCTGACTGGCCTGTCTCTGAACCAGGGTCTGTTAAATTTTACTGTAATCAGATCCCAGAATAGCTTCATTCTTTTGCAAATATGTTTCAAAGCAAAAATTGGATAGGAAAAAGTTGAAAGGTCAAGGAAGACTTTATTCAGTTGGTGCAACAGGGCAAAGAGGTCAGAACTGAAGTCTGAACTTAACTCTGCAGAAACTAAGTGTGAGAGAGTATTTTAATAGCAAGGGTACGTACGGAGGGCTCATAGGCCATCTGTTTGCTAATTGGCCTTTCCCAAAGGAAAAGTACATTTTCTCTTAGCTCGGTAACAGAGTAGTGTCACAACTTAGAGCCAAGTGCCCAAGGAAGTTAGCTTTCCACCTTCCTAAAAACATGGGAGATAGGGGTGCTTTCTCCCTTGATGTTAACATTTCAAAGAGATGGCTTCCAGCTCCTGGATATAGACCTTCCTGGATTATAAAACAACAAGAAGCCTTTACCAGGATTTACATATCAAAGGGGCAGAGAAAGAATTTATAAGTTTTCTAAAGAGAATCCTCTGTGGAAGGGGAGGTCAGGGCCAGGAGTCAGGAAGAAACCTGACTAACGTTTAATCAAGTTGGGGTGAAGGAACCTTAGGCCTTGGTCATCTGCATGCTGGAAAGATTTTTTTTTAAATTTTAGAGGACGCTTATTAAAGCTGGGGACAGTGAAACAAGGAAGGGTCTAGGACAGTGGTCGGCAAACTGCGGCTCGCGAGCCACATGCGGCTCTTTGGCCCCTTGAGTGTGGCTCTTCCACAAAATACCATGGCCTGGGCGAGTCTATTTTGAAGAAGTTGCGTTAGAAGAAGTTTAAGTTTAAAAAATTTGGCTCTCAAAAGAAATTTCAATCGTTGTACTGTTGATATTTGGCCCTGCTGACTAATGAGTTTGCCGACCACTGGTGTAGGTCATTGAGAGGGCATGGCCTGTTCTCTAAGTCATCTGGGAATCACTTTTAGGGCCTGGGAAAGTGACATGGTCTGACCACTGGCCGACTCTAGGATAACAAGAGAAGGACTAGGTGGGGAAATGAGCCTAGGCTCACTAAGAAGTCAGAGAACAACAAAAGTCAAGGAAAAGAGGGCTTAAAAAAAAAAAAAGAGGGCTTGGGGACAGGTTCAGGGGTTTAGGACAGGATTCATGCTGGAAAGTTTTATGTAAACCATACTGTGGACACATTTTACGTTAATTAAATAATAAGATGAGCCTGGCTGGCATGGCTCAGTGGTTGAGCTTCAACCTATGAACCAGGAGGTCATGGTTCGATTCCCAGTCAGGGCACATGCCAGGGGTGCAGGCTCGATCACCAGTGAAGGGTGTGCAGAAGGCAGCCACTCAATGAGTCTCTCTCATCATTGATGTTTCTATCTCTCTCTCCCTCTCCCTGCCTCTCTGAAATCAATAATAATGATAAAAAAAGATGATAACAAAGTAGTACTTGGTAGGACTTTACAGTTTGCAAAGGATTTTCCCATATGTCATTTCTTTTTATTTTCACAGCTGCCCTATGAATAGTATATAATTGTTATACCCAATCCATATATAAGAAATTTGATTCTTAGAAATGTTGAGTGAATTACCAGAATCATATAGCTGGCAATTGGTAGAGGAGGTATTTCAAGGCATCTTGTGCCCTTTCCAACCTATACACTTCTAAAAATATGTTTATTTTTATTGATTTCAGAAAGGAAGGGAGAGGGAGAGAGAATCATTGATTGGCTGCCTCCTGCACGCCCCACACTGGGGATCAAGTCCATAACCCAGGCATATACCCTGACTGGGAATCAAACCATGACCTCCCAGTTCATAGGTTGATACTCAACCACTGAGCCTCACAGGTCAAGAAACCTATACTTCTTATTTAAGGGGAAGCTGTGATAAATTCTTTAGAAAAACAAAGAAAAACAATTGCTCTAACATTTTTTATTCAAGATTTTTAAAAATTTATAAGATAAATAAAACAGATAACTTCGGAAGATAAGGGGAGGGTCATGTGAATTCCCCATTAAAAATGATTTTAATGAATCTGTAAAAGCATTATGTAGAAAAGGTAACTCATGAAATCCAATTTTTATTTGCTATAAATATCCAAAAGCTCAATAATTTCTTCGTATCCTCATTAAACATATTTCCTGGAGTTTTTAAAGTTTCTTGCTCAAAATCTCCTATGGAATATGCCCTGAAGTCTTAGCACAAATAAAAGAAGACAGTGACTTTGAGTTCAGATGTGTTTTAATTTCATGAGCTATTTAACAGCTTCCAAATGAAATATCTCTGTAGCCAGACTGAAATACAACGGTAGGTTTTTCTTTGCCATGGTTTCAACTTAATTTGAAAATGATTTGGATGACAAAGGGAAGGGCTGGGTTAAACACTGCTATCTAGATCCTCTGGACATATTCCCACCAGTTTTCTGAGGGTATCCCTGTTCATTGCAGAGTCAGGTCACTCCCTATGCAACACTGTGATGGTCTTGCACAGCACTCTTCCCTTTTATGTGTTGTGTATGTTCTCACTTGAGATTTTCTACCATCATTTATGCCTCCTCCTCCTCATTCTTCTCTTTTGAAATCTATTGCAGTTTTGATTTTCTGCCATGGTAATGGGTTATCTTTTATGACTGCAGATGAATGCTTTTATTTGGAGAAATGACAATATTTCTGTCTGTCTCTGGATAATAGCGCAGAAGCTGTATTCATCGAGTTTCTTAACTATGTCAATAGTTCAGGACACCTTGTCATCTATTTTGCAGGGTCCGACAGTGTTTTCAATTCCTCCAATATGTTATTGGAGGAATGTTATTGAGGCAAATAGCTCAGCAAGTTTTATAATTGGGCACAGAAGATGGCATCTATAATCACAAAGGTTGGATGAAAGGAAGGATGGGGCAGGTGTAGGCTATACAGTGTTATAGTCTGATATTATTATGATAAAAATTTGGAGCTGAAAGTTATCATCTAGTGACTCTATGGTAGTGGTTCTCAACTGGGGTGATTTTTCTCTCTTCCCACAGGACATTTGACAATGTCTTGAGACATTTTGGTTGTCACACTGGAGGGAGCATTCTGGCATCTAGTGGGTAGAGGCCATAGATGCTGAAAAAAACATACCCTCCATGCACAGGAAAGCCCCCTCTTCCCCCCAGCAGAGAATTATCCAGTCCAAAATGTCAGGTGCCAAGGTTGAGAAACCTTGAAAATCAGCTCTTTTTTAATAGTACTATTTTATTACACTATTATGAGTAGTACTCTTCATAGTACTTTTCAGTATCTGGTATTTTTCTTGTTTATTTCTTTTTCCTTGTGTTTTTCTCCACCTTGCTTTTGTTAGTCACCTCCATTTCTTCATTACACTGATGAATGCTCAATAAGATTTTCTTTATCAGTTATATTACTTATCTTTGTTTCATTAAGTTTTTTTTTTTTTTCCGCCTGAGGTTTTACCTTATTATTTTGTTTGAAACACATTCCTTTGTTTCTTCATTTTGCTTTACTCTGTGTCGGTTTCTATGCATTAGATAAAACAGCCACCTCTCTCAGTCTTGAAGGAGTGGCCTTCTGCAGGAGATGAACTTTACTGTTTAACCATGCCTTAGCTCTTCGTTGTCTCTCAACCTCTGTGATTGTCCAGAGGCCTATTTTATTTTTCAGTGACTCCCATAGTTGAGGATGTGCCAACACCTGTGAGTATCCCAAAAAGTGGTGGTGGTGGTGGTGAATCTCAGTCAACACCTAGACTTAGGCTGATTGGAAGTGAGTGCCTCAGGTAGCAGGTTTTTGTGTGTTTTTTCTTTTTGTTGTTTTAATTTTCATTTATTGACTTGAGAGAGAGAGAGACAGAGAGACACAGAGAGAGACACAGAGAGAGACAGAGAAAGAGAGAGAGAGAGAGAGAGAGATTTGCTTTTCCACTCATTTATGCATTCATTGGTTGATTCTTACATGTGTCCTGACCAGGGATTGGACCTTTCCGACGAATGGGGAGGCTGCTCTGACCAACTGATGTACTTAGCCAGGGCCTCAGGGAGCAGTTTCTAAAGGGTACAAATATGCACAGCCCTAGAGAACTGCAAATGTAAGCCCCACTGGCCACCAGAGCCCGGGATATAGAGATGGCTCCCGGCACCAGATATAAATTCTTGGCCCTAGACGTAATCCAGACGTAAAACTGGGGCCCTAGACGTAAAAACGGGGGCCCTAGACGTAAAACCAGACGTAAAACTGGGGCCCTGGACGTAAAACCAGGCGCCGGACGTAAACACTGGCACAGCCTGTGTAAAACTCCTCTCCGGAGACCTGGCCGCTGAAGAGCGAGCGTGAAGAAGCTCCGGCTAGTTTCCGTGCTGAGGAGAACCCGGCAGCCCCCAAAGTGAGTCAGACACATGCCGCCCCTCAGACCTAAGCTCCCAGGCCCAGGAAGGAGCCTCTTGCACACGGAGTCCAGCGTCCCTGGACGGCGCCCCTCTCTGCGCGGTGAGTCGGAGCACGAGGCCTTTGAGCCATTTCTCATTTCTCAGATGGTTAGCCTGTGGGGCTCAGAGAAGGGAGCCTCGGTGGGTTCAAAACCTACATGTGATGGGGACTCGCCTCTCAGGTGCCGGTGTTAAAGTGCCCCGGTGCCCATGTGGGTTCAAAGTCTTCACTCCTCAGGGAGAAGCTCCCGGTCCGAGTTTCCTACCGACTGTGGGTCGCGCCTCGCCGGCGGCCGCGGTGGGGGTTATGGGGAGATTGTGTCCCAGCCTCCCGTGCCTGCTACCATGTGGGCCTTCTCTGCCTCACCTGGGGCTGCGGAACCTCAGCCAGTTTTTAGGTGTTTTTTTTTTTTTTTTTCTCAGAGAAAGTTGTTCCTTACGTAGCTGGAGATTCGGTGTGGTGTGTTCATGGGAGGAGGTGGTTCTCACGGTCTGGAAAGGGAACCTCCTCAGTAAGATTTTCTTGAACGTGGTATATTCCACTGCTGTTGTATCTTTTAACAGGAGAGGAAACTGAGGCCAAAATTGGGCCAAAAAATTATATACAACTTGGTGGCAGTTAGTATCAAGATATTGGTGCCTTGTCTTACAAGTTAGTGCCCCATTCTGGAAATTTCCTCTACGGGTTTGTTTTAAAACATAGCAGTCAAGAGAAATAGGCATCTTCTCTTCTGTATTCTTAATGTTCAAGAAGTGCTCATATTTCTTAAAACTTTTTATTAAAGTATAGTTGACATACATTATATTAGTTTCAGACATAGTGATTCGCCATTTATATATCTTACGATGTGATTCCCACAAGTCTAGTAACCATCTGTCATGTACAAAGTCATTACGATATTATTGACTGTATTCCCTGTGTTGTACATTATATCCCCATGGCTTATTTATTTTATAACTGGAAATTTATATCTTTTAATCCCTTTCATCTTTTCCACCCACCCCTCTATTTTCTCTGCTCTTTTGTTTTTTAAGTGAAATCCTATGGTATTTGTCCTTTTTTTATCTGACTCATTTCATTTAGCATAATACCTTCTAGGTCAAGAAGCCCTCATTTTTTTTTTTTTAGCAATATTTTCTTTATAGTATTAAATTAGGTGCCTGGTGCAAAAGAACTGTACCTACTTCTCCAGTTCATTTCTATGGAACATGTCATATCCTTTTAGGGATAGAAAAAAAATAACTTCAGAAAAATTGAGACTTCCTAACAACCATAGACTATGTAAATATTCTCATAAACTTTAGATAAATTTCTCTAAGAAATTTATAAAAAATTTTTAAACCTTTTTATGTATCTGGTTTATATATCTTACAATTCTTTTTGTCATTTTCACTTTACGCATTTTCTATGCTGATAAATCACGGCTTGACTTTAACTTTTGGTGACTATACTTGATGGTGAATTCCTGGAATCTTACTAAAGTCTACTTTGATTACAACTCCTGGAAAATACGTTTTTGTTTTTTCTTTTTTCTTCCAATGTGATGTATATAATCAGTGTAGTTAGTAGTCAGTCAGCAATGGGCTACTCTTTTGGAATTAGCCAGTAAGGTACAGTTTAGCATCTTCACTGTGGAATCAGCCAATAAGATACAATTTAGCAATTTCTAAAACCAGCAGAAATATCATGGGATCTACCTACCATTTTGGATAAAAATTTTCTGTTTTAATTTACACATGTATTTTACATTAAATTTGTTTAGTGTATTGTGAGATATAAAGCATTTTCATTCTTAATATTTTTAAAAATATATTTTTATTGATTTCAGAGAAGAAGGGAGAGGGAGAGAGAGAAACATTAATGATGAGAGAGAATCACGGATTGGCTGTCTCCTGCATGCTCTCTACTGGGGATCGAGCCTATAACCTGGGCATGTGCCCTTGACTGGAATTGGACCTGGGACCCCTTCAGTCCGCAGGCCGACGCTCTGTCCACTGAGCCAAACTGTTTAGGGCCATTCTTAATCTTTATAGCATCCTTTTTAGGTATGTAACGAAATATATTGCTAATACGGTATGCTTTCTTACACATCATATTAATTTATCTCTGAATAGCCCCAACTAGACTGTAAACTTTTTGTTTGACTGAAGCATGTTTTATATTTTTTGTATCACATCAGTGCCCTTAATAGGAAAAAATAAATGTGTTTTTGTTGATTTATCCATTGTAAAAATTTAATAAGCGGAACCTAAAATACCTAAGCAACATGCCAGATTTGGCAAACTCTTTTAGGATTAACAAATTCTAAATTTTAAGGACTCAGTTAATTAATTCCCGGTGTGTGTTTAAAAATGTGAAACCTAGAGAGTTGTGATTTTTAAGCAGTCTAAGTCTACTTAAAATTTAGCTTTGTTTCATTGCCTGAAACCTGGTCTGTTGCTCATAATATTAAAGGTAAACTACAGCCCTAACTGGTTTGGCTCAGTGGATAGAGTGCTGGCCTGCGGACTGAAGGGTCCCAGGTTCGATTCCGGTCAAGGGCATGTACCTTGTTTGCAGGCACATCCCCAGTAGGGAGTGTGCAGGAGGCAGCTGATTGATGTTTCTCTCTCATCGATGTTTCTAACTCTCTATCCCTCACCCTTCCTCTTTGTAAAAAAACCCAATAAAATACATTAAAAAAAAGGCAAACTACAGAGAAATCACCATGTTATCCTATATAATAAAAGGCTAATATGCAAATCGACTGAACGGTGGCATGACCAGTTGCTGTGACACATACTGACCACCAGGGGGCAGATGCTCAATGCAGGAGCTGCCCCCTGGTGGTCATGAAGCCATGCTCACAGCTGGCAAGCGCAGCGGCAGTGGCAGGAACCTCTCCCGCCTCCGCTGCAGCACTAAGGATGTCCGACTTCTGGCTTAGGTCGCTCCCTGTGGGGAGCGGGTCTAAACTGTCAGTCAGACATCCCCCGAGGGCTCCCAGACTGCGAGAGGGCGCAGGCCAGGCTGAGGGACGCCCCCCCCCCCCCCCCAGTGCACAAACTTCATGCACTGGGCCTCTAGTTTACAATATAAAGAAATGCAAGAATTGGCTGCCCTGTAGACTCTCCAGGAATTGCTTTATTATTATTAATATTATTTAAATTTTATAAGAACATATAAATGTATGAAGAGACAGTATATCTGGACATATTGAGCAAAAGACCAGTGCTGTCATTTTTATTATATAGCATTATTGAATAGTTAACATTTTTAGCCACTTAAAATATTTCACTGCATCTGAGAATTGGCTTAGTGTTGAAGGCCATGGGAATAAGACGACAGGGATTTGAGTCCTAATTGTGATATTAAACATTTGTCTTAGTCTCTGCAACTTAGGCTAATTACATGTTTCACATAATATTTAGAGAAATTAAATGAGATTATATGATTACACTTTGTCCATTGAAAGGCATTACAAAATGTTAACTTATCATTTGTTGGAAGTTTGGGGAATTCTCAACTATGTTTTGCATAACAAATTACTCCAAACATAGTAGTGTGAAAAACCCATCATTTACTTGGTCATACTTTCATGGCTCTGGAATTTGGAGGTGGCTTGACTAGGAGCTCTTATTTGGAGTCTGTTGTGCAATTGTGATACGATGTTGGCTGTGGCTGTAGTCATTTAAAGGCTTGCTGCCTGGATGTCCATGATGGCTCACTCCCATGACTGCAAGTTGAAGCTGGTGGTAAGCTAGGACCATAGTTGGGATTGTGGGTAAGAGCTTCTTTATTCACCTTTGCTAGTATGGTGATCTCAGAGTAGTCATCCTATCTAATAAAGAGGGAATATGCTAATTACCATCACTCCGTCACAAAGATGGCTGTACCCACAGCTGAGGCCAAGTTCCCATAAGGAGCCTTAACAAGCAATCAGCAGGGACCTGAGGCTACGCCCTCCCCCACCCCTGTGGGGCTTGACAGGAGACCTCAGACCGTGTTCCCCACCTGGCAGGGCTTGACAGGGGACCTCAGGCTGCGCCCCCCCACCTGGCAGGGCTTGACAGGGGACCTCAAGGTGCGCTTTTCATCCTGGTGCTGGGTTAGGGCACCTCAGGCTGCTCCCCCTGCCCCAGCACCAGGCCGGGGGACCTCAGGCCGTGCCCCCCACAAGGTGGGGCTTGACAGGGGACTTCAGGCTGCGCCCTCCACCCTGGCAGCAGGCCAGGGGACCTCAGGCTGCACCCCCCTCCCCAGCACTGGGCCAGGGGGCCTGAGGCTGCGCCCCCCTGCCTGGCGGACTTGACAGAGAACCTCAGGCCGTACTTCCCACCCAGCAGGGCTTGATGGGGGACCTCAAGGTGCACCCCCAGTGCTGGGTCGGGGGAACTCAGGCCGCGCCCCCTGCCCAGCGGGGCTTGATGGGGGACCTGAGGCTGTGCCCCCCCTGCATGGCGGGGCTTGATGGGGGACCTCAGGCTATGCCCCCCACCCAGCGGGGCTTGACAGGGGATCTCAGGCCATGTCCCCCAGCTGGTGGGGCTTGACGGGGGACCTCAAGGCACGACCCTCGCCCCGGTCTGGGCTGGGGGACCTCAGGCCACGCCCCCTGTCCTGGCGCCAGGCCAGGTGACCTGAGGCTACATCCCTGCCCAGCAGGGCTTGACAAGGGTGGGACTGGCCGGGTCTGAATCTTGCCCAATGTTGGGGGTGAGGGTCCTGGCCGGGTCTGGGTCTCACGCGATTTTGAGGCGCATGTGGGTGGGCGGGGACTTGACTCTGGGTCCCGTGGTGCGCCCCTGACTCTGACAGGAGGAAGGTTTTCATATACATTTTACTAATTTTCTTTCATCTCTGACACTTCTATTATAGAGAAAGGGCAAATAGCAATATTAAATTATTTCCTCTAATTAATCCCCTTTTAATGTGCACAAATTTCATGCACCGGGCCACTAGTTTATAAATAAAGACTGAATTCCCCTAGAATGAGTGTTCCATGAGAACCAGATGGGAGCTTCATTGTCTTTCCTTGCCTAGCTTTGGAAGTCATGCAGCATCCCATTGTTTACAAGCAAGTCACTAATATTTAAGGAGGGGGGATAGACTCACATCTCTCTATGGGAGGAGTATCAATGATGTCACAGAAATGTCTTAAAAACCACCCCTCACTATTATAAAATTCAGGGTAGAAACAGAAAGTAAAGGAGAATGTTTTGAAAAACGAGTTACAGCATATATTTACAAATCCTTTTAAGAATATTTTCCTGTTCCTAATTATGTTCTGTACCAACATCATTGTTTTAGTGGTTTGGTCATGGTTTGGTGATAGTATGGGTGGGTTCCAATTTTTATAGAGATCCATTTGGCTCTCTATAAAGATTCTCTATGTCCTGTTCATTGAGGAGTGACCTGTCTCTGAATATCTTCTTTATCAGTTAACAGGATGCGCAATTTCTTTCTGTAGAATTTCATTTGATTCATTTATTTGAACGTCTGTGGCTTTGCCATCTTCAGGAATTCTCTACTAAATAGGCAAAGAGCCCCAACCTTTAGGCAGTTTAATAACATTATGGCTTGATGCTATTATTAGCATGTATCCCTTTCAAAGGCCAATTATCCCAGCAGATGATTAGGTTTTATTCAGGCATCCTATGTGGACCTTTCTCCGGCTGCTTGTGGCAATCCCCCAGGTACCTCACTCACATCATCTCTGCCAGGTGCCGCTTACTCTTCCAGAGAAGGAGTAGTTTATTTGTATCTATATGTGCTTTGTCATGTAGAAGGATTGGCAGGGAAAATTGCTGGTGGCACAATTTCCTGCCCCCAGGTGAAGACAAACCTCTCCAGTCCAGTGGGCATATTTTCAGTAGGTTGCCTGCCAAAGGGAGAGCTCTGCTGTTGCATTGTTCCCAGCAAAAAGCAAATCTTTTCTGAAAGAGCCTCAGTATTTCCAGAATTGGGTTAAGGAAGTTGAAGGAAGTGATGGTTCTTGGGAGAAATTTATCAAAGTGTGCATTTCATAGAATACGGCAAGCATGTCTTCCAGTGACATGACATCTGAGGAAGAATATTTTTGTAATTGTTGTTTTTAGTATTGTTGTATTAAATCAATTTCCTTTAGTCAGTCCCTTTGTTAGAACTTTTCTGACTCTTGAGAGCCACTTTCACTGGGACCCATGTGGTAGTAGGTTTTCATGACATCTTGGAAACCACACATCTACTACATGAGCTGGCTGGAAAAATTTCTATAATATCAGAAGGGAGAGATTTCAGAATGTAGATGCTATCACAAAACAATGCATACAGTTGTTATCTTACATTGATTACCCAAAATGTTCATATTGACCACTCTCCGACATTACTTCCTAACTATGGCAAAAAGAGTGTTACTATGGCAGAAAAGATTCAGGCATAAGATAATATCTGGTTTGACTTCAAATTCTTCTAATTCCTGGATGTGGGATCTAGGACAAGTCATGAAACCCTTGGTGTCCTTAACTACAAATTGTAAATAATATTTTAATGATTTACAGGGTCATTGTCAACATTCAATGATGTGCATTACTTATTGGTCAAATGGATGTTGCTGAATCAACCAACCATATGATCACATGATCCCAGATTTTGTCAGAGGATGAGGTGTGGTTGGAAATTATAATTATTATCTGACTCAGTGGAAATGTTAATTTTAAATTAAATCCTGGTTGTTTGGACTAAATAAAATGAACAGTTTTACTTTTTAAAAATTACTTTTTAAACATAAGAGTAACCAGTCTGAGAGTAGTTTGTATTCCTTATTGGATTAGTCAGGAGTTGGTCAGGAATAAGAAATTACTCTGGAAGGAATTTAATACAGGGGATTAGAGACTTTCAAACTAAATGGATGATCTAGAGGAGAAAATATCTTTAGTAAGTTCAAAAACTTCAAGATCCCTCTCCCAATGAATCCATTTGCCTATATCCCTGAAGTGAGTGACATGCAGAAGGATATTCTAAAAGGTTTGGCAAATTGTAACACCTGCTATTGCCTGAAACCCTCACTCTGCCCACTATTGCTTCATGAGAATCATTGGCTATTTTGTTTTCACCTTCCAAATCTCTAAATGCCCTTAACTTTGGTTCAAAGAGCAAAGCAGTTGATATTCTTTGGAAAATTTGTGTATGTAGATTAGTATTTGCTTGAAAAATAACTGTAAACTTGATCATGCTATATTATAGATGTTTTTCTAAAAAACAGCCCTATTTACCATGAGGAAAAGCTTTTAGGATAATTCAGCAGGGAAATAGTAAACTGATTAAAATATATGTAGGTGGATATAAATTCAATTTTGACTCCCCAAATGATTACTTTGTAGTTTATACTGAGCTGCTATCTGGAACTTTGTTCCTCCTGAGGTTACTGTGGAAGCACAATGTGCTCAGGTCGCCAGGCTGCTGGTCTCTTCTGAAGGGTGGATTCTTTGGATCTATAGCTGCTGGGCTCTGCTTTGACAGAAAAGCTGTTAGGTAATCAGCTTTGAGCTAATAACTCAAAGCCAGCAGGCAGGTGAACTGCTTCACAATACTTGTTGATAGTTTGTTTGAGTGAGAACAATTCATTAAAAATAATTCTACCACTTTAGATCATTTTTCCCACTTAGGAAGCATTCTCTGTATACGGGGAACCAGGGAGGCAAGGCATGGAATGGATAGATATTCTCTTTTTAATTCTGATGAAAAAGATTTTTCTTAGGTAACTTGTGCTAAGCTTTGGGGATTAGAAAGATGAATACTTTAAGGATAGGAGCCCTTTGTGGAAAATTCTGTACCCATGTTTAGACAAAGTGCCCTCCTTCTTAAGCAACCCAGCCCTAGCCAGTTTTTTTTATAAAATATATATTTTTATTGATTTCAGAGAGGAAGGGTGAGGGAGAAAGAGAGAGATAGAAACATCATTGATGACAGAATCATCAATTGGCTGCCTCCTGAATGCCCCCCACTGTGGATCGGCCCGAAACCCAGTCATATGCCCTTGACCAGAATTGAACCCAGGACCCTTCAGTCCACAGGCTGATGCTCTATCCACTGAGCCAAACCAGGCAGGGCCAGCCCTAGCCAGTTTTGTTCAGTGGATAGAGCATTGGCCTGCGGACCAAACGGTCCCAGGTTCAATTTTGGTCAAGGACATGTACCTTGGTTGTAGGCTCCTCCCTGGCCTGGGCCCCTGGTTGGGGTTCCTGCAGAAATCAATCAGTCGATATGTTTCTCTCACATCGGTGTTTCTCTTTGTCTTTCCCTCTCTCTTCAACTCTCCTTAAAAATCAATGGAAAAATATCCTCAGATGAGTTTTAACAAAAAATAAAAAGTACATTCCAGCTGGGTTCTTCCTTGTATCTGCTCCCTTAAATATAATAATCAGATAGAGACTCCATTGTGTTCTACCTGATTCTCTGAGGACACTGCCCCTGTTTCCATTTCCTGATTTCCTTTCTGTTACTTCTTATCTATAATGTATTGACTATATCCTTGGATTGCCCTTGAAGTGCCCCCAAACTAAAGGAAATAGGCCGTTGTCATTGGGAAATTGTAGTCCCATATAATTTGGTTAGAAGTAGATGTTATAAATGAAATTTTGAACCACTAGAAAGATGTGGAGCTCTTTTGGGTATTTGTCTTGTTTTAAGACATCTGAACCTGTCTTTAAAGCTCTATTAATCAGCACTTCTTCTCATCCCAGCCCTGACAGTTGACCCTGAGCTGGCAGTAGAAGTTCATTCCTTCTGTGAAAGTGATTTAGTGTTACTTCTGCATGGGTAAAGACCCAGAATTATGGATAAAGACAAAGAAATGGAAATGTGATGGTTCTCACAAAGCAGAAGTTAAAATTAGTAAAAGTTTTAGTGGTAGATAATGTTTTATGTGTATCTATTTCTAGTCCTATATGGAATAAATAGCTAGAATTCTAGGAAGATAGATGGTTTTTTCTTCATATATATTACACACACACACACACACACACACACACACACACACACACACACTCTAGAGGCCTGGTGCATGAATTCGTGCACGAGTGGGGTCCCTCAGCCTGCCTGTCTAGCCCAGTCCCGATTGGGGCTGCTGGCTGGCTGGGGGGAAAGGACCACGGGAGGTTGGCAGGCAGCTCCTTTGTTGAGCGTCTGCCTCCTGGTGGTCAGTGCGCGTCATAGCTACCAGCCAGTTGTCCGGTTGTAATGGTTGGTTAGGCCAGTGGTCGGCATGCTCGCAAGCTGCGGTTTGCTGGCCACTGGCTTAGGCTTTTATATATATAGATATGTATATATATATATATGTAGATACATATATATAGGTTTATAGATATTCTTCAAAGACTTCCACATTATTGAAGAAAATAAGTTTGAAACCATACTATAGCTCTTACATATTTTGTTTTCCTTTGATGGTTTATTGGGCAGTTACTGTATTTTTTATGTAATTTATATTTTTAATAGGACAGATTCAGATTTTGGGGTCATATCCTTCCTATATAATAAGAGGGTAATATGCAAATTGAACCTAATGGGGGAAAGACCGGTCGCTATGATGTACACTGGCCACCAGGGGGCAGATGCTCTACACAGGAGCTTCCCCCTGGTGGTCAGTGCACTCCCACAGAGGGAGCTCCACTCAGCCACAAGCTGGGCTGACAGCTGTGAGCGCAGCGCCAGTGGCAGGGAGCCTCTCCTGCCTCTTTGGCAGCGCTAAGGATGTCCAGAATGGGCCTAAGCTGTCAGTGAGACATCTCTCAAGGGTTGCCAGAGGGATGTCTGACTGCCAGCTTAGGCCTGATCCCCCGGAGAGCAGGCCTAAGCTGGCAGGTGGACATCCCCCAAGGGGTCCTGGACTGCGAGAGGGCTCAGGCCAGGCTGAGGGGACTCCCCCCTCCCTGAGCGCCTCTAGTGAACTTCATAATATCACATTTAGCAAAGTGTTCATAGAAGAACTAAACCAAAACATCAGCTATTAGGGTGCTTGTGATACACATAAGTATTTGAGTGCTTGCTAGTAAGAGTGATATTGAGGAAGAAACAGGAAAAGGAATAAACAGTCTTTACTCTCCCCCTATTCTTGCTTGCAAAGCATTATATTTTTACCTTTATTCAATTTCCCTGCACTTGTGTACATGTTTGGTTTTCCTACTAGGTTATATTGTAATGGAAGACTTAATTCATCTCTTCCCCCCACCCCCCCCGCCAAAGCACCTAGCAAGTGTTCATTGAACATATTTCAATAATTCAGGAGAAGGAGGTGACTTAATAATTTGCCATACTTAAACTAAATGATGAGTATGTGTTGTAAACCACCAATGTTAATGAAATAAATTGAGGTAATCAGGTTATCATGATACTCTCAATATGTTCTAATTCCTAGAACTGTGAATGTGATCTTATTTGGAAAAAGAATCTTTTTTTAAAAATATATTTTATTGATATTTTACAGAGAGGAAGGGAGAGGGATAGAGAGCTAGAAACATCGATGAGAGAGAAACATCGATCAGCTGCCTCCTGCACACCTCCCACCGGGGATGTGCCCGCAACTAAGGTACATGCCCTTGACCGGAATCGAACCCGGGACCCTTCAGTCCGCAGGCCGACGCTCTATCCACTGAGCCAAACCGGTTTCAGCGGAAAAAGAATCTTTACAGATGAAATTAAATTAAGAATCATGGGATAAAGAGACCATCCTAGATGATCCATGTATGGTACCACACTGTCTAGAAAACAGCTGAGCCTGGGAGTTGAGGGTCAGTGAGGGAGGTACTGCTCTCACAACCTCCTGATTTTTGCATGATCTGCTAAAACCCTATATTCATTGTCTTTTGTAATTTAATCCCTGTAGGAAAACAAGGTAACTTAGACAATATCTTAGACAACAGAGACTGTTTCAAGATAACATTTGAACATATTTATGATAATGCAGTAGAGAAGGAAATCATAGGGAAGGTAGTATTTGCATGTAGACACATTTCTTAGAGGAACTAAATCTTGAGCTCTACTGTGGGAAAAAAAATAGAGGGTTTGAACAACTGACAAAAGGAGAAGAATATATTTTGGGTGGCAGCACCCAAAGAAAAGATGAAACCTAGTGTTGCTTAAAGGAAAGATCAAGGGAACCATGTTGAATGTTTACTATGGTGTTCAGTTGCCATCAAAGGAATTTGCGTTTATTAATCTAGGCATCCACTGTGGTTTGGTGAGCAAGGTAGTGAGGCCGCAAGGCTTTAAGGAGTTATCACTGGTGGAGGTAAATAATGTTGTGGGTCTCCTACCACTTCAAGTTTCTTCCTTCAGTAAATCTAAGTTCCTTATCCTTGCATTGCATGCATAACTCAGTCCCTGCTGTGGACTATCCCTCTATGTAGTTTGGATTCCTCCTAACTCCAAAGGCCCTCAAGGGAAATATATTACAAGCACCTACCATTAGACCTGGCTTCTCTCAAACTAAACTGATTTTCAGGAGTGACTCCTGTGGAAGATGAAAGACCTACACTCCAGCCCTAACAGCTGTTTTTTTTCATGACTGAGAACTGACCAGAAGGGTTTTTAAATGATTTTGCTTGGGGTAAACTTTGACCATGGTGCCTAACTCAGGAAAACACTTTTTCATTTTCTGTACATGGTTCTGCTAAATGGAAAGCATGAGGATGTCTTCATTGAGTCAATCGAAGGTTCAGAGGAAATGTGTGGATAAAGGACAAGGAATTGCCAGTGTTTGTTGAGGACCTGTTCTGTACACTATATTTGAGATCATATGCTAGAGAAGTGTTTTCCTGACTTGGATATTGCTGAGCCTGTATTCTGTTTAATTTCTTCTAGGTTTGTAATAGGCCAGGGTGAAGGAAGGAAGGAACCTTGGACCAAAGATTTACAGGAGTTGGTGGGAAACATGCCAGTTGCAGTGCTCTCTGGGAGAGGTGAACGGGGGAGGCCATGTTAGAGCAGGGTTGGGGAGGAGAGGGAACATAACGTAGCAGTGAGCTTGTGTGCTGTATTTGCTTTGCGAGCTACTGGATGTAGTTTACTGTAAAAGGCATTTGTTATGGTGGATGAGTAAAACAACTCCTGCCTTTAAGGTTGTGGATGATAGACAGGAAATGCGTTTAATATCTATGCTCTAAGTTGTATTTCTTGTTGTTGTTGTTTTTTAATGTATCTTAGCAATTTGTGAGTACCATCTCCACAGCTAGTAGTGCTAGCTTTATATTTTCCCTTCTTACTGTGGCTACCTCTTCATACTTATTACTAATTCAGACACATTGCCTATTAACAGGTTCCCAAATATCTGGACATATTTAACCCTTTAGAAAAAAATGAAGAATTGAAAACTGATTAAATTTGATGCCAGCAATTCCATATTTCACCTGTCACTGTCCATGCTGGGTATTGATTGATATCTGAGCCTCTTTGCCTTCCTAGTTGGAAACTTTAGGGCATATAAATATTGATTTTAGATCTGGGTTTAACCTATCTGTGTACTGAGTGACTTGAAGAGCATTCTGTCTGAACATATGAAAATTTGTGTCTTATTCTGAAAAATTCTGTCTTCATGATAGCCCTCTATTTATTTCTCATGGGAGGCAATCCAGGCTTGATTCTCAGTGTGATAAAATGACTACACACTTTTCTACCCATCCCCTTTGTCTTATCCTAAAACTGGACTTAGAAGATGTTTAGTTTAGAGTATTTATTTACCTTTTAAAGGATAAGCAGATTTTACTTACATACCTCAGTGAATTACACATGTAATATGGTTCAACAAAATAAAATATTAATACTATAGTTAGGAAGGAGTATTTTGAATCTTATAAAATGCTTTCTTAATTCAATGGTAAAGCAATTAAATATGTATATATACACAGGAATCCAGGAAGTGATGGTATAATAGGATGTTACATTTGTTAAATTATCCTGGATTATAGTCATAAATACTTCAACATTTACACCTGTTTGCTACTTGAATAGTTAGCATGGTGGTGCATGCAGGAAGGCTAAATAGCCATCTCATATGGTGGATAAAGAAAAATTGAATTTATTTAAGGAAAAGGATACCCAAAGGGAAGGGCTGCACCGCATTGAGCCAAGGGGACATTGGGTCGATGGTGGCAGCACCCAGGAGCTGGAGTTTTATCTTTATATGCAGTCACTGGCGGGAGGCTTTTGCTTAATATTCACTTGTGAAAATTCATCAACCAAATACACCTTTTATTTTGTTTTTTATTTTTTCTTGTTTTAAATATTTTTGTCAGCCTGCCAATACACTTTTTATTTTTTGACTGTGTGTGTGTGTGTGTGTGTGTGTGTGTGTGTGTGTATACGTGTGTACTAGAGGCCCGGTGCATGAATTCATGCATGGGCAGGGGCAGTCAGGGGCAGGGCTGGCCAGGGGGAGGGGCCACGGGCAGTTGGCTGGCCGGCCCTGCCCCCTGGTTGAACTCCTGGTCAAACTCCTGGTTGAGGGAACAATTTGCATATTAGCCTTTTATTATATAGGATAGAACACTTTGCTTAATATGACCTAATGCTATGCCTATGCTGGTGTTATTGATCTCAAAATAGTTGGATAAATAGTTTACATTTACTTATATTAAGTTACTTTTAGTATTGAATGAGAAAAAAGATTTGAAATAAATCAGAGGGCAAAAACCAATATAATTTGATTCAATTACCTTTTAATCAAATAATTGATTAAGAATATTCCCAGATCACCCTAGCTCAGTGGTTGGCAAACTCATTAGTCAACAGAGCGGCAAACTGCGGCTCGTGAGCCGCCATGTGGCTCGCGAGCTGCAGTTTGCTGACCACTGCCCTAGCTGGTTTGGCTCAGTGGATAGAGCCTTGGCCTGCAGAGTGAAGAGTTTTGGGTTTGATTCTGGTCAAGGGCACATACCCAGGTTGCGGGCTTAGTTGGTCCCCGGTGGGGGATGTGCAGGAGGCAGCCAATCAGTGATTCTCTCTCATCATTGATGTTTCTATCTCTCTCTCCTTCTCCCTTCCTCTCTGAAATCAATAAAAATATATTTAAAAAAAAGAATATTCCTAGATCAGGAGAGAGATCTTTTCATGCAAAGATTCATTAACTACAAATAAAAAAGAATTCCCAAAGTGATTAAGAATAAGTTAAAACAACATTGTTTGACAAGTTTTAGAGAACGGAAAAACACTTTCACAAAAGAGAAAAACAAATAATTCAGAGTAATCTTGTTGAGACAGTAGACATACATTCCTAGTTTTAAATGAATTTGATTTATATTGTGTATAGAACTTATCAATGGAATAAATATTTGCTATGCAAAATAAAGGAGATCACATTGAAATGAATGAGATATATCAACTTTGTTTTAAATTAATCTTAAGAAATTTGAGGGAAAATAATTAGCAGTTAGAATTGAAGATATGGGAGCAATATGACAAAGCCAGAGTAAGTAAGCAATAAAATAAAAAGCGATAGAACATTTACTAAAATAATTACCTGCATATAATGCTTTTTGGAGAGACAAAGCAAATAAAACAAAGCCTCAAACACCTTCATTTAATATATGTTCAAGTCTTAAAACCTTAAAATCTGGATGAAAGGTGATAAACACTTATAAAATATGCCTTAAGAAGTGTTATTAAAAAGCAAGCAATTTCTGAAAGAATTATATGGAAATTAAAATAAAAACTTTTTGAGAAGTCCTTTTAGATCTCTCAGAAATGCACATATACAAGTGAAGTGTGTCTGAAATAATAGAGAAAGTACTTAAAGGGCCATGACTATTTGTTAGAATAGAGACAGTATATTTCAAATTTTGTGTGTGTAGGACTACCTAACACTGCAAGATCCCCTTTGTCTGCTTGTGGCCTGTGATAAGGCATTCACATGAAAACAACCAAGACCTTTGTTTAGTATCTCTACAAAATAAAATGACCAGGTTTTTCTTGGACCTTTTACACCAAGCATGTCAAACTCATGGCCTGCAGGCCACATGTGGCCCACAACAAATATTTTTGCGGCCCAGCCAATATAAGGGTATGTAAGAAACGTTTCAATAAAAATTTTGTAACTTAATTTTCACAGTATCATGTTATACATAATCTATAATAATAAAAGCGTAATATGCTAATTAATTAGACCAGACATCCTTCCGGACGACCTTCCGGATGAAGTTGGGGCTGCGAGGGAAGCCCGGGTCCTGGGTGCCAGTGAGAAGCCAGTGCCAGCAGCTGGGGGAAGGAAGGCCTACTTTTGCACGAATTTCATCCATCAGGCCTCTAGTTCTATTAATAAAAGCCTATGTGGTCATGATGCCCTCATGCCGTGACTCCTTCATGCTGTAACGAGCCATCATCAGGAGATTGCGTGCACAGTGGGCGTGCACGGGTGGGCAGGGCTGTATGCGCACATGGGTGGGTGGGGGCTTGATGCTGTGTGCATGACACAGAGGTGGTTTCTTCAGCTGTGCGTGGCGAGGCTGGGGGTCCTGCGGCTCCAGCCTACCACTTTGGGGCAATCCATCGAGGAGCCCCAGATGGGTGGGTGGGGCCTACCTCTTTGGGGCGATAGATTGCGGGGCTCCCTCACTATGAGAGGGCACAGGCCAGGCTGGGGGACCCCCTTCCCCCAGTGCATGAATTTCGTGCACCAGGCCTCTAGGTATTAATAATGAACTACATCGTTTGCTAATGACTGATTATTATAATTGTGTTGTATTCATTTCCCTTACGCGCCTTATGCGCAGGCACACCATTTCTCTCCACTAATACTAGCAGCAAATATTTTAGCAGCCGATTGCCATGTCATTAGTCTTGTACTGACTTGTTTAGTGTGTGCAACAGGAAATATTTCACTTTCGGAGAACAAGAAAAATAGGTTTATTTGCATTACGCTTATTAATTTGTGCAGTTATTCAGTGTCTAGTAAGTTAATGTTCAAGAAAAAATATTAGCTTTTATTAAAATGTTCTATTATTTCATGTTAATGATTACTCATTTATTTCAGCCCTTTGTATTCAGCATGTCTCTATCAAAATAAACATATCCTATATAATAAAGATGTAATATGCAAATGGTCGTTATGCCGTGAAGGGTAATGATCGACCACGTAACGACCAGATCACCGATCAGCAGGAGGGTGGGCAGCGAGGTACAAGTGGGTGGCGGAGAGCTACAGGAGGGGGCAGGGCAGCAAGCTATGAGGGGGGAGGCAGGAGAAGGGGGTGGGGGGGACTACAGGAGGGCGGGGCAGTGGGCAGAGAGCTACTGGAGGGTGGCAGCGAGCTACTGGCGAGCTACTGGTGCATGGATTCGTGCGCAGGGCTACTAGTGTTTCTATGAAAATTAAAGCTTTTTTGTGGCCCACATAAACTTAAACCTAGTTTATGTGGCCTGTGCTAGCCTTTTGATTTTGACATGCTTGTTTTACACATTTAATCGGAATACTCCTAGTAACTGGATATTTAAGAACAAATGTTAAAATGTAGAGGTGCAGGACAGTTCTGGCCACCATATTCTGAATCTTCACATATAAGATACTTTAGAAGACCACAATAGAAATATTTTATTTCTGTTATTTATTTAAGAAGGGAGAGGAAGTGGGAGAGAAGCAGGAAGAGGTGCTGGAGGAGAAGGAAAGAATAGGAAGAAGGAAGAGAAGGAGAAGGAGAGGACAGGAAGGAAGGAGAAGAAGAAGGGAAATGAGAGAAAGCAAGAGAACAAATGAGGTTTTAGTTTCCAAATCTGGCTGAAAATACAGATTCTGCTCTCCACGTCCAGCCTATTGCATTAAAGAAAAAAATCTCTGTGATGGTTCTAATTATCAGTAGAGTTGGGGATAACTGGGTTAGTAAATACTGAGAATGTCCATGGGTTGACTCTCCTGGATCCTACTCTAAGGGTTAATGAGATTGCATACTGGTGTTCTCATGATTGCTTTCAATGCCTCACTCCAAAATAATGAGGAACATGGGACTCTCTGACCCCATAGTCAGGCCATTTGGAGGAATATTTTGGTCTTCCTGGGCTCCTAGAAATAGTGAAATGTATCTTTTTCAACTCTACCTGTGGTGCTCACCATGGTGCCTAGTGTGGAATACAAGATAGTAAATATACTGAATTTGATGCATTATGCAGGCTTTATGGGTGCTACCCAAGGCTAAATTCTAGCAGAGACCTTGATTTGTTAGAGGTTGTCATTGCTGATAAGGTGCCCATGATGCATGAATTAGATTTAAAAGAAAACCATCTATGCTGTAAGAGCATGGGTTAAATTTGAACCCAGGGGATGACTCTTTCTAGTATGTCCTCACTGGAACATACAAATTTGGCCCCATTTTGGGTGGGGTTATGGTTTCACAGGGGAAGAGAGTAGAAATGTCAGATGTAGGAAAATAGGAAAATACAATGACTTATTCAGCTTTCCTAGTGTATTGATCCTGGGTGAGTAGCAAGCAATGGCTAATATCCCCAATCCAGGAGAAGTTCAAACATATCTTTAAGTAAAATCAAATAGGGGATTTCTGTTTGTTGGTTTAAAACAAAGACCTTTTCTGTTTAACTTTTATTAAAGGAAAACAAATTCATCTGAGAGAGGACTATCACAGAAATAATCACAAAGTAAATTTCACAAGGAAAGGTGTTAATCTTGAAATGTCTTTTATTTATTTGTTCAAAAAGAATTACATTTTATAGCTCAGCTCCATGAGGAATTCTACTGTGACTTGTTTTAATATGCTTAAATTAAAGAATTGTTAATGCTGTGAATAGTTTTTAATTGGGACCTTATTAAATACTCTATAAACAAAACACTTTCATTTTAAGAGTGTTTGAAAACACTGTTATTTAAAGATATAGTAAAAAGTTGCATAGAAATTTTTGTTCTTCACCAAAGTAATTTTGGGACTCTATACCTTTGTGCACACAAACAATAGCTTCTAGTCTTATAGAGGTAGAGTGTTCTTTGTACCTTGCAGCATATGGCAAGACATCTGAGTTGAAGAGCATTACATTTTAGATAGGTAGCCAACTGTATAAACACATTGTTTTTGTAAATTTCCTACTGCCTTGTTATTCTGGCACCTGCTGTTCAGAGAAAGAGGAAGCCTGAAGGAAATAAAACTCAGCACAAAATAGAGCAGCACTTTTGAAGTGGTGACTGCTGGGATGTACAAAGAGAAGAAACAAAATGAAAAGACAAGGAGTATTTCTTAAAGGTGGGGAAAGAGCTTATTTTTAACAGAATATTATTATATGTAACTGAGAAAAAATGAGTAAGGTGAAGTGTAATTTGAGAGGAAAAACTTGCAGGTTTTAATTGTAGAATCCCAGTCTTGTCATTTTATAACTAAGAAAAATAAAGCTCAAGAGGTTGGTGCATGAAATACACATGAGTCACATGATTGGTCATAGGATTCTCTCTAGAACTATCATTTCTTTTATGAATTAAACTAGAGGCCCAGTGCATGAAATTTGTGCACGGGTGGGATCCCTTGGCCTGGCCAGTGATCAGGGCCGATCAGGGCCTTCCGGCTGCCGGCTGGGGCCTTCCTTCCTTCCGGCTGCCAGCTGGGGTCTGCTGGACGGGGGGAGGGACATGGGAAGTTGGTTGGCTGCATGGAGGGACCAGGGGAAGTTGGCCAGCTGCGGGAGGTTGGCTGTGGGAGCGTACTGATCACCAGGGGGCAACTCCTGTGTTGAGTGTCTGTCCCCTGGTGGTCATTGCATGTCATAGCCACTGGTCATTCTGGTCATTCCAGCGTTCCAGTCGCTTAAGCTCATTTATATATATATATATCCATTTCATAAATATAATGCCCACTTCATTTATTTATGTTTTTTTTTTCATGGAGGATAAATGAAAGAAGTATTCATAAAATGTTTGCATGATTTTGGAACAGTCACATGTTGGATGTCAGAGCTCTCTCATGTGCAACTAGAGGGCTCTGTATGCTGAGTCTCCAACCT
Organism: Plecotus auritus; assembly: GCF_963455305.1. NCBI lineage: Eukaryota > Metazoa > Chordata > Mammalia > Chiroptera > Vespertilionidae > Plecotus > Plecotus auritus. The sequence continues at coordinate 41,519,951 of NC_137785.1, read as the reverse complement.
TTAGCACCTGGAAAGAGAGGCCTCTGTCCTGTGGCCACAGTCCTGGTAGCAGAGGACAAGAGGAACTGCTGGTCTACCCAGAGACTTCACTATTTTATTCCTCACTCAGCTTACAGACAGAATCTAAGGTCTTCACTGGGCTGCTGGAGATTCTTGCTGTATAGACTGGTAGTGGAAAACATTCTCGAGAGTTAGAGGATGCGGTTTCTGACTAAGGCCAGCATCTGTCTGTGGAATTCATATTGAGTTCCTGGAGTCTTGGGGTTCTGCCTCGGGTAGCCAGATCACTGAGAAGAAGACAGGCTTGAGTTAGAACATCCTGGGTTTGGAAAGGGACCATTCTTGTGACCACAAACAGTCACTGAACCCTCTGGATCTCTGTTTATTATTAGGAAAGAGGATATATGGCATGTAAAATGCCCAATAATGGTCTTCTCTGCCAAACACAGGAGTCAAACAGGAAATTTGCTTTAATTCCCCTCCTACTTCCTAAGGTGTGTCTTTGACCAGTTCAGAATCTGGTAGCATTAACTTTTCTTCAGTTACCTAATTTGCAAACTTGGAAGCAGGAGTGCCCCAAATCCTCTTGAATCACTCATATGGTGAGATGATGAGCAATATCCTTAAAAATAAAAAACGTTCCTATTAGTTACTGTATAAATACATTTTAGATATTGGTTCTATTTTTGGCTTGATGCTGTTTTTTTTAAAAAAAATATATTTCATTGATTTTTTTACAGAGAGGAAGGGAGAGGGATAGAGAATTAGAAACACTGATGAGAGAGAAACATCGATCAGCTGCCTCCTGCACACTCCCTACTGGGTATGTGCCCACAACCAAGGTACATGCCCTTGACTAGAATCGAACCTGGGACCTTTGAGTCTGCAGGCTGACGCTCTATCCACTTAGCCAAACCAGCCAGGGCTTGATGCTGCTTTTAAGGTATGTAATGGGCTACAACAATGGGTGATATAGGCAGAGGTGTAGTATAGTCAGCCTGAAGGTCAAGGCTCTAGGGAGGAGTGGACTTTACTTATTTTTCCAACTTTATTGATATGTACTTAATATAAAAAAGTTGCATGTATTTAAAGTGTACATTTTGATGAGTTTGTACATATGCATACACCTGTGATAACCATCACCATAAACAAAGTAACAAACATATTCATCACCTCCAAAGGCATTCTTGTGTTTCCTCACTTGATTATTATATTACTAGAGGCCTGGTGCACAAAATTCATGCACGGGGGCGGGGGGTACCCTCAGCCCAGCCTGCACCCTTTCCAATCCAGGACCCCTCGGATATCCCTCTCACAATCCTGGACCGCTGGCTCTTAATTGCTTACCTGCCTGCCTGCCTAGTCACCCCTAACTGCCCCCCCGCTGCCTGCCAGGCCACCCCCAACTGCTCCCCCTTACCAGCCTGGTCACCCCCAACTTCCCCCCCCGCTGGCCTAGTCACCCCTCACTACCCCCCTGCCAGCCTAATCGCCCCCAACTGCCCCCCCGCCAACCTGGTTGCTTCCAACTGCACCCCGTCATCAGCCTGGTTGCCCTCAACAGCCCCCCCTGCCAGCCTGGTCATCCCTCACGGCCCCCCTGCCGGCCTGGTTGCCCCATGCAACCTGCTTGTTTAGTCGTTTGGTCATCCCTCACTAACCCCCTGCCGGCCTGGTCGTAGGCAGCCATTTTGTGAGGGTTAATTTGCATATTCTTTATTATATAGGATTTGTGATAAGAACACTTAACATGAGATCTACCCCATTAACAAGTTGTTAAGTGCACAACACTGTATTTATTGTTACCTATGGCTCTAAAGTTATAATTGTGCAAGACAAATAAGTGCTAGAGATCTGCTGTACAACATAGAGTTGCATGATTTTTTAAAGGGTGGTTATTCAAGTGCAGTGTGCTTTGATTAGGTGGGTTGATCCAAGTGTAATGTTCTAGGAGGGAAAAAATAGATTCATGGCCTCAGATATAAAAATAAAATCACAAACAGAAGATTGGTAAATACCTTAGATGAAAACAAAAAAACAATTACAACAAAAAAAGAATATTGCATGGAATACAAGTTATAGCAAAAGTAATATTTATAGTTTCACTTACATCATAAATATGTGAAATATTCCTTAATATTTTTACAATTCCTTTCTATCAAAGGATTAAAAAATACACTTTCATAGCCTCATTCATTGAGCACTTACAATATGGCAGGAACTATTTGACTACACAGTGATTAGAATTAGAGCTTTAAGTAAAATATTCTGGTGGGTAGGAAGAAACAGTAAACAAGCATATAATACGTTTTCAGGCACTGACAAGTTTTATGCAGGCAGATAGAGTGAGGGATTAGAGAGCAGTATAGGGATCCTGGTCTGTTTGAGATAAGTTGACTGGGAAGGTTTCCCTAAGGACACTGGAGCAGAGACCTAAATTAAGTGAAGGAAGGAGCCGCATGGTGTTCTGAGGGAAGAGCATTCAGTACAAGAAACAGGAAAAAAAGGCGTGTTTTTTTTTTTTTTCCCCGCAGATAGGAAGGAGCATGTCATGTACCCAGAACAGCAGGCCCAGTGGTCCAGAGAATGGAGAAGGTGAGAAGTAAGAAGAAACCTATAGGTCATGAGTTTTGTTCTGAATGTAATGGGAATGGGAAGCTATGATGGTTAATTTTATGTGTCAACTTCTTAGTCTGTGGTGCCCAATAGTTTGGTCAAACACCAGTTTAGAGGTTGCTGTGAAAGTATTTTTTAGATGTTATTAACATTTAAATCAGTAGACTGATTAAAGCAGATTGCCCTCCATACTGTGGGTGGGCCTCATCTAATCATTTGAAGGCCACTAGAAAAAAGATTGAGGTCCTTGTTGAGGAAGGAATTCTTCCTCCAGTCTGAAACATAGAAATATTGCCGGAGCTTCCAGCCTTTGGACTCAGGACTCTTGCTGAAGTTTCTAGCTTGCCAGCCTACCCTGCATATTTTGGACTTGCCCGCCTCCACCCCCACCCTATCCCCCAATTGCATCAGCCAATTCCTTAAAATGAATATCTATCATCCATCTATCTTTCTATCTATATCTATCTATCTATCTATCTATCTATCTATCTATCTATCTATCTATCTATCTATCTATCATCATCTATCTATTCTTTTGTTCCTCTTTTTCCCCCTCATAGCTCCCCTCCACCCGGTTCCCCCCCAACCCTCTGCCCTGATTCCCCCCCCCCCCGCCGCACTGTCCTCATCCATAGGTGTACCATTTTTGTCCAGTCTCTTCCCGCACCTCCCACAACCCTCTCCCCCCAAGAATTGTCAGTCCACTCCCTTTCTATGCCCCTGATTCTATTATATTCACCAGTTTATTCTGTTCATCAGATTTTTTATTCACTTGATTTTTAGATTCACTTGTTGATAGATATGTATTTATTGTTCATAATTTTTATCTTTACCTTTTTCTTCTTCTTCCTCTTCTTAAAGAATACCTTTCAGCATTTCATATAATACTGGTTTGGCAGTGATGAACTCCTTTAGCTTTTTCTTATCTGTGAAGCTCTTTATCTGACCTTCAATTCTGAATGATAGCTTTGCTGGGTAGAGTAATCTTGGTTGTAGGTTCTTGCTGTTCATCTCTTTGAATATTTCTTGCTACTCTTGTCTGGCCTGCATAGTTTCTGTTAAGAAATCAGCTGATAGTCATATGGGTACTCCCTTGTAGGTAACTAACTGTTTTTCTCTTGCTGTTTTTAAGATTCTCTCTTTGTCTTTTGCTCTTGGCATTTTAATTATGATGTGTCTTGGTGTGGTCCTCTTTGGATTCCTTTTGTTTGGGGTTCTGTGTGCTTCCTGGACTTGGAAGTCTATTTCTTTCACCAGGTGGGGGAAGTTTTCCGTCATTATTTCTTCAAATAGGTTTTCAGTATCTTGCTCTCTCTCTTCTTCTGGCACCCCCATAATTCGGATGTGGTACGCTTGAAGTTGTCCCAGAGACTCCTTACACTATCTTCATATTTTTGGATTCTTTTTTCTTTTTCCTTTTCTGGTTGAGTGTTTTTTGCTTCTTTGTATTTCAAATCTTTGACTTGATTCTTGCGATCCTCTAGTCTGCTGTTGGATCTCTGTATGTTATTTTTTATTTCAGTCAGTGTATGCTTAATTTCTAATTGGTCCTTTTTCATATCCTCGAGGGTCTCACTAAATTTATTGGCCTTTTCTAGAAAATTCTTGAAAAACCTTATTACCGTGGTTTTGAACTCTATATCCAGTAGTTTGCTTTCCTCCATTTCTTTCATTTGTGACCTGTTTTTTTTTGTCTCTTCATTTTGGCTGCTTCCCTGAGTTGATAGAGTGGCTTTGTGTGCTAGGTGTCCTGTAGGGCCCAGTGGCTCAGCCTCCCCAGTTACCTGAGGTGGACTCTCTTGGTGCACCCCTTTGTGGGCTGTGTTCACAGTCTTGTTGTAATTAAACCTTGATTGTTGTTGGTATCACTGGGAGGAATTGACCTCCAGGCCAGTTGGCTGTGAACATCAGCTGTGTCTACACTGGGAGAACTTCTGTGCTGGAGACACCTTTATGGGGCAAGACTTGCTTCAGTGGGGCTTTGGTGCTCAGTGAGTCTGCTCCCTGAGTGTGTCCCTTATGGATCTGAGGAGTTTTATTTTGGATGGTCCACTCTGACCCCTGGGTACACTGGCTCTTGGATCTCCAAGGAGGTGCTAATTTAGCCTCTGCCTGAGGCCACCCAGCAGCAGCTATGGAGAGATCTGCAGATTCCTCTTCTTTGTTTGGGTTTTGGAGGTGCCCAGATGAGGCCCAGCTGTTGAAGCAATGCAAACTGCTGTGAGGCCTTGGGCCTTCTTTTGGATGTTCTGGGTCTCTCTGACCCAGCTGCAGTTTGTTAGGTAAGTTTAGAATTCAAAGGTCCAGGCCATTCATGTGCAAAAGCCTCTGCGCACAGCTTGGGTGGGATGGGGTCCCAGGGAACCCACAGGGTGCAGCAAACAGCAATGGCTGATCCTCAGCCCTGCCCTAAGAGGCCCCCAGGTCTCAGTGTCCTGCGGTAATCGCTGCAAGTACCTCTGAGAGAAAGCCACCCTCGAGTTCCACCCAATGCCAGGCAGTCCAGTTTCTCCCTGTATGAGTCTTGGTCCCCAGAGTCTGGCCCGGAACTGGTTCAGAGCAGTTGGGAGCTTGTTTCTCCCACCTGATTGAGAAAGACAGCCACGTACTCAGTTGCCAGCTCTTTCCGCGCGTGCCTCGGTACCTCTGCACTTTACTTCTGCACCCCCTCTGAGTCTCAGTGTGCTTTTCTCTTTCCTTCTAGTTGTAGAATTTCCACTCAGCCAGCCTTCCTGTGGTTCTGGATGATGTCCATTTTGTCTTTTAGTTGTAGTTTTGAAGTGGTTGTGCGAGGCAGCAATTTCAGGTGCTTACCTATGCCGCCATCTTGGTTTCTCCTATCTACTTATCTTTCTATCTAGCTCCTATTGATTCTGTTTCTCTGGGGAACCCTGATTAATATAGAAGCCATCAGGCTCATTTGAGCAAGGGCATTATATGATCTGATATATATTTCAGAAGATCACTCCTATCTCTAGGAGAGAAAAGTGACTTTTGACAGCAAGAGGGAAGCAGAGAAACTAGCTAGAAGGCTGTTCTAGTCCGGTAGGTGGACCTGACAGCAGCCTGGAAGTGTTCAGAGGTCACAGGATTTGAGAGATATTTCTCAGGATTTCCAGACAGATCAAATAAAAGATGAGAGAGAAACAGATAAATCAAGGCTTAAGTTTTGGACCTGAGCAGCTGTGTGAAGGGTGTGCTATTTATAAAGACAGTTCTGGAAGCCTGGGAGAGGAGCAGGTGTGCAGAGATGGAAAAAGAGGGAGGAAAGATGTATTAAAGATCCAGAGTTTTATTTTGAGCACATTAATTTCATGTTTCCCATTTGCTGTCCAATTGGAGATGTCAGGTAGACTATTAGATGCAGACACATGTTGCTGTACAATGGTAGTTAAGAGCACAGTCTCTGGGCCAGAACATCTGGGTTCAAATGACAAATCCCGACTTCAGAGTTAACCTCACTATCTTGGTCTTCTCATATGAAAAATGGGATGATAATACATACACCTTATGGAAGTGACACAAGGATTAAGTTAGTTAGCATACTTAAGCTCTTAGAATGTGGATGATCATAGAAAATGTAATATAAATGTTAACTATTATTATAGCCAAAGTTTTATCTTTCTGGCCCATCAACTACATTGCTAGAATGAGACGGGGGCTCGGGGAATGTTTCCCAAGCATGCCTGCCTTGAATAGTTTTTAATTGCTAGCTCTAAGAGGTCAAACTACAAACCGCAATGGATGAAGCCAAGTGTTTGGCTTCCCTTTGCCTGGACAGTGAGCACTTTTGGAGTGATGGTGCCAGAAAACCGTGTTTGAATAAAGCATACTTTTATAGCAGCTTGACTGATGCAGCCCCACTCCCTCAAATTATCTCCTTGCCTTCTCTGCTTTATTTTTCTCCTTGTGCGTATCACCTTTCATATACTATGTATGAAATGCTTATTTATTTATTTTCTGTTTCCTCTTGGTAGAATGTAAGCTTTAGGTGGGCAGAGATTTTTGACTATTTTGTTTACTGTTAGCACCTGGAAGAGTGCCTGGCTTAGTCAATATAGGATAAATAAATGCTATTTCCTAGGGCTTATTGTTCCCGTTCTGTTTTTTTTTTTTTTTTTTAAATTCTATTTCTTCAAATATTTTTCCATGTGAAAACCATATCCAAAAGTAGGTTGGACATTAATATGATTCTCTGGACCTTTCTGACTTGTGCAGAATGTCAATTTTCATTGAGTCAAATCTCATCTATGAAGTGGAATTTCAGAGGAAGCTTCTGATGGCAGTTTCAGTTTTGACTTTGGAAATAAATTCTGGAATTGACATATGGTGTCCTGAAAGTGATGGTACATTTTTGCTGTTGGCTGTCCACTCCATTTCCCTGCCAGTCTATATGTGGGCAGTATTCCACTCCAAGTGCAGATTCTTTTTTTTTTTTTAATATATTTTATTAATTTTTTACAGAGAGGAAGAGAGAGGAGAGGGATAGAGAGCTAGAAACATCGATGAGAGAGAAACATCGATCAGCTGCCTCCTGCACACCCCCCACTGGGGATGTGCCCGCAACCAAGGTACGTGCCCTTGACCGGAATCGAACCCGGGACCCCCCAGTCCGCAGGCCGACGCTCTATCCACTGAGCCAAACCGGCTTCGGCCCAAGTGCAGATTCTTATCACAGAGTTTTGCTCAGCAGTACTTGTCCATGAGACGCACTGAGGGCTGTGCAGGGTGGAGGTTGATACATGGCCCAGTCATTCTATGACTTATGAGATCTATTGCAAATCCAAGGCACTGTATTGATTCTGAGGAACGGACTGGAAACTGACCTTCATCTCACAGAACCCTCTAACTTGCTCCTTGTTTGTTTATTCCCAACAGAGCACTTGCATCATGCAGTTTTGTTCCAAAATCATTAACTTTTATTTCCCTTTACATTCCATCATGATTCTTACCCTACATATGTAGAGTGGACAAATTGTTGTCATTATTTAGCACAAAGCATAGGTCCTATTTCAATGTGAACTTTTAGAGGCAGTTAATTTTATCTTCTCTCAGTGCATGGTTTTAGTACATACCTACTAGTTCCTTGGACATGCAGACATTGTGTCAAAATGAATTACATTTGATCCTTGCACTACTTGTGCTAGCAGTTATTATCACACTCAGCATATTGTATTGCAGGTAGTATTTAAAAAATATTTTTCAGTCACCTTGATCAGATTAGTCTTACTATTAGAGATGTTGTCTGTTTTCTCATTGTGATTTTACCAATCAGCCCATTATGGCACATGGTTGGAGTTCAACAAATGATGCTTGAAGTGAGTTAAATATTCATTTCTGAGGCAATATGAGAAGAGGATCGACAGTCTGCTGCTCTCAGGTCTTCCTTTTATCTATAGAATGAATGATAGGCTGAATAGGAAGTCCCCCATCAGCCATTCTCTTTGTTCTTAAAGTAGGTGTATAATGGACCTCAAGATACCACCTGGAAAAAATAACCTGTTTCTGGATTATGTTATGATTCTTTGTGCCTTTGAATTCCAAGCATGTTTTATGTAATTGGAGGATGGCCATTTCATTCTAATAATTAAAATTATAGTACAGTCTAGCTGAAAGGAAGCTTTAATTCTTCTACTAGAGAATGTTCATTGTACAGATAAGTAGTGGGATTGAGAATTTAGGGACTTACTCTAGGCCACAGAGCCATCAGTTCATGTGGGAAGGGAATTCATGGTTCCTAAGCTCCACTAGAGCTTGGTTTGGGGAAAACGAGTTGATTTCCTGGGCAAGGCAGAACATTCTAAACAACTTGCATTCTTTCTCTTTTATTTCTTTCAGAGAGAGAGAGAGAGAGAAAGAGCGAGAGAGCGAGAGAGCGAGAGCGAGCGAGCGAGAGAGAGAGAGAGAGAGAGAGAGAGAGAGAGAGAAAGAGAAAGAAAGAAAAAGAAAGAGGTAGAGAGATTGGTTGCCTCATGCAACCTGGGTATGGAATTGAACCTGCCACCTTTTGGCGCATGGGACGCCAATCCAACCAACTGAGCCACACCTGCAAGGGCTTGCATTCTTTTTCAGAGATGACTTGATACTCACAATGAAGCCAACAGGCAGGGATATTAGTCTATGAGTTTGATTTCTGTAAAACACATGCTGAGTCATTTCTTGTGGCTATGGATACTCAGAATTGTCCTGTGGTCACCCAGGACATTGCTGTTGCTCTGTTCAATTCACCTGAGGGAAAGAAAATTGAACTGAGCAACAGAAGATATGTGGACAATAAAAAAAAAAAATCAAATGAACATTTTACCCCCTGAGGTAAAAAGGAAAGAGAAGGATTCAAATAAAAGTTTAAAGAATAATGATTCATTCACAATAAATGTCATATTCCTTGCCTTGGCTCTGTGATGTCATTACTATTATTTATGTAACATTCCATCCTGTGTAACTCACACTATTGATGCTGCATCAAAGGGCAGGGAGCCTCATAACCATTGTTACACATCGATATAGCCATTTTCTCTGCACAAATAAGTGAGCTTATTATATAGTATTTGAAATGGTAAGTGCTAGGAGAAAAATAAAGAAGGGAAGGAAGAGAGGTAATCGACAGTTGGACCTTAGACCAGCCATGGGCAAACTACGGCCCGCAGGCCAGATCCGGCCCGTTCGGCTGTTCTATCTGGCCCGTGGAGCCGAAAGAGTGGAGGGTTCTCTTGCTCTCCCCTCTGCTCCTTCACCAGCAGCAGTGTTAACATGGCAACATTGAGAAACATGGCCGCAGCTCCTTCTTCTGAGTGGGCGGACATCCGCCCATTCAGTAGAAGGAACAACCTCTCAGTCTTCCAGAGGCTCCTTGTAATGCCCGCGGACGCATCTCCCGACATCACACTGGGAATGCGTAGACACGTTATCGTGGTGATGTAGGGAGACACGCCCCTGGAGAGCACAGTATCAGAGCACAGTTTGAAATGAATAAAACTATTGAAATAAAAAAAAAAAAAGACCGTACCCTTTTATGTAATGATGTTTACTTTGAATTTATATTAGTTCACACAAACACTCCATCCATGCTTTTGTTCCGGCCCTCCGGTCCAGTTTAAGAACCCATTGTGGCCCTCAAGTCAAAAAGTTTGCCCACCCCTGCCTTAGACAGTCATAGGATCAGCTTATTAAATGTGCTTTCCAGGCTTGCAAGTTATATCCTAAATTTACACCATATGGAACAGATGTGAGCACTAAGAAAATAGAATCACAGTCATGGAGATGAGGCATTTCCCCTTTTTCATGCACTTACTCTTATGCAGATTGCTCAAAAGTAAATGAATTAAGTTCATACTGGACTTAATTTTCTTTTTCTTTCTTTCTTTTTTTTTTACGACCCAGGGTTTTTTTTTATTTTTTAATATATATATTTTATTGTTTAAAGTATTACATGTAGTAGTACATATATCTCATTTTTTCCCCCTTGACCTCCCCCCAAGCCTCCCCTAACCCCTGTCGCATGCCCTCATCTCACCGCTCCCCCCCCCCCAGTGTCTTGTGTTCACTTGTTGTGCTTATATATATGCATACAAGTCCTTTGGTTGATCTCTTCCCCCACTCCGCAACACTCCCCTGCTTTCCCGCTGTAATTTGACAGTCTGTTCAGTGCTTTACTGCCTCTGTATCTATCTTTTTGTTTATCAGGTTATAATGTTCTTTATTTTCCATAAATGAGTGAGATCATGTGGTATTTTTCTTTCTTTGCCTTGCTTATTTCACTTAACATAATGCTCTCCAGGTCCATCCATGCTGCTGCAAATGGTAAGAATTCCTTCTTTTTTATAGCAGCGTAGTATTCCATTGTATAGATGTACCATAGTTTTCTAATCCACTCATCTGCTGATGGGCATTTGGGCTGTTTCCAAATCTTAGCTATGGTGAATTGTGCTGCTATGAACAAAGGGGTGCATATATCCTTTCTGATTGGTGTTTCTAGTTTCTTGGGATATATTCCTAGAAGTGGGATTACTGGGTCAAATGGGAGTTCCATTTTTAGTTTTTTGAGGAAACTCCATATTGGCTGCACCACAGTGGCTGCACCAGTGGCTGCACCAGTCTGCATTCCCACCAGCAGTGCACGAGGGTTCCTTTTTCTCCGCATCCTCGCCAGCACTTTTTGTTTGTTGATATGTGGATGATTCTGTCAGGTGTGAGATGGTACCGCATTGTCATTTTGATTTGCATCTCTCGGATAATTAGTGACTTTGAGCATGTTTTCATATGTCTCTTGGCCTTCTGTCTTCTTTCGAAAAGATTCTATTTAGGTCTGTTGCCCACATTTTTATTGGATCATTTATATTCCTTTTATTAAGTTGTATAAGTTCCCTGTAGATGTTGGAGATTAAACCTTTATCAGCGATAACATTTGCAAATATGTTCTCCCATACAGTGGGCTTTCTTGTTTTTTTGTTGATGGTTTCTTTTGCTGTACAAAAGCTTTTTATTTTGATGTAGTCCCATTTGTTTATTTTCTCTTTAGCTTCCATTGCCCTAGGAGCAGTATTGGTGAAGAAATTGCTTCGGCATATGTCTGAGATTTCTCTGCCTGTGGATTCCTCTAGTATTTTTATGGTTTCCCATCTTATGTTTAAGTCCTGTATCCATTTTGAGTTTATTTTTGTGTATGGTGTAAGTTGGTGGTCTAGTTTCATTTTTTTGCATGTATCTGTCCAATTTTCCCAACACCATTTATTGAAGAGACTGTCTTGACTCCATTGTATGTTCATGCCTCCTTTGTCAAATATTAATTGTGCATAGTGGTTTGGGTCGATATCTGGGTTCTCTATTCTATTCCATTGATCTATATGTCTGTTCTTGTGCCAGTACCAGGCTGTTTTGAGAACAGTGGCCTTGTAATACAGCTTGAAATCCGGTATTGAGATCCCACCTCCCGCCTACTTTGTTCTTCTTTCTCAGGATTGCTGTGGCTATTCGGGGTCTTTTTTTATTGCAGATGAATTTTTGGAGAGTTCTTTCTAGGTCTGTGAAATATGCCATTGGTATTTTAATGGGGAGTGTATTGAATCTATAGATTGCTTTGTGTAGTATGGACATTTTGATGATGTTGATTCTACCAATCCATGAACATGGTATGTTCTTCCATCTGTTTACGTCTTCCTCTATCTCTTTTTTCAGTGTCCTGTAGTTTTCCGCATATAGGTCTTTTACCTCCTTAGTTAAGTTTATTCCTAGGTATCTTATTTTTTTTTGGTGTGATGGTAAATGGGATTGCTTTTTAAGTCTCTCTTTCTGTAAGTTCACTATTTGTGTATAGAAATGCCATAGATTTCTTGGCGTTAATTTTGTATCCTGCTACATTGTCGAATTCATTTATTAAGTCTGTTAGTTTTTTGATGGAGTCTTTTGGGTTTTTTATGTAAGATATCATGTCATCTGCAAATAGGGCAGCTTTACTTCTTCTTTTCCAATTTGGATGCCTTTTATTTCTTCTTCTTGTCTAATTGCAATGGCTAATACTTCTAGTACTATGTCGAACAGGAGAGGTGAGAGTGGGCATCCCTGTCTTGTTCCTGTTCTTAGGGGAAATGGTTTTAGTTTTTGCCCATTGAGTATGATGTTGGCTGTGGGTTTATCATATATGGCTTTTATTATGTTGAGGTATGATCCTTCTATTCCCACCTTGTTGAGAGTTTTTATCAAGAAAGGGTGTTGAATTTTGTCAAATGCTTTTTCTGCATCAATTGCTATGACTATGTGATTTTTATCTCTCTCAATTTGTTTATGTAATGTATCACATTTATTAATTTGCAGATATTGTACCATCCTTGCATCCCTGGGATAAATCCTACTTGATCATGGTGTATGATCTTTCTGATGTACTGCTGGATCCGATTGGCTAGAATTTTGTTGAGGATTTTGGCATCTACATTCATGAGGGATATTGGCCTGTAATTCTCCTTCATTGTGTTGCCTTTATCTGGTTTTGGTATTAGGGTGATGCTGGCTTCATAGAAGGAGCTTGGAAGTGTTCCTTCCTCTTGAATTTTTTGGAATAGTCTGAGGAGGATAGGTTTTAGTTCTTCCTTGAATGTTTGGTGAAACTCCCCTGTGAAGCCGTCTGGTGCCGGGCTTTTGTTTGCCGGAAGCTTTTTGATGACTGCTTCAATTTCTTCCATAGTTACTGGCATATTGAGCTGTTTAGATTCTTCCTGATTGAGTTTTGGAAGGTTGTATTTTTCTAGGAATATGTCCATTTCCTTCAGGTTGTCCAGTTTGTTGGAATAGAGTTGTTCATAGTATTTTTTAACAATCCTTTGTATTTCGGTGGGGTCTGTTGTTATTTCACCTCTTTCATTTGTGATTTTGTTTATTTGGGTCCTCTCTCTTTGCTTCTTGGTGAGCCTGGCTAGAAGTTCTTCAATCTTGTTTATCCTTTCAAAGAACTAGCTCTTGGTTTTGTTGATCTTTTGTATTTTTTTTCATCTCTATGTCGTTTATCTCCACTCTGTCTTTATTATTTCCTTCCTTCTGCTTACACTGGGCTTTTCTTGTTGCTCTCTTTCTCTTTGAGTTGTAGGGTTAGGTACTTTATTACCATTGTTTCTTGTTTTTTGCAGTAGGCTTGTAGAGCTATGAACTTCCCTCTCAAGACTGCTTTCGCTGTGTCCCATAGATTTTGGATTGTTATGTTTTCATTGTTGTTTGTTGCCATTATGTTTTTTATTTCTTCTTTGATCTCTCTGATAACCCAGTCATTATTTAATAGCTTGCATTTTAGTCTCCATGTGTTTGATTTTTTTAGATTGTTTTTATTGTAGTTGATTTCCAGTTTTATGCCACTGTGATCTAAGAAGATGCTTGATATGATTTCTATCTTCTTGAATTTGAAGAGACTTTTCCTATGACCCAATATATGGTCTATCTTTGAAAATGACCCATGTGCACTTGAGAAGAATGTATATTCTGTGGCTTTGGGGTGAAATGTTCTGAAGATGTCAGTTAATTCCATCTGGTCTAGTGAGTCATTTAGGATTGCTGTTTCTTTGCTGATTTTTTTGTTTAGAGGATTTGTCCAATGATGATAGTGGGGTATTAAAGTCTCCTACTATGATTGTATTGCTGTCAGTCTCTCCCTTGATATCCTCCAGGAGTTTTTTCTTGTATTTGGGTGCTCCTGTATTGGGTGCATATATGTTTACCAGAGTTATTTCTTCTTGTTGGATTGCTCCCTTTAGTATTATGAAGTGGCCTTCCTTATCTCTTGTTATGTCCTTCACTTTGAGATCTAATTTGTCAGATATAAATATTGCTACCCCAGGTTTTTTTTTTTCATTTCCATTCGCCTGAAAAACCTTTTTCCATTCCTTCACTCTCAGTCTGTGTGCGTCTTTTGTTCTGAGGTGGGTTTCTTGTAGACAGCAGATATATGGGTCATATTTTCCTATCCAGTCCGTTACCCTATGTCTTTTGATTGGGGCATTTAATCCATTTACATTTAAAGTTATTATTGATAGGTACTTATTTTTCGCCATTTTTATTCTTTACCCCTGTCTTCCTTCTTCGCTTTCTATTTCTTTTTTTTGCAGCAGACCCTTTAACGTTTCTTGCATTGCTGGTTTGGTGGTAATAAACTTCCTTAGTCCTTTTTTGTCTGTGAAGCTCCTGATTTCACCTTCAATTTTGATTGATAGCCTTGCTGGGTACAGTATTTTTGGATTCAGACCCTTCCTTTGCATGACTTTGTATATTTCATTCCATTCCCTTCTGGCCTGATGAGTTTCTGTTGAGAAATCAGTTGCTAGTCTGATGGGGGTTTCTTTGTAGGTAACTTTCTGTCTCTCTCTGGCCGCTTTTAAGATTCTTACTTTGTCGTTGGTGTTTGCCAATGTAATTATAATGTGCCTTGGCGTCGGTCTTTTGCGGTTCAATTTGCTTGGGACTCTGTGAGCTTCTTGGATTTGTGTGGGTTTTTCCTTCCCTATATCAGGGAAGTTTTCTTTCATTATTTCTTCAAACAGGTTTTCCTGTACTTGCTCAGTTTCCTTTCCTTCTGGTACCCCCATTATGCGGATGTTGTTTTGTTTCGTGTTGTCCCAAAGTTCCCTTAGGTTGTCCTCCTGCTTTTTATTGTATTTTTCTAGAAGCTGCTCTACTTGGGTATTTTTTCCTACCTTGTCTTCTAGCTCACTGATGTGGTCCTCTGCTTCTTCTAGTCTACTCTTTATTATTTTTTGCTTGCTGTCTTTATTTTTTTTCTTATTATTTTAACTTAATAATCTATATTGTTCAGATTATTACAATTGTTCCACTTTTTTCCCCCATAGCTCCCCTCCACCCGGTTCCCACCCCATCCTCTGCCCTTACCTCCCCCACCACTGTCCTTATCCATAGGTGTACAATTTTTGTCCAATCTCTTTCCACACCCCCCACACCCCTTTCCCCCTGGAATTGTCAGTCCACTCCCTTTCTATGCCCCTGATTCTATTATATTCACCAGTTTATTCTGTTCATCAGATTTTTTATTCACTTGGTTTTTAGATTCACTTGTTGATAAATATGTATTTGTTGTTCATAATTTTTATCTTTACCTTTTCTTCTTCTTCCTCTTCTTAAAGAATACCTTTCAGCATTTCATATAATACTGGTTTGGCAGTGATGAACTCCTTTAGCTTTTTCTTATCTGTGAAGCTCTTTATCTGACCTTCAATTCTGAATGATAGCTTTGCTGGGTAGAATAATCTTGGTTGTAGGTTCTTGCTATTCATCACTTGGAATATTTCTTGCCACTCCCGTCTGGCCTGCATAGTTTCTGTTGAGAAATCCGCTGACAGTCGTATGGGTGCTCCCTTGTAGGTAACTAACTGTTTTTCTCTTGCTGTTTTTAAGATTCTCTCTTTGTCTTTTGCTCTTGGCATTTTAATTATGATGTGTCTTGATGTGGTCCTCTTTGGATTCCTTTTGTTTGGGGTTCTGTGTGCTTCCTGGACTTGTAAGTCTCTTTCTTTCACCAGGTGGGGGAAGTTTTCTGTCATTATTTCTTCAAATAGGTTTTCAGTATCTCGCTCTCTCTCTTCTTCTGGCACCCCCATAATTCTTATGTTGGTATGCTTGAAGTTGTCCCAGAGGCTCCTTACACTATTTTCATATTTTTGAATTCTTTTTTCTTTTTGCTTTTCCGGTCGTCGAGTGTTTTTTGCTTCTTTGTATTTCAAATCTTTGACTTGATTCTTGCGATCCTCTAATCTGCTGATGGATCTCTGTATACTATTTCTTATTTCAGTCAGTGTATGCTTAATTTCTAATTGGTCCTTTTTCATATCCTCGAGGGTCTCACTAAATTTATTGGCCTTTTCTAGAAAATTTTTGAAAAACCTTATAACCGTGGTTTTGAACTCCGTATCCAGTAGTTTGCTTTCCTCTATTTCTTTCATTTGTGATCTGTTTCTTTGTCTCCGCATTTGGGCTGCTTCCCTGAGTTGATAGAGTGGCTTTGTGTGCTAGGTGTCCTATAGGGCCCAGTGGCTCAGCCTCCCCAGTTACCTGAGGTGGACACTTTTGGTGCACCTCTTTGTGGGCTGTGTTCACAGTCTTGTTGTAGTTAAGCCTTGATTGTTGTTGGTATCACTGGGAGGAATTGACCTCCAGTCCAATTGGCTGTGAAGATCAGCTGTGTCTACACTGGGAGAACTTCTGTGCTGGAGACACCCTAATGGGAGAAGACTTGCAAAAGCCCCTGTGCTCAGCTTGAATGGGGCGAGTCTCAGAGTGGAGCAGACAGCATTGGTTTCCCATCATCCCTGCCCTAATAGGTCCCTGTGTCTCAATGTCCCACGGTAACCGCTGCATTCACCTCTGAGAGAAAGTCTCCCTTGAGTGCTGCCCACTGCCAAACAATGAAGTTTCTCCCTGTATGAGTCTGGGTCCCCAGAGTCTTGCCCGGCACTGGAGTTCAGTGCAGTTGGGAGCTTTTGTCTCCCTCCCGCTTGAGAAAGCCAGCTGCGTACTCAGTTGCCCGCCCTCTCAATGCACTCGCCTCAGTACCTCTGCCTTCCGCAGCTCTTCTGAGTCTCAGTGTGCTTTTCTCTTTCCTTCTAGTTGTAGATATTCCACTCAGCCAGCCTTCCTGTGGTTCTGGATGATGTCCGTTTTGTCTTTTAGTTATAGTTTTGAAATTGTGCGAGGCAGCAGTTTCGGTGTTTACCTATGCTGCCATCTTGCTTTCCACCTTCTAGTCTACTCTTGATGCTTTCTATTGAGTTCTTTACAGCAGCGATGTCATTTTTCATTTCTTCTTGGTTCTTACACATATTGTCGAATTTGTCTTCCATTCTTTTCAGCCACCTTATGACCATTTCTCTGAATTCTTTCTCTGACAGGTTGCTTGCCTCCATTTTGTTTACTTCCTTTTCTGGTGATGCCTGCTTTTCTTTCATATGTGGGCTATTTCTTGTCTCCCCATGGTCTCTCTTCTTTGGGTGTCTGGTTATGTAGTTCTCTCTCTCCTGCATTGATTTAAAAGCACAAAATACAACACAACCGGGTACAACACACAAGGCACTGAACAGAAATGTATTCACGATATTAATAACCCCAAATAAAGGTGAGCACCAGAGAAAGGCAAATTAGAGAATAGGAGAGAAAAATGAACCGAGAAAAAAAAAGAAAGGAGTGCAAAAATGAAATTGGGAAAATGAAAAAAAAGAGAGAAAAGAAAGAGAATAAGAAAGAGGGGAACAAACTATATATATGGGGAGAAAGCTGCAATAGAACAGCCACTAATCCCAACAATTGCCAGCAACAGGTACCTGGAGATGAATACAAACTACAAACAACAACTAATATCAAGCGAGGCAAGGGAAAACAGAAGCAAAAAACAAAACAAACAAAAAGAATAAGCAAAACAATCTCACAAACAACCATAAAAGTCGATATAATCAACAATCAATCAAACAACAACAAAAGGACAGAGAGAAAAACAATTTTTTTGGATAGTGAAGACAGAGAAGAGAGAGTTGTGTATGGACTTGGAGCAGAGGTTTGGAAATTAGATACATAAGTAGGGTGAAATTTTAACAGGGGGTAAAAAGATGGAATAGGGAAAATCTAAAGCAGGATAAGGGTAAGAGAAACAGGACAACAAAAAGGGACAAGTTAGGAAGAGAGTGATGACATAAAGGTAAAGTTGAGATAGAGTAAAATGATGCTAAAGGATAGATGAAAATAGAATGTAGAACACTAATCCCAAAGTAAAATAAAGAGAAAATAAAATGACACTTAAAAAAAAGGTAAAATAATAATAGTAATAATACTGATTGAAAATAAAAATGTATTAATTAAGGTAAAATCAGGTGAGGAAAAAAGAAAAAAATTTTCTTAAGTAAAAGATGAAAAAAAATAAAAAAAATGAAAATAAAAATGTGCAGTAGTGAAGGTCATTCACTTCCTCTACTGTTCTGTTTGGCACGCCTGTTTCCTAGTTAGGACAGTATTGCAGTTCCCTGCGTTCCACTGCTCCTCAGTGTTGTAAGCCAGTCCTGATTTTTAAGCAGGCAG
Source organism: Plecotus auritus (assembly GCF_963455305.1). Taxonomy (NCBI): domain Eukaryota; kingdom Metazoa; phylum Chordata; class Mammalia; order Chiroptera; family Vespertilionidae; genus Plecotus; species Plecotus auritus. The sequence continues at coordinate 41,501,783 of NC_137785.1, read as the reverse complement.
TGTGTCTTAATTTCTTGTATTCCTTTATTTGTGTTTACACAAGAGTCAATTTGTGATTCAACCCCTGGGTGGCAGTGTTTCTGGATTGACCTTCGGGTCTATAGGTCCTCTCTAGCCAGTGCTTAGATCCTTCTTTTCCTGTGGCACTCAATACCGGTTTGTGGGAGTGGGTTGCCCCAGAGCTGGTTCTCTGATGGTTATTCCCCGTTCTGATTCCCCGGTTCCAGAAAAACAACTTTCCCTTGCCGTCTTTTAGGGTGTCCCCATTGGGTGATCCTATGTATTGGGCTTAGTAATCAGAAGCAAGGATTTAAAGAGGAAAAAGAAAGAAAGAAAAAAAAAGAGCCAGCGTAAGTGTGCGAACTCCGGGGCTGTGCGCAGTCTTTTTTTCCCCCTTGGGTCTAAGCAGTCGGCACACTTTTAAAATTTTTAGGCTGTCCTTTTGCGTCAGATCAAAATGGGTTGCTTTTTAGAGTTCCCTTCTTTTAGCAGCTCTGCAGACCCCCTTCCACATTCACAGATCACGCCAGCCCCAACAGCCACAGATTTTTCTGGGTGCAGACTTCCCCCGGTCCTCCAGCTCCCGCAGTGCACGTGTTTCTCTCCTGCCAGGACCAGAGACCTCACCTTATCCCAGGTGAAATCTGACCTTTCTGTGGTGGAGTGTAGAGCTCCTCTGAATCCGCGTGTTTGCGCCAATTTGGGACCGATGTTCTCGGGTTCGCAGCTGTTCATTGGGTGCCATTGTTGTTGATTTTCAGGTTTCTGATAACATCCACTTTCCCCTTCAAGATGGCGCGGTCTCCGCGTCCGAGCCGGTCTCTCTGGGAGGGAACCCAGCAGCAGTGGGGCTGCCTGGTCAGGGGAGCCCCGTCCAGCAGTTTCCCACAGTCTCCTGGAGTATAGCTGTCCCTCAACTCACCAACAAACACTCCCCGTGTGACCACACACTCTCCCTTTGTTTTCTCACTCACACAGTATCTTGTGGTCTGCCTTCCCGTTGGCAGCCATCTTCTTTTTCCTGGACTTAATTTTCTTTAACTGAAGTGTAACATTTATTTTTGTTTGTATCAAGAAGCATTCAGACATAGGAAAAATATCTATTTGCTTTATTTTCAATATAAAAGCCAAATCTTTGCATATGATTTTTTAAAAATATATTTTTATTGATTACAGAGAATAAGGGAGAGGGAGAGAGTGATAGAAACATGAATGATGAGAATCATTGATCGGCTGCCTCCTGCATGCCCCCTACTGGGAATCAGGCCTGCAACCCAGGCATGTGCCCTGACCAGGAATCAAACTCTGGCCTCCTGGTTGATAGGGTCGATGCTCAACCACTGAGCAACACCAGCTGGGCTGCATATGATTTTAATAGCAATTTAAGTGGTAAATCAATTAACAAATTGCTTAATTAAAATCTATTTAACTTTAAAGAGGAATCTTTCCTCCCCCTTGTTTACATTTTTAAATATTCAGTCATTAAAATTTTTTTTGGTCTTGAAGTAATTTTTGAAGCAACTATACTGGAAGTAATCAACAGTAAGAGTTATTGCTATGTTCTCTCACCTTTTTCATTTTATGATAAAGTTAGTGGTTTACAAAAGGGCTGTGTTCTGCACGTATTGAATATGAATATTGGAGAACAGAAATATAATATTGGGCCCTTTGTAGAGAATCTGCAGCTGGTGACAAAGGCTGGGTCTTTATGGAGGAACAGTCTAAGTCCCACCATTCAGGTTTCCAACAAAACAGAGGTTAGTGCAAGTGGAAATAATAGCCCCTGTGCATTTGACTTTGACTTTCTGTATGATAATGGGGAAGGAGAGGAGAAAGCCTGAAAATGCTGCAGAAGTGAGATGCCCAATGTGTGGAAGCCAAGACCTTCTTGCAGTGGTGTGGTAGGCAAAATAAAGCCCCTCCCAAAGATATACCCTTCCAATGCCTTTACTGCAGCCTGATTAAACCCACATCAGACGTCTGACCTACAAAACTGTAAGCCACTATGTCTGTGGTAATTTGTTAGAGCAGCGATAGAAAATGAATTCAAATGTTATGGACTGGATGGAAAAGATCAAGAGAGGAGCCTCATTTGGATAGGTCAGTTTTAGCACTTGGAACAAGCTGCTGTATGGAATAAGGCAAAGCTGTATTTGCTTTTACATTTTGAAAACACCATTACTGACAACTTAGGCAGACATCCAGGTCAGTTAAAATAATGAATGAAGGTCACACTTATGCAAGAGTCAGACATGTATATTATTATAAATATAGCTTTTCATTTTCAGACAGGCCTAGGAGATAGGAAGCATAGCCTTTTTGTTGAGGTATTAAAAAATAATTTCTGAATTTTTTTAATAAACTATTTCTCTTGTTTCTGTGTAAGTGTCATATGTAAATATATCACTTGCAACCATTCAAACTTCTTATAACAGTCAGTCATTTGTCAAGGAAAAATGATGTGTCCAGCAATTAGGTCAAGTTTTGTATCAACTTCATTGCTTTTTGCTCTGCAGTTAATTGACTCTTCTACAAAATCAGTGCTTGAATGTAATCTTTTTAGCTAACTTACTGTTAGTTCAGCATCTCTCCTTCCTGGCCCTCTTCTTGGGGGCTCCTGAGTGCCACCTAGTTGTTCATTAGGACCCTGTATGGGGATCCTCCTGAGCATGCATAACTATCCAGGTGTACTCAGGACTCGCACAGAGATATAGCATGGAGGCACAGAGATATTTTGACTGGCTGTGTTTGGATCATTGTTAAATTTTGTATGTGCTCTCACCGGGGATTGAATCAGAAACCTTGGCATGTCAGGACAATGTTCTAGCCCAAGCATGTCAAACTCAAAGGTTAACACGGGCCAAATAAACAAGTTTATGTGGGCTACAAAAAAACCAAAAGCTTCAATTTTCATAGAAATGTAGGTTTATTTAGATAGAGACATGCTGAATACAAAGGGCTGAAATAAATGAGTAATTGTTAACATAAAATAATAGAACATTTTAATAAAAATTAATATTTTTTTCTTGAACATTAATTTACCAGACACTGAATAACTGCACAAATTAATAAGCATAATGCAAATAAACCTATCTTTCTTGTTCTCCAAAAGCAAAATATTTCCTATTGCTCACACCAAATACGTCAGTACAAGACTAATGATGTGGCAATCGGCTGCTAAAATATTTGCTGCTAGTATTAGTGGAGAGAAATGGTGCGCCTGCGTGTTAGGCGCATAAGGGAAATGAATGCAACGCGATTATAGTAATCAGTCATTAGCGAACATTGAAGTTCGTTATTAATAATTATGTATAACAGGATATTGTAAAAATTAAGTTATGAAATTTTTATTAAAATGTTTCTTACATATTGTTATATTGGCTGGGCCACAAAAATATTTGTGTGGACTACATTCGGCCTATGGGCCACAAGTTTGACATGCTTGCTCTAGCAACTGAGCTACCAGGCCTGGGTTAGATTTAAATTGTAATTTCATTTGTTAAAAAAATGGCTTCTTGCCTGGACTCAGTGGCTCAGTTGGTTAAGTGTCGTCCTGTCTACCGAAAAGTTGCTGTTCAGTTCCAAGTCAGGGCATGTACCTGGGTTGTGGGTTTGATCCCTGGTCAGGGCGTGTATGGAAGGTAATTGATTGATGTATTCATTGAGATATCATTCTCTCACAATAATCTCTCTCTCTCTCTCTCCCCCCCCTTCCTCCCTCCCTTCCTCTCTCTAAGCATATCCACAGGTAATAATTTAAAAAAAAAAGACTTCTTTTTGCAGAATTCAAATTGCTCTGAAAGGTGTGGATGAAAGGGGCCACATGCTAACCTGACAAGGTCAGGGAAGACCTGCATGGCAGTCTTACAAACTCAAAGACCTAAAGTAACCACAAACGATGGTCTGAAATTAAACTTTAAAAGCAGGTATGATGGATAGTCATTTCTTAGGCCGGTATCTTCACTGACAAGGTCAACCTTTACCTTAACTGAGCTATATGTCATTTTGCATCTATGATAACATATCCTTGAAATGTCTGGGTAACTTGTAATTTCCCTTTTCCCTGGATTCCGTGGGGCACAACCTAATGTGCCTGGGCGGCAGGACAGATACCACAAATTCCTTTATTATCATGTTAATTGTTGACTGTTAACTATCCTGCACCCACCTAAATATGTGTCTATCATTTTACTTTTTATCCAATCCCAGAGGTTTTCCCCCTTTGCTTTCTTCCCGCTTTCTAACCTATCACCAATGGATTTCATGTAATCCACCTATGTCCCCTTCTTTGATTGCAATGTATAAAAATAGACGAAAAAACCACCATTCTCTGGAGCATTATCTCATTCCGTTGAGGTTCTGCTTCCCGGCAGTTGTCAACAGTTTGGCTCAAATAAACTCACAAAAATTCTTTATAGGTTTAAAAGTTTTTACGTTAACAAAGGCATGGTCTAAAAGTTCATAAAATTTATACACACATACACAAACATGCCTTGTTGTGTTTGTGTCTGTGTGTTGTGTGGGTTGTGCATAAGTCAGCCAGATCTTTAATCCCCTTAGGCCCAGGCAGAGCTATTGAGAACTGTTATGAATTGAATTGTGTCCTCCCTCTTTAAATTTACATGTTGAAGCCCTAACTCCCAATATGACTGTATTTGGAGATGGAGCCTGTATGGAGGTATAGAAGGTTAAATGAGTCATAAGAGTGGGTCCTATATGATAGAATTAGTGTCCTCATAAGACAGTGAAGAAGAGACATCAGAGATCTCTGTTCCTCTTTGAGGAAAGACCATCTGAGGACATAGCAAGAAGGAGGCTGCCTCTCCTATATAATAAAGAGGTAATATGCTAATTAGACTGAACAGCAGAATGTCTGTCCAGACATCCTTCCGAACCACCTTCCAGACAAAGCCGGGGCTGCAAGGGCTGGCCAAGGCTGCGAGGTCCTGCATGGGCCGGCTGGGGCAGTCGGGGCTGCAAGGGCTGAGCCCCTTGCACAAATTTCATGCATTGGGCCTCTAGTAAGTTAGAAAGAGAGACCTTACCAGAAACTGAATTTACCAGCACCTTGATCATGGATTTCTAGTCTCTAAAATTGTGAGATTTAAAAAATCTCACTTTTCTTTTGTTTGTTTTGTTTTTTTTGTTTAAGCAGCTCAGTCTGTGATATTTTGTTACAGAAGCCCTAGCAAATTAACACATGACCACTTCCATGAGTCTGTATCTTATCCTAGAAAGTCCTTGAAGCAAATTAAGCTTGGGAAATGTGGCTTTGCCCCTTTTACATTTGAAAGCAGGTATCTCTGGCTGTTGTGTAAAAAGAGACATAAAAAGGAGGGCAAGCCCTGGCCAGTGTGGCTCAATGTTAGAGTGATGGCCCACAGGCCAAAGGGTTGCAGGTTTGATACCTCAGGCAGGTTTGGGCAACCAGTCGATGTGTCTCTCACATCAACCTTTATCTCTCTCTTTCCCTCTTCTTCCCTCCCCTATACACTCTCTAAAAATCAATGGGAAAAATATTCTCGAGTGAGGATTAACAACTGATTGAATCAATCCTACAATGAGACCTTTTATTGACCTATAAATACAAATTGTAGAATCTTTTAGAAGCAATTACCACAAACTGATATACTGATTAGTCTTTGAAATGTGGTCCTTTTTTAATGGATTGCTTTGCCTGAGAGAACAGCCTGAAAGTGAGGGCCTGGTCAAGACATGTCAATATGTCAGTGTGGATATTATATTTAAACCAGCCTTGGTTTCTTGCCCAATAAAATGTATTGCTTGGAGCCTCATCAGAGCTATTGCTGCCATCCATGTGCTATGGCAAACAAGAGACTCAAGTCAGTTTCGGTAATTGATTTCAGCTTTTTCAACCCTTTTTTTCCCCCTCCCAAGAATATTACATTAAATACCTGATATATGCTATGCCCTCCTATTTGAGGCCTTGGGGATGGCCAGACCAATAACATGCAATCCTTACCTTTGAGGTATCAGGCAGTAATGTTTGTTTTCCTGCATTCTTTCAAATCTGTTATCTCTTTGTGTTCTTCTTGGATAGGAGAAGATCTTATATTCTCAGATTTGGCCCAGATGCCATTGTAGCAACCTGGTGTGATTAAAAAAAAGGGGGGGGGGCATTGCAAATCAGGAAACCAGGCCTCTGATCAGCTTCTGTCACTCAGGCTAAGTCCTTTGGACTGATAACTTCACATTGGCAATGTGGGAAGAGCACAGTATTGGAAATGTGGATTCTATTGTATTATTGATTGGTTGGTTGTTTGCCTCTGCTTCTAACCAGGATGAGGAACGATCCAGCATGTCTTAATCTCAAGGGAAAGCTATGTTCCCAGTGCCCAGTTCAGCCATATTTCTAATTGTTAATACCAAACTCCTGGAATTTTCAGGAGAAATCAGGTCTGGAGTCACAATTGGGTTGGTCTATGTGCTTTATGACATTCTAGCTGTGGGATCTCAGTCCTGTGATTTAGGGAAAAACGCCTAAAACATGGTCTAAATAAATTAAAATTTATTTCTCTTACATGTAATTGTTGATACCCAGGACAAGTATAGTAGCTCCATACTCATCAGTGACACTGATTCTGTCTATCTTGTTGCTCTTCCATCTTTATCATGTGACTTTCATCTCACTATTCAAATTGTTTGCTTTTGCTTCAGCCATCACGATTAACATCCCAATCAATAGGAAGGAGAAAAACTTGTCTCCCTTAAATTAAGAACATTTTCCAGAAATTGAACACACCAATTCTGTTTTACATTACACTAGAGCCCCGGTGCATGAAACTTGTGCATGGGGGTGTGTGTCCCTCAGCCCAGCCTGCACCCTCTCCAATCTGGGACCCCTCGAGGGATGTCCTACTGGGATCGGGCCTAAACGGGCAGTCGAACATCCCTCTCACAATCCAGGACTGCTGGCTCCCAACTGCTTGCCTGCTTGCCTTCCTGATTGCCCCTAACCGCTTCTGCCTGCCAGCCTGATCACCCCCTAACCACTCCCCTGCCAGCCTGATTGATACCTAACTGCTCCCCTGCCAGCCTGATTGCCCCTAACTGCCCTCCCCTGCAGTCCTGGTCACCCCAAACTGCCCTCCCCTGAAGGCCTGGTCACCCCTAACTGCCCTCCCCTGCAGGCCTGGGTCCCCCCCAAATGCCCTTCCCTGAAGGCCCAGTCGCCCCCAACTTCCGTCCTCTGCTGGCCTGGTCACCCCTAACTGCCCTCCCCTGCTGGCCTGATCACCCACAACTGCCCTCCCTTGCAGACCTGGTCCCTCCCATTTACCCTCCCCTGCTGGCCATCTTGTCGTGGCCATCTTGTGTCCATATGGGGGCAGCCATCTTTGACCACATGGGAGCAGCCATCTTGTGTGTTGGAGTGATGGTCAATTTGCATAATTACTCTTTTATTAGATAGGATAGAGGCCTGGTGCACAGGTGGGGGCCAGCTGGTTTGCCCTGAAGGGTATCCCAGATCAGGGTGGGGGTTCCCTTGGGGCGTGGGGTGGCCTGGGCGAGGGGCCTATGGTGATTTGCAGGCTGGCCTCACCCCCCGGCGACCCAAGCAGAGGCCCTGGTATCTGGGGTTTATTTATCTTCTATAATTGAAACTTTGTAGCCTGGAGTGGAGCCAAGCTTTCTGCTCGCTCCGTGGCTGCAGCCATTTTTGCTGGGATTTATTTATCTTCTATAACTGAAACTTTGTAGCAGAGGCCAAGGCAGGCCAGGGCTGCGGGAGCTTGGCTTCCTCAATCACCGGGGGCAACTCAAGCCTCCTGCTCTCTCCAGCTCTGGCTGCTGCCATTTTTGTTGGGATTTATTTGTCTTCTATAATTGAAACTTTGTAGCCTTGAGTGTAGGCCTGGGCCGGCCAGGGCAGGAGGGAAGCTTGGCTTCCTCCATTGCCAGGGAAACCCAAGCCTCCTGCTTGCTGCAGCTCCATGGCCGCAGCCATCTTGGTTGGGTTAATTTGCATACTTACTTCTGATTGGCTGGTGGGTGTGGCTTGTGGGTGTAGCAGAGGTACCATCAATTTGCATATTACTCTTCCATTGGATAGGACTAGATGAATTCGTGCACCAGTGGGGTCCCTCAGCCTGGCCTGTGGGATCAGGCCAAAACTGGCTCTCCGACATTCCCGAGGGGTCCTGGATTGCGAGAGGGTACAGGCCGGGCCAAGGGACCCCACCGGTGCACATTCGGGTCTGGGGAGGGATGCAGGAGGTTGGCCAGCTGGGGAGGGACCACAGGAGTTCTCCAAGGCATGCCTGGCTCATCTCGCTCAGTCCCGATCAGCTGGATCCCAGCAACAAGCTAACCTACTGGTTGGAGCATCTGCCCCCTGGTGGTCAGTGCACGTCATAGCGAGTGGTTGAGTGACCTTAGCATATCATTAGCATATTACGCTTCGATTGGTTGAACTGCCAACCAGACGACCAGACACTTAGCATTTTAGGCTTTTATTATATAGGATTGGCATACATACCTACAAGGGAAGCTGGGAAATGTAGTCTTTATTCTGGGCTAGCACTGAAGAGCCTAGAGATGGGATTATTCAGGAAGGAGTGTGGAGGATCCTCTAATCCAGTGGTCAGCAAACTCAATAGTCAACAGAGCGGCAAACCATGGCTCGCGAGCCACAGTTTGCCGACCACTGCTCTGATCTAATAGCATGAAGTGTTCCCTGTGATGGGCAAAACTTTTGAACAGTTGAAGTTATTGTGAACTTGTGAAAAAATGTTCTTTAAAAGCATTTCCTACTTTTCATACATTTCCTTCCATTAGCTACCCCTTCCTGACTTCCCTCCTTGTTATTCCAGGTATGACTCTGCACACCAGCCTAGGCAAGCTTAGGCAGCCTTGCATAAAAACTTTTGAATAGAAAGGAATTGTACATCGTGATTTTCTCAGGGTGCCATAGCTTTAGAGACATCAAATAAGTCTCATATGCATAGACATGTGTTAATAACTAGTTTTAGTACTGAGCTTCTGTGCAGTGTTAGGCAAGTTACTAAAATTCTCTGAACTTCAGTTTCCTTATCTGTAAAATATAATTACTAATCATTGCCTCATAGGGTTATTGTGAGGTTAAAGATTTGGATGTTGTCAAACATCTTGTAAGGGCTCAATAAATGATGGCATTATTATTTTATGATGACGCTAATGCTGACATTAAACTTAGTGGAATTATGACCTCTTTCCTTCATAAATATAGGCAAGAACACCAGTCCACAGTTATGCACGACTAAATGAATTCTTCTCCTTACTTTCTGGATAATGGGGCTTATCAATTCTTCATAAAGTACTTTGGATTCTGGAGCTAAAGCTCTAAAGAAGTCTAATGACTAAATAAAATTTAAATGCCATTAGCACTTCACATAATCATTACAAAATGCCAGTGGGATATTTGGAAAATAAATAAATTGAGTCAGCTATTTAGTTCTCTTTAAGATTTCTACCAAGATGTTAACAGACGGAAAATCAATAAAAATACTGTAGGCAATGTATTTTGGTTTTAATTTTTTAAAATTTCACATTGCTTAGCTCAAGAGGATGTGAATATAAGAGAGTTTCAGAGTAGTTTGTTAGCTTTTAGAATAAGAGTCAGCTTTGTGAATTACCTAAACCTTCTATTGACACTGCACAATCACTATAGAACAGTTCACGTGTGGCATACACTATAATTTAATCTGACATAATAATTCTTTTTTTAAATAGTACTTTTTAAAAAAAGTATATTTTATTGACTTTTTAAAGAGAGGAAGGGAGATAGAGAGTTAGAAACATCGATGAGAGAGAAACATCAATCAGCTGCCTCCTGCACACCCCCCACTGGTGATGTGCCTACAACCAAGGTACATGCTCTTGACCAGAATTGAACCTGGGATCCTTGAGTCTGCAGGCCGACGCTCTATCCACTGAGCCAAACCGGTTAGGGCAGTAATTCTTTCTTAATGTCTGGGAAATTTAGGGACCATTGTAAAAATAAATGATATAAAAACTTTTTTTCATTCTAAAATAACAGTATCGTGCTTATGCAATGTATGTATATTGGGAAGGAGTTGGGAAGAGAGTACAGGGGACTACTGTCAAATAATAAAATGATTAATATATATTGTTGTTAATTCTTCATTATTATCAGTGAAAGAGAAGGATGAATGACAAAGAGAAAATGGTATAAAATGCTTAGGTCTCTTTGAAAGAATCAGGAATTTGATTCAAGTTAAACAAGGGTTGCGATTTATTATTTAATCTGTGCAAGAAACTAAGCATTTTGCATATATTATGTGACTTAATCTTTCAGTCCTCTCTGAGGGAGGCGCTCAATGAAAAATACCATAATTTTTCATCAATAAATATTTATCAACCATTTATTATATGCCAGGACATTGGAAATTCAACAGTGGCTAAGGCATGTTTCCTGCTTTCTGCAGTCTTACAGAGAGTGGGAATCACCAACACATAAATGGAAAAATTATGGTTTGTAATAAAGAGGGAGAGTAAGAATAAAGAAATGTCGGTATTGATTTCTAAGCATAATTGATTTGTAGATAGGCATTCTTAAAACAGTTACTATATCACTTTAGAGTTGGAAGATTTCCCAGAATTCAAAGATTGTGTAAGGCAGGGATGACTCAAACTACATTTACTTTCAAAGATTTAATGAATATGTACTCCTTACATCTGGGCAGGGCATTTTACCCCCATGTGAGTGCTCAGCCATGCCCAACGAGAGGGATCTGAAAGATGATGTCCTGGGTGCATGCACCTGACTCCCTTTTCTGCACAGTTTCCACTCAGAATCCACCCCATGTGCACTGACGGAACCTGGAAAGTATGTTTCTGGTCGTGAGATTTCCTAAGATGTCTGAAAGAGTGCAGGTGCAGGGGGACGAAATTATCTGGAGTGCTGCCTCAGACCTCTCCTCTGCCAGCAGATGGGGGCAGATCTCAGAAAAGAGAAGTCTCCTGCTGTAGCCTCTGGTCCTTGGGATGAGCTTCCTCATTGTTTAAATCTGCAGAGCTAGAGAGCAACTGGCTTGAGGAGCTGAATGACATTTCCCCCTGTGTGAGTGATAGGGGGTATCTATGTCCTAAAGCCCCAGAGAGTCTTGCTGTCGTCCAGCAGAGGGCAGCAGCTTGCTGCTCTGACTCTATGGGAAGAGCTGTTGAGTTCATTGTCCATGGGCCACTATAGTGGTCCAGGGACCCTGCAGCCTATTTGAACAATGTAGGAGTTATAACCACAAGCCTTCAGGGATCACTGTCATTCTTGTACAAGAGTGGATCTTAGTTTTTGGATGCACATTTGAACTTTTAAAAATACATATGCATGGAAGCTATTCAGACCACAAAATCAGAGTAGTTGGGGCTGTGGTCAGGTATTGGAATACCTTAAAATTTTCTTATGTATTTCTAATGTATGGCCAGGGTTTCAAATGACTTCTTAATATGACTCAGGATGAACATACTCAATAATTAAGGAAGGTGATTAATTCTGAGGGAAAACCATTGGAGAAATAACATGGAGCATTAACAAAGAAAAAAAGAATTAAACTTTCAAGTAGGTAAAATGGAACAATAGCAACAAAACACTAGTTTCTGAAAGAATTTTCTTGATTTAATAATTCAGTAAAAGATAAAAAAATAGATCACTGGGGAGAAGCCAATTATTATCTTGGAAAACTAAATGGAATAAGTCACAAGACAGATAAAAAGAAGTGGAAATCAGAAGTGAAGGATAATTAACTGATGACTAAGAAGGAAGAATAAAGAGAGGATAGATAATAATGAAAGAATAGAACCTTTTCTGAGTGGAAGAATGACTTACATCAAAAAATTTAAAAGGTTCCATGGCTCCAAAATACCATTGGAATGAAAGGTTCTAAATATCAAGTGGGAGATATAAGAGCAACATAAATTGTTTATTTAGTTTAAGGTCAAACCTGTAAGGATCATATATATAGTTAAGGGATCATCCTTCTCTTAGGAAAAATATATGTATTTTTGGAGAATACAGGATTCAATTGGCCTGATACCCATCTATCCCATATAATAAATTATATATATAAAAGCCTAATAAGCAAATTTTCCTCATGGGAGTTCGACCAGGAGACCAATCACTCGCTATGACATGCGCTGACCACCAGTGGGTGGCACATTATGAAGGAAGGCCCTGGCCAGCAGCTGGCAGCCGGGGAAGGGAGGCCCTGGCCGGCAGCCGGAAGGAAGGCCCCGATTGGTCCTGATCACTGGCCAGGCCTACAGACCCTACCTGTGCACGAAAAAGATTGAGTCACCTAAAAGGGTGAGGACAGTAGGAATATATGATGTGGGTGGTTGGCCAACTGGAGACAGACTGGAAGTAAAAACATTCTAGTGTTTTTATTTGGTACCAGGGAAATAAACAGTATTGGCTGGCAGCACAATTACTTAATCAGTAGAGATTAGTCAATAGAGAATTGTAGGTTTCATCCTATTAGGAATGGATGGAGAACCACTAATAATACTGAGAAATATGATTATTTTTCCAAAATAACCAGGCATATGGTGATGGGGAATAACATGGAAAAAAAAAACCACACACACAAAAAACTAAACTTGCCAGAAAGAGTAAAAATGAGAACAAACACAACAGTTATCCTATAAAATAAAAGGGTAATATGCAAATTGACTGAATAGCAGAACGACCAGTCGCTATGCCATGCACTGAACACCAGGGGGCAGACGCTTAATGCAGGAGCTGCCCCCTGGTGGTTAGTGCGCTCTCACAGGGGGAGCACTGCTCAGCCAGAAGCCGGGTGAGCCCAGCGGTGGTGGCAGGAGCCTCTCCTGCCTCTGCCTCCAAGGCAACACAAAGGAGCAGTGGTCAGGCAGGCGGTAAGGAAGGTTCTGGGACTGTGAGAGGGATGTCTGAGTGCCAGCTATCCCCCAAGGGGTCCCTGACTGCGAGGGGCACAGACTAGGCTGAGGGACCTCCCTGAGAGCACGAATTTTCGTGCACAGGGCCTCTAGTAAATAGATAAATGGATAAAATGAAATTGAAGTAAATAATAAAACCAAGTATATAAATTATCACAGTACATAAAGAATATTGACTGAATTTTCATAACACAAGACAGAGATTCTCAAAATGCAAAAAGAAGATAGAATAATTATTGTTATGATCAAAATAGTATTACTTAAATGCACCAAACATATGACAAAGCTCAAAAATAAGAATGACTTGCAACAAGTAAAATTTTACTAAAAGGTTTTAATATAACTAGCTAGGCAAATATTAATGAGCAAGCCACTAAAAAGCCACCTACCTTGCATTTTACTTTTGTAATTAAAAGCTCAAAGCAATATGTACTACAGAAACCTTTTAGCTTATGTGCAAAAAGTAGGCATTATTTTTTGGTTCACATGTACAATGATCAAAAAGTGGCCCTAGCCGGTTTGGCTCAGTGGATAGAGTGTCAGCCTGCAGACTGAAGGTCCCAGTTTTGATTCCAGTCAAGGGCACATGCTTGGGTTGCAGGCTTGATCCCCAGTGGTGGGCATGCAGGAGGCAGCCAATCAATGATTCTCTCTCATCATTGATGTTTCTATCTCTCCCTCTCCCTTCCTCTCTGAAATCAACAAAAATATATTTTTTAAAAAAGTGAATAAAACCATAACATATTAAATGTAGAGATGTTATATTTCTAATTACGGCCAATAAGACTAGAAACCAACAGTACAATTGCTTATAAAATCTTAACTATAGTACTTATAATTACAAACACAAATTCTCAGAGAAGAAATTTAAAATACCATAATTATCCCGATAAGCACATATCAAGCACATACAGCTTCCATTATAACTTGTGGACAGCCATTGTTTTATTCAGAGAAAATTATTGTTATTATTAAAAGAAAGCCTCATCTTATATAATAAAGGCTAATATGCAAATTGTCCCCATGGGCAGGAGTTCGACCCACCAGGAGTTAGATGTGCACTGACTACCAGGGGGCAGCACAGAACATGGCAGGTGTCGGTGATGCAGTGCTGGCAGTGGAGGTGCTGCTGGTCGCCCCACAGATTGGCCCTGGTTGCTGGCCAGGCCTGGGGACCCTACCTGTGCTTGAATTTCATGCACCGGGCCTCTAGTAATAAATACAATAATTAGCTTAAATTAGAAAAAATAAGATAAAACCTACTGAAAGAATAAAGGTAGTAATAATTAGTGAGGTAAAAGATAACATTACAGAAATAGAAAAAGTATATTCTCAAAAGAATAAATATACCCCCAAATTTGAGCCTTTAGAGAAAAGCAAAATATCTGGCATGTTTGCTTATGGAAAATATGGAAGATAAATATATACAATGAGGGCCCAATGCATGAATTCATACACCTTGAACGGAACTGTGGGCCGTGAGGCTGTGGTGGGCACATAGGCGGGTCCTCCATGCCCCTGCCCGGCCCCTCCTGCCGTGGCCTCCTGTCCTCTGTCTGCCACGCTGACAGCGCCGGCCCTGCTCACACCCGCTGATGGCGTGGAGCAATTGGGGCCAGAGACAGCAGCGGGTGGGATTGGGGCCGGCACCTTCAGCGGGTGCAAGTGGTGGCTGCTGCCCCGATCACCCCTCAGGAGCAGGGGGAGGTGGAGAAGCCCTCAGGGGTGATCAAGGCCGACAGTCACCACTTTCACCTGCTGATTGTGCCGAGCAATTGGGACCAGTGCTGGGCGCCAGCAGCGGGTGTGAGCAGCAGCTTTGGCGCTGGCAGCAGGTACAAATGCCGGGTGGGACCGCAGTGCACAGGAACAAAGAATTTTCAGTAACCACCAGAGACTCGCCCTGATGACAGCAACCAGAGCCCCACCTTGGTCTGGTGCCCCCTCTCACCTGCTTCACCATCCTGCCATGGCTGACGCCTGCCATGTTCCGTGCTCTGCCATCTGCTGCTGATGCCTGCCATGTTCTGTGTGCACCCCCTGTTGGTCAGCACACGTCATAGCAACTGGTTGTTCAGTTGTTTCGCCAGTCTATTTACATATTAGCCTTTTATTACATAGGATAATTAGAAAAGCTTAGTTGAAAATGCCAGATTGAAAAAAAAAACAATTTACAAGAGAATATTACTTGCATTTTTTTCTGAAGATCTTATTTTATTAATAACAGGTTTTTGCTTTTTTCAAGATTTGGAGTATATTTGTTTCACCAACAATCTTTCCCATTTTGCAAACACTTAATCCCCAACACTGGTGGTTCTTCATTTAGGTCTGACAACTTTCTTCATAATACTAAGTTACTCACAATTGTATTCATACCACCTCCATCTTTTAAACAGTACTGCCTTTTAGCAATAGAAGAGGGTTATCTATCCTGAACTACAATCAGTGTCTTAGCTTGACAAATCAAGGAGGAATTCACCTTGTGGAGATAATCTACTTGTTTGTTTATTTTCCTGAACTGACATTGCATGCACCAAGAGACTCCCCTGTGACTTCTGTTGTACCAGCTAGACACAAGAAAGGTCACTCTCTTCTTTAACGATATCTTTATTCTGAATATTCAGCATTGTGGGGCAGTTCAATACCAGTTTTCAGACCATTGCCATCCTTGATCTGGTTTTGCAGAGCTGGTTGAAATATATTCTATTATAATAGGAATAAATTTCTTTACACTATTGTATTATCCATGAAAATGCATTAAAAAATCTTTACTTTAGTCATTGAAACTTTAGCAATAACTGCATAGAAATGTACTACTTCTGGATATAAAAACCATTGTCTCAAACTAGAGGCTTCTGGGAAGGCTCCTGTGATGTGTCAATGGTGATGGTAACTCCTGGTGGGGCATGACTTTAAAATTGACATAGAAAGTCTTTAGAGTCAGTACACAGAGCCTTTGATTAAACTGAGTTAAACATTTGCTGATAAAAATGTCCATCACTGGGTAACTATCATTTAAAAGTTGCCATTTTCATATATTGGAACATATTTACCCCCGACCCCCCATTTTCCCAGTTACTATAAGGACCTAGGCTCCAACTCTGGAACCAGGCCTTTTGGTATAAATGGGTACAAACTTCCTTTCCATTGGCTTTTCTACTTGAACTTTACATGCACACCAACACAAGCTTTAATAAGTGCTTTGGCTTGTGCTGATAAACGAGAAAGAAAATGTCTGGTAGCATCAACACTTTCTAACTAAAGTGTGATCTACTTCTATTCTCTACAGTTTGACTAACAGATATTATAATATCTTAGTTTTCTATTAAGATTATAATATTGAATTTGTTTAAAAGAGTATTATAACAATTTCTGCTTCTCAATCTAGAACCCAGGTTTTCTTTAAAACAGAGAAATAACTTTTATGATCATGAATTTTATTATTTTTATTCTGCAAGACATATGTCCATTGAATCTTACTTTGTGTTTTTCTATTCCTCTGAAGCAAGAAATTAAAATAGCTTAAGTAAAATGAATAAGCGATAGGGTATATGATTTTAGTTTATCTGTTGTATTCCAAGTTAAATTATGTGTTTGAATTTTTTTGTTGTCATCTGTGTATTCTTACATAGAGAGAAGCTTTGTGGAAAATTCTTGCATTTGTAACTTAAACCTTGAATTATGACAGATGAAATTATCTGAATTACTATAACACACTTATCACAAAGCTCCATTTCCCTGTGCAGCAGGATGGAGATGATACAAAATGATATTTATTATTTAAGAGATGATGTATCAAGCAAGAAAAGTATATAAACCAATACATATATTTTCAGGTGCTTAAATAAAAAATAAGTACTAAGCTGAAATGTCTGAATGTCTGAGAAGCAATTTATAATGGGTATATGATAATGTAGAATTTACTCCTACTTTATATCGCTAAAGTCCATTTAGCTTGATCTTAAATTCTGTGAAAAGGTTTGTAATTCTTTAAGCTGTTCTTGTCTCATATTGATCCTTCCCTAGGAAAAGGAATTAGGTTGTTTAGTATCTTTGTAAAATTGTCATTTATTTCTTTATTTTTTCTTCAAAGCAATAGCAATGATAGTTTATAGAATGCTTTTATGTACACATAATCCTAAGGATTATTGTTCTGATTTAATGACTTGATAAGAACATGCATTTGTCCAATAACAGAATTAGAAACTGAAGAACTGCTTTGGGATTTAGGATGCAAAGCGTGTATAATTTCATATTTTCATGGATAAAATAGATAAGCTGTCACAGGAGTGATTATGCACATATGGGAATATTTGTTACTTTATCAGGTCCCTTGCTTCACTTCCTTACATACCTGGCTCCAACAGTTCTTCTTCATTTTAACTTCAGTTCTTTTAGAAATATTATTCATTTTTTAATTCAGGTGTCCTTTATTTGTCTTTGCCTGGCAATATCCCAACCACACTTCAATCTAATTGTCCAACTTATTTAAGCCTACACCTAAGTTGCCTAGAGAAATATTCTAAAGTGCCAGATGTTTCATTACTTGAGTATGTTTTTATGAAATGGAAATTCATTGATTGTCATCAGATGGAAATTAGAGAGAAAACCAACTATTTAAAATCATCTCAAAAAAACAAAATCATCTCATCAATTTATTTTATCTCATATTTTAAGCATATGTGTATTCACTAATTTAAATATAAATACATATGTATGTATGATTTTGCTAAACTCACACAATACATTCTACTAAAAGTTATTGTAATATATGTTTTCAATTTTCTTGAAAAAGTCTCCATAAGTGTACATCCTGAGTGTTGTAAAGGTAGTATAATTATTTATTTAAAAATGAAGAGAATATTCATCTGAATTTCTTTAAAAAACAGTGTAAATATCTTTTTTCCCAACTGTGATGTGTCAAATGTTAGGTAACTGAAACTCCTATGTAGTTTCAAAGCATCACCTTTACTAGTACTTCTGCTCTTTATTTTTTCATATGTATTTGAGTTACTGTCTAATGTTCTTTCATTTCAGTCTGAAGAACTCCATTTAATAATTCCTATAGGACAGTTCTGCTAGCAATGAACTCTTTCCATTCTATTTATAAGGGAATGTCATAAGGCATACCTTCAACAGCCAACAGGCATTTTGTAATACTGCCTAGCCTTCACTGCTTGCTTGTATAGAGCTTTCTGGTGAGCCAGAACTGAGAACATAGGGTATTCTCAAGTCGTTCCTGAGCATGTGCAGAACCCTATGTATGTGAATGACCTTCTAGATTTCCAGGAATATGTTGGATCTTTTTAATCCTTTCTATGTGTATCATTCTTCAGTTTTTCCTTTTAAACTTAATGATTAGCCCATTGTTGTTTGAACTGTTATCCTTAGGCATCCATAATGTTAAACAATTGCTTCTAACTCAAGAGCAATGAAAAGAAAAAAGAATTTTTAAAAATGAGAAAGAAAGCTACAAGGAACCTCTGGGACAAAATCAAGCATAACAACATCCACACAATAGAGGTACCAGGGGAAGAGAGTGAACAAAGGATAGAGAACCTGTTTGAAGAAATAATGGCTGAAAATTTCCCTAACTTGATGAAGGAAAAAGACACACAAGTACAGGAAGCCCAGAGAGTCCCAAACAAGAGGATTCCAAAGAGGCCCACACCAAAACACATCATAATTAAAATGGCAAAGGTTAAAGATAAACAGAGACCCTTAAGAGCAGCAAGGGATAGTTACCTACAAGGGATCTCCCAAAAGACTGTCAGCTGTTTGCTCAACAGAAACTCTTCAGGGCAGAAGGGATTGATATGAAATATTCAAAGTGATGAAAAGCAAGGACCTGTAACCAAGACTATTCTATCCAGCAAGGCTATCATTTATTATTTATTTATTTATTTATTTTTTTAGTTTTCTTTTTTTTTAAAAAATTTTTTGTAATTGTTTGAAGTATTACAAATAGTAGTACATATGTCTCTTTTTTTCCCCCATTGACCTCCCCCCAGCCTCCCTTCCCCCCAGTACATGCCTTTACCTGCCCCCCCCAGTGTCTTTTATCCATTGGTTATGCTTATATGCATGCGTACAAGTCCTTCAGTTGATCTCTTACAGCCCGCCCCCCCAAGAAAAAACCTCCTCTGCCTTCCCGCTGTAGTTTGACAGTCTGTTCAGTGTTTCTTTGCTTCTGTATCTATTTTTTTCCTTTTTCTTTCCTTTAAAAAATCTTGCCTCTGCAGACTAGAAATAAACATATAATAACAAAAAATGTTTGAGTCCCAATTTCAATGTCCAACAGTTCTGAGTTCCCGTTTCAATGTCAAACAGTTCCTTATGTGTACATGTCAGCAATGATATCTGGATGGTGGGCACATGGTGGCAATGCAGGTCCAACCCTCTCTGGTTTGGTCCTAGGCAAGCTGCTGCGTCGCACAGCTTCTGACTGCTAGCGTGGCAAGGCGTCGTCAGTGCCTCCCATCTCTGGACTGTTTCTCCTCTTGTCTTCGTGGTTGGAGCAGACCTGTCAATTCCTCTCTGTTGCAGGAATCCACATGGTCTTGGAGTTGTTTTCTGAAAATATACAAACATATTCTCGACCAAAAGTTAATAAAGGAATCTTTTCTATATAATTGATTTGGGATCCTTTTTATTTTTGCCCAAACGATTTTCCTTTGTCTTATTTAGACACCATGTGTGTTTTTCATGGGTGTCTTGCTGTTAGCATTACAAATGAAAATTAATTTTGTAAAGTAAAAATTTTCTAGATGTAATTTACTTATAGGATATTTTTCCTTACATGATATTACCCTACTATCCCCCCTTTTTTGATTAATGGAGGCTTTTGTAAATTTTATAATGCAGTCTTGATAACTTTAAATTTTAATTTTTTGCACAAAAATATGGCTGCTTTAGTTTCATTGCATGTTCAGGAATTTTACCATGAGATGAACTACCAATAGAAATTTTAGTTAACACTTTAGGAACAGCTTTTTGTCCAGTACAATTAAATTTTCTTGAATATTCACTTATTTGAATTAGCCTATTTAATTTAATCTGAAAACTTGATTATTATTTTACTGTCAAATTTAATACTCTACCAACAATCTTAGTTTACCCTGTAAATATTAGTGGAAAGGATTATTTGCATTCTTGAATAGGCCCTGAGCATTCCTGGTGCTAGGCTGGATTTAGATATAGGGCAGCTGCTGTCAGCCAAGTCTCTGTTACCTGGGTCCCAATCTGAGCTGGGCCAAGTCACACTGTCTGTCACCTGTGTCCCGATCTGAGCTGGGCATGGGAAGCAAAGCAGCCATGGGAGCAGGAGACCTCCCTCAGACGGGGCGAGGGTTCAGGCCCCTGCAAGGTTGGGAGGGTGGGGGTCTGTGCCCCACCTCTGATGATCCCCAAGTTCTCTCCTGATGGCCCCTCTGCGACTGTGCCTGTCTTAGGTTGTTCCTTCCCTGAGGAATCTTACCCGTCTCTGGCTAACCAGTCATCCTCCGGGGCCAAGCAGGGTGATGTGAGGTTCAGTTCTGTCTCCTTGGTAGCCTATGCCCCCGTGGCCTCCACGCCCAGCACCTGCCTTGGGATCCCCTGGCCTACTGGCGGGGCCCCAGAACTGATCACATATCTCGGGGAACTCAGGTTTCTTCTCCAGGGAGGGCCCAGCTCACACAATTGGGCGAGAGACAGATCCATGGTACCAGCCACCACGAGGCTTCAAGCTCAGCATGAAAAGAAAGCTCAGGCAACAGCTGAGGGCAATTGGATTGTGAGAAGAGGGTCCCTCTTGGCACAAAAGGCAAGAGGGGCCAATATAGAATGCTCAGGTGCCTTCCCAGTGCCTTAATTCCTTCTGAAAGGGATTAAGTCCTTTCATGTCCTCTTTATTTTATTTTTTTTTAAATTGCTGCCAAACATTCCAAGAATTAGTTTGTAAGTTTGTTTGGGATAATTGTACAGTATGCTGTTGTAAAATATCTAAAATTATAATGACATTGTAGAATAATATCATGTAAGGATATTCTTTGCTCTAGGCCATGGCAATTCAATTTCAAACTGGCTGACAATTTCTTTTTGTAACTTTATATAAACTTTGTCTGGGAGGCAAAAATACAAATTATTCCCCCATAACACCCCACCCCCCACTTATGCCCCACCCCCTTGTTGTCTGTGTCCATTGATTAGGCTCATATGCATGCACACAAGTCCCTTGGTTGATCTCTCCCCCTTATCCCCACCCTCCCCTACCTTCCCTGAGGTATGACGTGCTGTTCGACGTTTCTCAGTCTCTGGATCTGTTCTTGTTCATGAGTCTATGCTGTTCATCATATTCCACAAATGAGTGAGATCATGTGATATTTATCTTTCTCTGCCTGGCTTATTTCACTTAACATAATACTCTCCATCTCCATCCATGTTGTTGCAAATGCTAGGAACTCCTTCTTTTTTACCACTGTGTAGTATTCCATTGTGTAGATATACCACAGTTTTTTAATCCACTCATCTGCTGATGGGCATTTAGGCTGTTTCCAAATCTTAGCTATGGTGAATTGTGCTGCTATGAACATTGGGGTGCATATATCCTTTCTGATTCGTGTTTCTAGTTTCTTGGGATATATTCCTAGAAGTGGGATCACTGGGTCAAATGGGAGTTTCATTTTTAGTTTTTTGAGGAAACTCCATACTGGCTGCACCACAGTGGCTGCACCAGTCTGCATTCCCACCAGCAGTGCACGAGGGTTCCTTTTTCTCCACATCCTCGCCAGCACTTGTCATTTGTTGATTTGTTGATAATAGCCATTCTGACAGGTGTGAGATGGTACCGCATTGTTGTTTTGATTTGCATCTCTCTGATGATTAGTGACTTTGAGCAGGTTTTCATATGTCTTTTGGCCTTCCTTCTGTCTTCTTTCGAAAAGTGTCTATTTAGATCAGATGCCCATTTTTTGATTGGGTTGTTTATCTTCTTTTTGTTAAGCTGCATGAGTTCCCTGTAAATGTTGGAGATTAAACCCTTATTGTTGATATCATTGGCAAATATGTTCTCCCATGCAGTGGGATTTCTTGTTGTTTTATTGATGGTTTCCTTTGCTGTGCAAAAGCTTTTTATTTTGATGTAGTCCCATTTGTTTATTTTCTCTTTAGTTTCCATTGCCCTAGGGCCAGTATCAGTGAAGAAGTTCCTTCGGCATATGTCTGAGATTTTTCTGCCTGTGGATTCCTCTAGTATTTTTATGGTTTCCCATCTTATGTTTAAGTCCTTTATCCATTTTGAGTTTATTTTTGTGTATGGTGTAAGTTGGTGATCTAGCTTCATTTTTTTGCATGTATCTGTCCAATTTTCCCAACACAATTTGTTGAAGAGACTGTCTTGACTCCATTGTATGTTCGTGCCTCCTTTGTCAAATATTAATTGAGCATAGTGATTTGGGTCAATTTCTGGGTTCTCTATTCTATTCCATTGATCAATATGTCTGTTCTTGTGCCAGTACCAGGCTGTTTTAAGAACAGTGGCTTTGTAATACAGCTTGATATCCGGTATTGAGATCCCACCTACTTTATTCTTCTTTCTCAGGATTGCTGCAGCTATTCGGGGTCTTTTTTTATTCCAGATAAATTTTTGGAAAGTTCGTTCTAGGTCTGTGAAATATGTCGTTGGTATTTTAATGGGAAGTGCATTGAATTTATAGATTGCTTTGGGTAATATGGACATTTTGATGATGTTGATTCTACCAATCCATGAACATGGTATGTTCTTCCATCTGTTTACGTCTTCCTCTATCTCTTTTTTCAATGTCATGTAGTTTTCCACGTATAGGTCTTTTACCTCCTTAGTTAAGTTTATTCCTAGATATCTTAATTTTTTTGGTGCGATGGTAAATGGAATTGCTTTTTTAGTCTCTCTTTTTTTTTAAAAAAATATATTTTATTGATTTTTTACAGAGAGGAAGGAAGAGGGATAGATAGTCAGAAACATTGATGAGAGAGAAACATCGATCAGCTGCCTCCTGCACACCTCCTACTGGGGATGTGCCCGCAACCAAGTTACATGCCCTTGACCGGAATCGAACCTGGGACCTTTCAGTCCGCAGGCTGATGCTCTATCCACTGAGCCAAACCGGTTTTGGCTTTTTTAGTCTCTCTTTCTGTAAGTTCATTATTGGTGTATAGAAATGCCATAGATTTCTTGGCGTTAATTTTGTATCCTGCTACATTGCCGAATTCATTTATTAAGTCTAATAATTTTTTGATGGAGTCTTTAGGGTTTTCTATGTACAGTATCATGTCATCTGCGAATAAGGACAGTTTTACTTCTTCTTTTCCAATTTGGATGCCTTTTATTTCTTCTTCTTGTCTGATCGCAATGGCTAATACTTCCAGCACTATATTGAACAGGAGTGGTGAGAGTGGGCATCCCTGTCTTGTTCCTGTTCTTAGGGGAAATGGTTTTAGTTTTTGCCCATTGAGTATGATGTTGGCTGTGGGTTTGTCATATATGGCTTTTATTATGTTCAGGTATGATCCTTCTATTCCCACCTTGCTGAGAGTTTTTATCAAGAAAGGGTGTTGGATTTTGTCAAATGCTTTTTCTGCATCAATTGATATGACTATGTGATTTTTATCTCTCAACTTGTTTATGTGATGTATCACGTTTATTGATTTGCGAATATTGTACCATCCTTGCATCCCCAGGATAAATCCTACTTGGTCATGGTGTATGATCTTTCTGATATACTGCTGGATTCGATTTGCTAGAATTTTGTTGACGATTTTGGCATCTATATTCATGAGGGATATTGGCCTATAATTCTCTTTCATTGTGTTATCTTTAGCTGGTTTTAGTATTAGGGTGATGCTGGCTTCATAGAAGGAGCTTGGAAGTGTTCCTTCCTCTTGAATTTTCTGGAATAGTCTGAGGAGGATAGGTTTTAGTTCTTCCTTGAGTGTTTGGTAAAACTCACCTGTGAAGCCATCTGGCCCCGGGCTTTAGTTTGCCGGAAGCTCTTTGATGACTGCTTCAATTTCTTCCATAGTTACTGGCATATTGAGCTGTTTAGATTCTTCCTGATTGAGTTTTGGAAGGTTATATTTTTCTAGGAATATGTCCATTTCCTCCAGGTTGTCCAGTTTGTTGGAATAGAGTTGTTCATAGTATTTTTTAACAATCCTTTGTATTTCGGTGGGGTCTGTTGTTATTTCTCCTCTTTCATTTCTGATTTTGTTTATTTGGGTCCTCTCTCTTTGCTTCTTGGTGAGCCTGGCTAGAGGTTCATCAATTTTGTTTATCCTTTCAAAGAACCAGCTCTTGGTTTTGTTGATCTTTTGTATTGTTTTTTTGGTATCTATGTCATTCATTTCTGCTCTGATCTTTATTATGTCCTTCCTTCTGCTCACTGTGGGCTTTTCTTGTTGCTCTCTTTCTAATTCTTTGAGTTGTTGAGTTAGATCATTTATTAGCATTTTTTCTTGTTTTTTGAGGTAGGCCTGTAGAGCTATAAACTTCCCTCTCAGGACTGCTTTCATTGTGTCCCATAGCAATTGCATTGTTGTGTTTTTATTGTCATTAGTCTCCAGGATGTTTTTAATTTCTTCTTTGATCTCGTTGATCACCAATCATTGTTTAATGGCATGCTATTCAGCTTCCAAGTGTTTGAATTTTTTGGAATGTTTTTATTATAGATTATTTCTAATATTATGCCATTGTGGTCTGAGAAAATGCTTGATATGATTTCAATCTTTTTGAATTTGGGGAGACTTTGCTTGTGACCCAGTATGTGGTCTATTTTTGAAAATGTCCCATGTGCACTTGAGAAGAACGTATATTCCGTGGCTTTGGGGTGAAATGCTCTGAAGATGTCAATTAGGTCCATTTGATCTAGTGCGTCATTTAGAATTGCTGTTTCTTTGCTGATTTTTTGTCTAGAGGATTTATCCAGCGATGTCAGTGGTATATTAAAGTCTCCTACTATGATTGTATTGTTGTCAATCTCTCCCTTGATATCTTCTAGGAGTTCTTTTATGTATTTGGGTGCTCCTGCATTGGGTGCATATATGTTTACCAGAGTTATATCTTCTTGTTGAATTGCTCCCTTTAGTATAATGTAGTGGCCTTCCTTATCTCTTGTTATGGCCTTTACTTTGAGGTCTATTTTATCAGAGATAAGTATCGCAAACCCAGCTTTTTTCTCATTTCCATTTGCCTGAAAAATGTTTTTCCATCCCTTCACTCTCAGTCTGTGTGAATCCTTTGCTCTGAGGTGGGTCTCTTGTAGACAGCAAATATATGGGTCATGTTTTCTTATCCATTCAGCTACCCTATGTCTTTTGATTGGTGCATTTAATCCATTTACGTTTAATGTTATTATTGACAAGTACATGTTTGTTGTCATATTTTTCCTTAGTGTTTGTGTTTCTTTTTGCCTTTCTCTTTCTTCTTTTTACAGCAGTCCCTTTAGCATTTCTTGCATTGCTGGCTTGGTAGTGATAAACTCTCTTAGCCCTTTTTTGTCTGTGAAGCTCCTGACTCCACCTTCAATTTTGAATGATAGCCTTGCTGGGTATAGTATTCTTAGATTCAAACCCTTGCTTTGCATCACTTTGTATATTTCATTCCATTCCCTTCTGGCCTGGTGTGTTTCTGTTGAGAAATCAGTTGATATTATAATAGGATAGCCCTTGTAGGTAACTTTCTGTCTCTCTCTGGCAGCCTTTAAATTCTTACTTTGTCGTTAGTGTTCGCCAATTTAATTATGATGTGTCTTGGTGTCGGTCTTTTGGGGTTCAACCTGTTTGGGACTCTATGTACTTCTTGGACTTGCATAGTTTTTTTCTTGCCAATATCAGGGAAGTTTTCTGTCATTATTTCTTCAAACAGGTTTTCTATTCCTTGCTTCTCTTCCTCTCCTTCTGGTGTCCCTATTATTCTAATATTGTTTCGTTTTGTGTTGTCCCAAAGCTCCCTTAGGCTCTCCTCTTGCTTTTTAAGTCTTCTTTCCAGTTGCTGCTGTGTTTGTGTGTTTTTTCCTACCTTGTCTTCTAATTCGCTGATGCGGTCCTCAGCCTCTTCTAGTCTACTGTTTAAGCCTTCCAATGTGTTCTTTATTGCAGCTATGTCATTCTTCATCTCTTCTTGGTTTCTTTTCATGTTGGTGACATTCTCATTCAGCTCCTTATAGTTCTCATTGAGTTGTGTGTATTTGTCATCCATCCGTTTAAACATCCTTATAACCATTACTCTGAATTCTTTCTCTGTTAAGCTACTAGCCTCAATTTCATTTAACTCCCTCTCTGGTGATTCCTCTTTTTCTTTCCTTTGGGAGTTGCTTTTTTGTCTCCCCATGTTTTCCTGTAATGTTTTAATTGTAGATCCAATTGCTTTGGTACCCAGGTTCTTTTGGTGATGGTGCTACTGGTGTAATCTCAGTTCTCCTGGGCTTGGTAATCTAGTGTAGCTCCCTACTTGAGCTATTTGGGTTCTCTTGATGTAGGCCTGCGAGCTTGAGAGGCACAACTGCGGTGTCTAGAAGTCAGCAGCCGTGGAGGGGAGTATCCCAATTTTTGCTGTCTTGCACCCTTAATTGAAACCATGCGTGCCCAGTGGGGACTCACAGTGGCACCAAGGAACTGTCTGTCAGGGTGATGTGGCTCAGGGAGCCTGCACTCTGGAAAGGTGTGACTGTGATGCCCAGAGTTCTGTAGTTATGGGGTGGGCAGACTCAGCTTTCACTGCTGCACCTGAGGTGGATAGGCGCTTACTCCCAGTGGCGGCTCACAGGAGCACCCGCGGTAAGTTTGCCAGGGAGGCAAAACTGAAGCACTCTGAAGGGCTCTGGCAGTGTAGCTGTGTAATTGAGGTGCTTAACTTCTAAATATTTCTCTTTAGGGCAGATCCTATGGCCTCAGGGAGTATTGAGATTCCATGGTGTTAATCAGTGTGGGATCTGGGTGTGGCTATATTGGTTGCCTGGAGACTGGAGGGAGGGGCTATCTCTCAGGAGAAAATGGCGACAGAGCCTAGATATGACTCAGCACCAGACTCGCTTCCACCTCTCCTGGACCATCTGCTGCCTACTCTCCCCAGATTCCACAACCCCACTCCCTCTTCTGCACCTCAACTACAGGTAAGCGTCTGTATCCTAAGGGTCTTATGAACCAGGTTCAGTGGAGAAAGGCGCAGGCCCCAGTGTGAGGAGGGACCGCGTCTCTGCAAGTTCCTTTCTTGCCGGCACTGCGCGGTCCAGCAGATCTTCAGGGCTGCCTTAGAGCTCAGATCCCAAATCCAGACTCCAAGGTGTAAAATCCCCTACCTCCCGCAGTCCTGTGGACCCTTTTTTTTTTTTTTCAGTCAGACGCTTTGCCTGTCCTCAGGGACGCGGCTTGGCGCTGTGTAGTTTCTCCTTGACCTGGGCTCAGAGGTCCAGCAGATTCTACTGCCTAGATCTTTGACTTTACCTTTGTCGGGGGGATCTCTGCCCTTCCTGGCTGCAAACTGTCTCACCAGCTGCTCCTTCTTCGCCAATTCAGGCTGGATTCCACTTGTTTCAGCTGCTCCCTCGATCTGCTCCGGGACAAGGCTCAGGACACGTCCGTCTATTCTGCCGCCATTTTTCTCTCCTCAAGGCTATCATTTAAAGTTGAAGGTGAAATAAAGAGCTTCTTGGACAAGAAAGCTAAAGGATTTCATAACCACCAGATTAGTATTGAAAGAAATGTTACCAGTAAAGGACTTTTTTAAGAAGAAGAAAGAAAAAAAAAATATCTATAGATAAGAACATAGGTATTCCTATATAATAAAACCCTAATATGCAAATCAACCGAACAGTGGAACAACCGGTTGCAATGCAGGAGTGTCTGCCCCCTGGTGGTCAGTGCACTCTCATAGTGGGAACGCTGCTCAGCCAGAAGCTGGGCTCACGGCTGGCGTGTGCAGCGGCGGTGGCGGAAGCTTCTTCCGCCTCTTCTGCAGGCAGGTGGTAAGGTGTGAGGGGTCCTGGAGTGCAAGAGCCCTGGACTACAAGAGGGATATCTGACTGTCCAAGGGGATTGGGCCTAAGCTGGCAGGCGGACATCCCTGAGGGGTCCCAGACTGTGAGAGGGCGCAGGCCAGGCTGAGGGACCCTTCCCCCCTCCCCCAGGGCACGATTTTTGTTCACTGGGCCTCTAGTAAAGAATAAAATGGCAATAAATAAGTACCTATTAATAATAACCTTAAATGTAAATGGATTAAATAAAAAAATGTAGGGTAGTTGAATGGATAAGAAAATATATATTTATATATACACACACACACACATACATACACTGAGGGGCCAGATTATTATGATCTCTGAACGCATAATAATCTGGCCACTCAGTGTGTGTGTGTGTGTGTGTGTGTGTGTGTGTGTGTGTGTGTGTGTATTAGAGGCCCGGTGCATGAATTCGTGCATGGGTAGGGTCCGGCCAGCCTGGCCAGAGGGAGGGGACATGG
>NC_137785.1:41231530-41473172 GCF_963455305.1 Plecotus auritus | reverse complement strand
GCAGCAAACCGCGGCTCGCGAGCTGCAGTTTGCCGACCACTGGTCTATGCAAATGGAAATGAAAAAAAGCTGGGGTAGCAAAACTTATATCAGACAAAACAGACTTCAAAATAAAGACCATAGCAAGAGATGAAAGGGTTAATTAGCTTAAGACAGGAAGGGAGTGGGTACAGAGAGGATGGATGCATCTTGCACTGAGCAATTAAAACAGTTGTAAACCAAGGATGGAGATATCTTTGGCCTGAGCAGCTATGGTAATAAGTCTCTGGGGCGGGGCGGGGGGGGGGGGAGAGAGAGAGAGAGAGAGAGAGAGAGAGAGAGAGAGAGAGAGCGAGCCGCTTTACTCTTTTGAGCAGAGAAGCCAGCGGTTTTAGTCTTGAGGCCTGGCAGGATAAGATTGCTAGGTACCATAAGTAAGACTAAAAGTATCCCTGACCTGAGCAGCTGGGAGAGCTATAAGATAAAACATTTCTGGCCAGCATAACTGGGAGAAAGCCATAAGATGGATAAAAAGTAACTCCAATTTAAACAAATAAAATGAATATCTGAAGGACAAAGAAAAGACAAAAAGTAAGGGAAAAAAAGGAGGGAGGCACCATGTCACTTTGGCCTTAGCAGAGTGACCAATGAGGAAAGCACGGGAGTCCTAAGTTAGGAAAGAGTTCAGTTAGAAAGGGTCATGTCCAGACAAAGAACTACAGCCTATTTAATGCCTCAAGACAAAGAAAGCAGTGGTACCCTTAGGTTGCAATAAAGTTTCTATACTTCTCACCTACCACTTTTTGTCTGGCTGCATTCTTCAAACCCATCTAAACAAGAACCTGGGAAAAAATCACCCTTGCATCCTACTCAGTACAAAACCCCGAGTCAGAGACAAAGAAGGACATTACATAATACTAAAGAGATCGATTCAACAAGAGGATATAACTCTTGTAAACATATATGCACCCAACATAGGACCACCTAAAAATATAAGGAAAACCGTGGTGGACATAAAGGGAGAGATGGACAGTAATACAGTCATAGTAGGGAATTTAACACCCCATTGACATCAATGGGTAGATCTTCTAGACAAAAAATAAACAAGGCAACCTCAACCTTAAACGATACACTGGACCAGATGGATTTAATTGATATTTATAGAACATTTCATCCCAAAACAGAATATATATTTTCAGGTTCACATGGACAATTCTCTAGGATAGACTACATGTTAGGACACAAAATAAGTCTTAATAAATTCAATAAGATTGAAATCATATCAAGCATATTCTCTAATCAGAATGGTATGAAACTGGAAATCAGTTACAAAAAAAACCTGATAAACAGACACATGGAAGCTATAAATAACATTTTACTAACAATGAGTAGGTTAACAATGAGATTAAGGAAGAAATCAAAAGTTATCTTGATCTTAGCTATTGTAAATAGGACTGCTGATCTCTTACTCTTTGAGACAGAGTGGAGGGACCTGGAGAGTATTATGCTAAAGTGAAGTAAGCCAGAGAAAGACAAGTATCACATGATCTCACTCATATGTGGAATCTAATGAGCAAAATAAACAAAAGAGATCCGGAGACATAGAAGCATGGAACAGACTGACGAATCTCAGAGAGAAGGCTGGGGTGTGGGGGTGGGGTTGGGAACAGATTAATCAAAGAATTTATATGCATATATGCATAACCCATGGACACAGACAAGAGTGTGGCGAAGGCCTGGGGGTGGTGAGGGTGGGGTAGAGGGGAAAAATGGGGGACATCTGTAATACTTAAAATAATAAAGGTACATTTTGTAAAATGTATCTTGAGACAAATGAAAATGACCACACAACAACCCAAAATCTATGGTACACAGGGAAAGCAGTCCTAAAAGGGAAATTCATAGCATTACAGGCCTACCTCAAGAAGCAAGAAAAATCTCATACAATTTAACTTTATAACAAACAAAGCCCAGAGTAAGTATAAGTAAGGAAATAAGATTATAGTGGAAATGAATAAAATAGAAACTAAAAAACAACAACACAAAAGACTTACTGAAACGAAGAGCTGTTTATTTTTCTTTGAAAAAATAAACAAGATTGACAAACCTTGAATGGGATTCATGAAGAAAAAAAAGAGAGAGGATCCAAATAAACAAAATCAGAAATGAAAGAGAAGAAGTAACAAAGGACACAAATACACATTGTAAGAAAATATTACAAACAACTATATGCCAGCAAATTGGGCAATCTGGATGAAATGGATACATTCCTAGAAACCTACAGTCTTCCAAAACTGAATTAGGAAGAATAAGAAAATCTGAATAGACCTATTAAAACTAATGAAATTGAAGCAGCAATCAAAATATTCCCAATACACAAGTCCTGGACCAGATGGCTTAACAGGTGAATTTTACCAAACATTCAAAGCAGAATTATCCTCCTCAAGCTATTCCAAAAAAATTCAAGAAGAGGAAAGACTCCCAAGCTCATTTTACGAAGCCAGCATATCTAATTCCCAAAATGAGTAAAGACACTACAAAGAAAGAAAACTATCAGCCAATATCCCTGGTGACCATAATTGCAAAAATCCTCAACAAAATATTAGCAAACCAGATCCAGCAATACATTGAAAAGGTCATACACCAGTCCTAGCTGGTTTGGCTCACTGGATAGAGCATTAGTTTGCAGACTGAAGGGTCCCAGGTTCTATTCTGGTCAGGGGCACATGCCGGGATTGTGGGCTAGATCCCCAGTAGGAGGCGAGCAGGAGGCAGCCTATCAATGATTCTCTCTCATCATTGATGTTTCTATCTCTCCCTTTCCCTTCTTCTCTGAAAATCAATTAAAAATATATTTAAAAAATAAAAATAAAAAAATCAAGTGGGGAGAGGTGGAAGAGTCAAAGAAACAATAAATGGTGACTTTGGGTGGTGAGGGCATGATGTAGTGTGCAGATGATGTATTGCAAAGTTATACACTTGAAACCTGTGTGGTTTTATTAACCAATGTCACCCCAATAAATTTAATTAAAAATAACAATAGCATCTAATTGTTTTAGACAAATCTCTCTCCTCCCAATCTCCCATCCCAAAGAGTTTATTTGCACTGAGTGAGCTCTGACTCAATGCTATTGACAGACTGGATGTCTGTGTCCTCCCTAAGTTCATTTGTTGAAACTAATCCTGAATATGATGGTATTTGGAGGTGGGGCCTTTGAGAAGTGATCATGTCAGAAGGGCATAGCCCTCATAAATGGGATTACTGCCCCTATAAAAGAGACTCTACAGCATGACCCACAGGTTGAGAACCGCTAGCAGGGTCGCCTAAGACCATCGGAAAACACAGATATTTACATTACGATTCATAACAGTAGCAAAATTACAGTTATGAAGTAGCAATGAAAATAATTTTATGGTTGGGGGTCACTACAACATGAGGAACTGTATTAAAGGGTCGCGGCATTAGAAAGGTTGAGAACCACTGCTCTAAAGAGTTCCCTAACTCCTTCCACTATTAAGATAGCAAAAAGAGCACTGTCTGTGAACACAGGAGGTGGGCTCTTACCAGACACCACTCTGCTTGTGCCTTTGTCTTGGACTTTCCAGCTTCCAGAACCATGAGAAATAAATGTTTGTTGTTTAAGCCACCCAGTCTATGGTATTTTTGTTATAGAGCCTGAATGGACTAAGACAGTCAGTTGAGATAGAAACAGCTTTGCAAGTGGAATCTTCCAGGGAATTATAAGCCTGGTTAAATAATGAAAGGTATCTTGATTGGGCTTTGGAAGGACCCCTAATCCTGTTCTTTCTCCATTGGCTGCCAAGCTGTTGATTTTCACGTGATTGTGAAACTGTTTTCAAGGCTATCATTAAGCTGGCATGGATGGAATGAGAATAGAATAAGTTAAAAATAGCACAAAACTCTCTGTTCTTCCTGAGATTTAGCAATTAAAAAAAAAAATAGTCTGCAGATTGCTGCAAGCTATTGGTTAATTCCAGAGTTCTAAAATGTTCATACTGACCCCTCCTTTTTTTTTTGGAAAACAACAACAACACAAAAACCAAAAACCAAAAACCCCAACCAACTTTTTTTTCTCATGTCTTTTATGGAAGAGAGAAATTTTAGAGATTTTTACTCTGTCACTTTTGCTGATATCACCTATTCAGTCTCTCTTTGATTCTTATTTTGTTCAAAGTGAGATGGCTTTATTAATGGAACTAGAGGCCTGGTGCCGAAATTTGTGCACTGGGGGTGGGGAGGGGGATGTCCCTCAGCCCAGCCTGCACCCTCTCCAATCTGGGATCCCTCTCACAATCCAGGACTGCTGACTCTGAACCGCTCACCTGCCTGCCTGCCTGATTGCCCCTAACCACTTCTGCCTGCCAGCCTGATCACCCCCTAACCAATCCCCTGCCAGCCTGATTGACGCCTAACTGCTCCCCTTGTCAGCCTGATTGCCCCTAACTGCCCTCCCCTGCAGGCCTGGTCCCCCCGCAACTGCCCTCCTCTGCAGGCCTGGTCCCCCCGCAACTGCCCTTCCCTGCTGGCCTGGTTCCCCCCCAACTGCCCTCTCCTGCTGACAAGGTCTCCCCCAACTGTTCTTCCCTACTGGCCTGGTCCCCCACAACTGCCCTCCCCTGCCGGCCATCTTGGGGCGGCCATCTTCTGACCACATGGGGGTGGCCACCTTGTGTGAGGGCGTGATGGTCAATTTGCATATTACCTCTTTATTATATAGGATTAAAAATGTATGGCTATGTTAACAATATTAAAACCAGCTAGAGGCTGGTAAAAGGGATATTTCTATTTTTTGCTTCCTAATATGTACAGAAGTCCACACAACTTCTACACTAAGGACATGCCCATGATAGCTTTGTACCATACCATATTAATGCTGATTGTTGGTATTAAAAACAAATAAGCAAAGCCCTCTAACCTCCTCACCCCAAACAAATATGCAGTAAACAAAAATAACAATCACCAAAACCAGGGGAAGGTTACAATCAAGTGTAGCTAGTTTGTTGACTTTTTAAGGGATTACATGCCAAATTGGTGTGGCTTAGTGTTTGAGTGTCGACCTATGAACCAGGAGTTCGAGGTTTGATTCCAGGTCAGAGCACATGACTGGGTTGCTGGCTTGATCCCCAGTAGGGGGTGTGCAGGAGGCAGCTGATCAATGATTCTCTCTCATCATTGATGTTTCTATCTCTCTCTCCCTCTCCCTTATTCTTTGAAATTAATAATTTTTTTAAATAAAATGGGATTATATCATTGGTACCATGGTTAATAAAGCACTGGTATCAATATCAGGTTTCCCTGAGTGGGAATCCCAGGTGTGCAGATGCTTCATTTGCTTAATTCTGTGTTTCTTAACCTGTAAAACGATGCCGCAGACCTCCCAGGATTGCTCTGAGTATTAGCTACAGCATAAATCTCTGTGTCACATGACAGAAATTCAGTCCAAAGCAGCTATCATCAATAGAAAGGATATTAATCCAATATAATAAAAGGCTAATATGCAAATAGACCAAACGGCAGAACAACCAAACAACCGGTTGCTATGACATGTGCTGACCACCAGGGGGCACATGCGGAACATGGCAGGCATCGGCCACAGTGGGATGGTGGAGGAGGTGAGTGGGGGTGCCAGACCAAGGCAGGGCACCAGTCACTGTATTGAGGCCAGCCTCTGGTGGTTACTGAAAATTTTTTGCTCCCATATGCTGCAGTCCTGCCTGGTGCTCGTACCTGCTGCTGGCTCTGGAGCTGTCACTTGCACCCACTGCCAGCGCCTGGCCCCGGCCCCTATTGCTCTGTGCTATCAGCGGATGCGAACGGCATCTGCCAGCTCTGATTGCCCTCAGAGCTTCTTCACCTCCCCCTGCTCCTGAGGGGCAATCGGGGCAGCTGCTGCCGCTTGCACCTGCTGATGGCGCCAGCCCCACTTGCCCCCGCTGCTGGCACCGGCTCCAATTGCTCCACGCTGTCAGCAGGTGAGAGCGGGGTCAGAGCTGTCAGCACACAGGAGCGATGGTGGCAGAAGTGGGGCTGCTGGCAGACAGGGGACCGGGGACCGCAGCAGGAGGGGCTCGGCAGGGGCATGAAGGATGGGCCAAGACCCATCCATGTGCCCACTGCAGCCTTGTGGCCCACAGTTCCTTTCAAGGTGCACAAATTCGTGCACTGGGCCCCTAGTTAATAATAATTATTGTTCTTATGTCATTGACATGTCATGCCTCATGGGGACATACAGAGCATACTTTCCCAGACTAAGCTGAAAAAACTCAGAGATGCTTGCTTATATGCTTTGCCCTTTAACATGTGTGTAGATTGTATAGATTTCTGGGAGTTCATATTTTGGGGAGATCATAAAATAGAAAACAAGTATTTTAAGATTATACTACTTTTAATTTAAACATATGAGTGTGAGGTGGTTAAGGAGGGAGGGTGTAACTTGTGAGTGATATTGTAATAAGCCTATATATCCCAACATACAGGGGGTGAATGGTGTGGAGCCCAGGGTTAAATTGGGTAAGCTGAGCCATGAAGAGGAAAAGGCAGAAATGAGATAGGTGAATTGAGGATAAGGAAGAGAGAACAGTAAAAGTGAGAGAAGAGAGCTGATCATGTGTTGGAGGACAGAGGGAAAAGTGGATAAACTATAAAAGTAAAGAAGAATTTGATGGCTCATTAAGAAAGTGAGAAGTAAGGAGAGTTCAAGATTCCTAGTGGAAGGGAGAAGGTAAATTTGCTAGTATCTCTGGCTTCATTGTTGAATGTACTCTTATTACTTCTCCCAATTTAAACTGAACTTTTCCTGTCCCTTTAGAGATAGCAGAGTAACCATAGCAAAATGATTGTAAACATATGGTGCGTGTTAATGTGATCGTTCACTTACTCATTATGGATTTAGTATGAACATTTAACATCTAACTGCCTAATTTCCCAATAACCATTGAAAAATTAGAGCTGCATCATTGCCACCCTACTACTCACCATAATAATTTTGTCATTTATAAAAGCACTTAATCTTTGCAAAATTATGCAAATCACTTGCCTTTTGTATTATTTTGACTTTTGGCTTATATTGATTTGATTTATTTGTGAATTATGTACCTGTATAAAATAAAAATCAAACAGTTAATATTTTACATAAAAATAAATTAGTTATAGCCCTAACTGGTTTGCTCAGTGGATAGAGCGTTGGCCTGCGGACTCAAGGGTCCCAGGTTCGATTCCGGTCAAGGGCATGTACCTTGGTTGCGGGCACATCCCCAGTAGGGGGTGTGCAGGAGGCAGTTGATGGATGCTTCTCACTCATCGATGTTTCTAACTCTCTCTCCTCTCCCTTCCTCTCTGTAAAAAATCAATAAAATATATTTAAAAAAATAAATTATCTTTTTTCTTTATGAGTTCAATATTTATTTGTTCTTTTTATATCTAGGTCCATATCAAAATTGTTAAAAATTATCATCTACATATATATAGTAAAATATCCAATCTTTCCATGTTTCTTTTAAATTGCTTCCATAAATCACCAATAATAAATTCTTCCTGTATGCACAGGCATAATTCATTATTCAGTGGGAAAAACTTTCTGTGAAGCTGAAGACTTATGTGTGCTTCTGGTTGTAGAAGTATATATGATATTTGAGTGTTTTGCACATTGTATAAAACACAGGAAGTGCACATATGCACATACATTCACATATCTACGTGCAAGATCATTTATTCATTTTTTTTCTCTCACACACACAAAATCATCAGCTCTACAAACTCACACTCAACTGCACACATCGCTACACAATTTTCACATACTTCTATATGCTTGTGCAGGTTAAAATGCACTGTAAAATTTTCCTATTTGATTTGGAACACGGAGAACTCTTCTTTTTCACACTGTTTTAGTTTTGCTAATAATGAGGGATAAATCTGCTGAGATTTAGCTGCCTTTCGACTTGCACGTGAATAAACAGAACTACTTATGCATTTATTTTTTAAGTATAATAAATGCTTCTCCTAGATACCAACCCTTAATTTTCTCTTTAGCTATTTGATTAATAATAAAAGCATTTGGGGCAGAAATGCACATATAAAGTTATAACTTTAATCTTTCCCTTAAAAACATGGTCATTCATAAATTTTCAAAAGAGAGAGCAGTTAAATGTAGCTTCTATTAGGATTATAGCTAAATGTACAATGATTCTACTTGACCATTCTTTTTAAAATTAAAAATATTTTTTTTTGTTAATTCTCACCTGGGGATATTTTTTCATTGAGTTTTTCAGAGAGAGTGGAAAAGAGGGAGAGAGACACATCGATTGTTTGCCTCCTGCATGTGCCCGACTGTGGCCTGGGATTGAACCTGAAACCGAGATACATGCCCTTGAATGGAATAGAACTCATGAACCTTCAATCATCAGGCTGTTTTAACTACCGAGCCAAACCAGCCAGAGCTCTTTTTAAAAATCGTTTTAAAAATATTTTTCTTATTGATTTCAAAGAGGAAGGGAGATGTAGAAAGAGTTAGAGACATTAATGATGATAGAGAATCATGGATTGGCTGCTTCCTACATGCACTACACTGGGGTTTGAGCCCACAATCTGGGCATGTGCCCTGACCGGAAATCAAACAATGACTGCCTGGTTCATGGGTTGACACTCAACCACTGAGTCATGCTGGCTGGGCTTAAAATCATTTTTTATTTTTCAATTATAATTGACATACAATATTGTATTAGTTTCGGGTATACAGCCCAGTAATTAGATATTACATAACTTACTAGGTGATTATTCTGAGAAATCTCATACTCATCTGACAACATATATAGCTATTAGAATATTATTGACTATATTCCCGATGTTGTTCTTTACATCCCCATGACTATTCTGTAACCCCTTCACTTTTTCACCCATATCCTGAGCCCCCCTCATCATAACGTTCTCTGTATCTCAGAATCTGTTCTGTTTATTCATTTTTTTAGATTCAATTATTGATAGTTATGTATTTATTGCTATTTTGTTGTTCATATTTTTGATCTTTTTTTCTTCTTCTTAAAGAAGACCCATTAATATTTCATGTAATACTGGCTTGGTGGTGATGAATTTCTTTAGTTTTTCTTGTCTGGGAAGCTCTTTATATGTCCTTTGATTCTAAATGATAGCTCTGCTGGGTAGAGTAATCTTGGTTGTAGGTCCTTGCTTTCCATCACTTTGAATATTTCTTGCCAATCTGGCCAGCAAAGTTTCTGTTGAGAAATCAGCTGACAGTCTTATGGGAGCTCCATGTATGTAACTAACTGTCTTTTTCTTGCTGCTTTTAGGATTCCCTCTGTCTTTAATCATTGGCATTTTAATTATGATGTATATTGGTGTGGGCCTCTTTGGGTTCATCTTATTTGGGACTTTCTGTGCTTTCTGGACTTGTACATCTATTTCCTTTACCAAGTTAGGGATTTTTTCTGTGATGATTTTTTCAAATAGATTTTCAGTCTCTTGCTCTGTTTTTTCTCCTTCCAGCACTCCCATGATGTTAATGTTGGTAGACTTGAAGTTGTCCCAGAGGCTTTTTATACTATCCTAATTTTTTTGGATTTTTTTCTTTTTTTCTTTATGATTGTCCCTCTCTCCCTCCCTCCTCCTTTCCTCCCTTCCTTCTTCTTTATATTCCAAATTGCTGATTTGATTCTCGTCTTCATCTACTCTACTGTTAATTCCATGTAAGTTATTTCAGTTAGTGTATCCCTCATTTCTGACTGGTTCTTTTTTTATGATTTCCGTGTCCTTTTTATGCTATTGAAGCTCTCACTGGGTTCATCTACTCTTAAGTTCTTTGAGTATCCATATAACCAGTGTTTTGAATTCTGCATTTAATAGATTGCTTGTTTTTGTTTTGTTTAGTTCTTTTGCTGGAGTTGTTTTTTTTTCTGTTCCTTTATTTGGTACATGTTTCTTCGTCTTCTCATTTTGGCAATCTCCCTGTGTTTGCTTCTATGTATTAAGTAGAACCACTACATCTCCTTGGCTTGGTAGAGTGGCTGAATGAGTAAGTGTCTTGTTGGGTCCAGAGGCACAGGCTCCCTGTTCACCTGAGTTGGCACTCCATTTTTGTACCCTCTTGTGGTGTTGCTTGTAGAAGTAGTTGGCTGGTGCTTTGATGTGGTGTGAATCTGTATACCAGGTGTGCTGCCTTTGGGCCCTCCCAGGAGGTGCAGGCCAAGGTCAGTGCTACTTGTGTTTTGCCTAGAGCATGAGTTACAAAGAGATCTGCAGATGTGCTGGGTTTGGAGGTGCCCAGGTGAGGCCAAGCTGTGAACCAAGGCCAGCTGCTGTTAATGCTGGGTCTGGGGCCACTTAGCAACAGATATGGGGCATGTTGAGGCAAGATATTACTTGTTTGAGAAATTTTAGGAACATCTGGTGCATGATCTAAGACAGGCATTTGTATTGAAAGCCACTAAAAACAGCTTGGATAGGTCTTAAATTTGGATAGGGTATGATCTCAGGGAATCACTAGGGTGGGGCAAACATTAATAGACAGGTTGGTGGAGATTCAGATGTAGTGCCTACCTGCCATTCTGTGTTACCAGGAGTGGGGAGTGGGATGGAAGGGGGCTCAGGAAAGGAACAATGGCCTCTGCCAGCACTTCTCTCTGGGGGAAAAGATGCCCCTCCAGTCCTTGCCCTGATGCCAGACAATTAAATTTTGTCATGGTGCGTTTCAAGCTGCTGCCTCAGTGCTTGAGGTCAGCGGGAGTAAGTCCATGCACAGTGGTCCCTTTAAGAGAAACTGCCTAGGACTCCAGGAGCCCTCTGTCTTCCTCAGCCTCAATTCCCACTGGTTTTTATAGCCAGAAGTTATGGGGACTTCTATTCCTGGCACTGGAACCATGGACTGGGGGTTCTGGTGTGAGGCTGGGTCGCTCGCTCCTCGGAGGCTCTTTAAAGCTGAGATATCTAGCCGTAACCGGTTTGGCTCAGTGGATAGAGTGTTGGCCTGCGGACTAAAGGGTCCCAGGTTCGATTCTGGTCAAGGGCATGTACCTTGGTTGCGGGCACATACCCAGTAGGGAGTGTGCAGGAGGCAGCTGATGGATGTTTCTCCCTCATCGATGTTTCTAACTCTCTATCCCTCTCCCTTCCTCTCTGTAAAAAAATCAATAAAATATATATATAAAAAAATAAAGCTGAGATATCTTTCCTGATTTTTATCTGCAACATGTGGGTGTGGATCTCCGACTCTGCATTGCCACCTCTCCTACCAGTCTCAATGTGGCTTCTTCTTTATATCCTTACTAGAGGCCCAGTGCACAAATTCGTGTACGGGTGGGGTCCCTCTGGGTGGCCTTCAGGGATCGGGCCAAAACCCACAGTGCAATTGCTATCTTCAGCCCCTACCTGCTGCGAGTGGCCTGCGGGATGAGGCTGAAACCAGCTCTCCGACATCCCCCAACAGGGCCCGGATTGCGAGGGGGCACAGGCCAGGTTGAGGGACCCCACCAGTGCACTATTGGGCCGGGGAGGAACCGTGGGAGGGCTCCAGGGTCTGTTCGGCCCATTTCGCTCACTCCCTATCAGTCCCGATCAGCCGGACCCCAGCAGCAAACTAACCTACCAGGAGAGCATCTGCCCCCTGGTGGTCAGTGCACGTTATAGTGACTGGTTGACCAGTTGACTGTCTGCCCCCTGGTGGTGAGTGCACATCATAGTGAGTGTTTGAGCAGCCTTACCATATCATTAGCATATTATGCTTTGAGAAGTTGTTTGGTTGTTCTGCTGTTTGGTCTATTTGCATATTACCCTTTTATTATATAGGATTTGTAGGACTTCTGTTTAGTTATATTTCAGGCAGTTCTGAATGATGGTTGTTCTGTAGTTTAGTTGTAATTTTGATGTGGTTGTGGGAGGATGTGAGTACAGCATTTACCTATGTTGCCATCTTGACCAGAACTTGACCTGATGCCTTTTTTTTTCTTCTGGTTTTTCTTCTGTATTAGGTTTTAATTTCTATGAAAATTCACCCCACATCCAATTTAGATAAGTACTCTGCATGTTCTAATCATATCCAGTCCAGGACAACTGAACACATAGTATGGGTTATCGACTGGACAACTATATGTGACAGTTATCCCCATATAACCTTATATACTCCCTCCATCTTCATTTTAAATAAACCAGTCCACAAATGTGAAGGAATGTGTAGAAATAACATCATCCCCACCTTGATCTCTTCATTACAGAGGAATGGTCTGACTAAGGTCAGCAAATTGTAATGAGGAGTAGTGCTGTGATGTTCCTCCACATTTTGCACCCAGGCCTCTGAAACTTTGAATGAAAAGAACTCATGAAAACAACTTATTTTGCATATCTGTCATTTGGGAATTTCAGAACCTGAACTTCAAGAAACTAAATCTAATCAATCAGTTTTCCATTCCTCAAATGTCCTTTTAGAGATGAGAAAATAGAAGCCCAAAGTGGAGAAACAACCTGCCTAAGATCACCAAAAATGGTTTGTGTCAAAGCCAAGACTATAATAATAATCTTTTAGTTCCTAATCCAGAGTGTCTTCTATTACCCCTTAAGGATTATTGATCACCCATTACTTTGGTGATTCACTTCTTATTGCTTCTTTTCCACTATATAAATTATGAGTGCCTGAATAGGGCGAATTCCATCATGCACATTTTGTAGAACCTGCAATTTCCTTTTCTCCAAACTCTTGTCTTATGGTTATTAGCTTGTGCTTGAATGTGATTGATTTATCAATACCGAGGGCTGAAAGACCATGTATCAGATTCTTATTAATTTTAATTACTAGTGATATACCTTAATTAGAAGTAGTCTTTGAAATTGTGTCCAGAAGCTTCTCTGTTATTCTATTTTAAATTGTGAAAAGTGGACATCATGAAAAGGGCTCTTTCAGTTTCAGAAATATACATACAATAATATTGACCTCAAATAAATGTGTGTTAAGAACATGGTTCACAGAGTATATTTAATTCATTTCAAAGTTTTTACAAGGGATTATATGCTCAATATTTTTATTATTAGTATGGGCTTTATAAATTTATTGTTTTTTTTTTTTATATAGGTTTGGGACTTTCAAGCAAAAGGTTTGTTTTAGCCAGTGGTAACCTCCACAGGTAGGATGTTGTCAACTTGTGGCTGAAGTTCAACTAGTTGAGTGGTGCAGCAGTTAAGGAGCCTTGATTTAATCTGTTCTAGTTGCAGACTCTTTGTAGGTATGGAGCTTATCTGCTGGTTTAGAAGATTTTTATAAAGATATGTATAATATGAAGCAGACAAATTAATACTTATTATTCATAGTAGGCATTTGATTTTAATTTAATTGTACAGGTAGCTGTTTTATGTCTGTTTGATTTTTCCTTTTACTTTTGCCTGGTAGGTTGTAGGATGCCGGAGGGAGCTAGAAAAATTCCTGAGATCAAACACAATTTCAAGGTAGTTGCTTCCTTTCCTGTGAATTTACTGTTAATCCTTTTAGTCAATAATCTCTTCAGTTGAATATACAGCACAATTCTCCTAGTTGAGAATGCCAAATATCATTTCAAAGTGATTGAAAACCTGGTCATAAAAGAATTTCCAATAATGTTCTCATTTTATGATTATTTCCTTGGATGATTTCTTAAAGATGAAGAAGCAATAATAATGTGTAGGCATTTAATATTAAGTATTTAGAGACTTTAATAACTTGAGATTAATATTTATAAACTTTTATGGGTAACATAGCTAACATTTAATGAAAATATCTCATTACATTAGTATTATTAGATTGACTGATATAATAGTAAAAATAAA
The DNA here is from genome assembly GCF_963455305.1 of Plecotus auritus. Taxonomy (NCBI): domain Eukaryota; kingdom Metazoa; phylum Chordata; class Mammalia; order Chiroptera; family Vespertilionidae; genus Plecotus; species Plecotus auritus. The sequence continues at coordinate 41,459,374 of NC_137785.1, read as the reverse complement.
TTATGCATTTTCTCATTGATCCCTGACAAGTTTTTAATATGGAAACATGACAGATGAGATGGATACTTGTAGAATTTGGAATTGTTCTAATTTGAGTTTTAATAGAGGCTTTGGTACTCAATAGCATTGAGAGGTCCAGGAAGCCAATTGTACTCTGAAACTCTCTCCTTACCTAGTAAATGGCAGTGATAATTCCTGTTGTGCCTTATTTTTTTTACAGCATTAATTATATATTGTATAATAGTTTGAGTGTAGTGATGATAATAGTGAATAATAGTAAGAAGATAACCACTATAAGGAATAATCTAAATACCACATGAAACAAGTAATACTGACCTTATAAAAACATGTATTCTATTTCCAAAATATCCAAGTGTTTTATTTGCCATCTCTCCATAAAAACCAAGGTGTTCAAGTGAGAGTTTCTTTATATTCTAGGAAGTAAGATGAGGCAGGAGATGAAATTCAGTTCAAACAAAAGGCCTAATGAGAGTTTTTGGAAACCTTTGTAAAAATTGCAGTTAATAAGGTGGCTTAATTTCATTGCTAGAGGCGCTGATGCATATTTCATTCATCTTAAGCCTTTCCTTTTTCAGAGCCAGAATGAAAATATAATAATTGCATAGTCCATGATTAGGCAGCTGCTTAGCAGTTCTCTGTCTTATAGAATATTTTCTGCTATATCTTTTTGCCAGCAACGGATAGCAAGTAGTCAATATTAGTTGCAAATGGACACTATATTTTTCTTTTGACATAATTGCTGCCCCTTTAATGGAGTATTAGGGCTACTGGCAGTGTTCCCTATCTGTGTACTTACAAAGATGGATGACAAAAATGTTGTATCCACAATACACAGAGTTAACCCTTTTTTATGAAGAGGCAGCTGGTCTCACTAAATTGATTGTAACTGTTTCTCTCTTGCTTTAAGCCTGAAACCTTCCTTGAAGTAGAACCAATGGAGTTTCATCAGAAATCTGCATCTCTGTGCCAGTTCCTTATCCTCACAGCAAATGCCTGTAAATACCAGTAGAGTGTCAATCACAGGGCCTCACACCCACCTTTTCCCCACTCCACCTCCAAAAGAGCAACAGCAATGATCAGGCGGAGGAATATTCCAGAAAGAGATTCAGTCTGTATTTTTTTTTTAATTTTTAATAAATCTTTATTGTTCAGATTATTACAATTGTTCCTCTATTTTCCCCCCAATAGCTCCCTTCTACTCGGTTCCCACCCCACCCTCTGCCCTTAACACCCCCCCCCCCACTGTTCTCATCCATAGGTGTACGATTTTTATCCAGTTTCTTCCCGCACCCCCCCAACCCTTTCCCCCTGAGAATTGTCAGTCCACTCCCTATCTATGCCCCTGATTCTATTATATTCACCAGTTTATTCTGTTCATCAGATTTTTTATTCACTTGATTTTTAGATTCACTTGTTGATAGATATGTATTTGTTGTTCATAATTTTTATCTTTACCTTTTTCTTCTTCTTCCTCTTCTTAAAGAATACCTTTCAGCATTTCATATAATACTGGTTTGGCAGTGATGAACTCCTTTAGCTTTTTCTTATCTGTGAAGCTCTTTATCTGCCCTTCAATTATGAATGCTAGCTTTGCTGGGTAGAGTAATCTTGGTTGTAGGTTCTTGCTATTCATCACATTGAATATTTCTTGCCACTCCCGTCTGGCCTGCATAGTTTCTGTTGAGAAATCAGCTGACAGTCGTATGGGTGCTCCCTTGTAGGTAACTAACTGTTTTTCTCTTGCTGCTTTTAATATTCTCTCTTTGTCTTTTGCTCTTGGCATTTTAATTATGATGTGTCTTGGTGTGGTCCTCTTTGGATTCCTTTTGTTTGGGGTTCTGTGCGCTTCCTGGACTTGTAAGTCTATTTCTTTCACCAGGTGGGGGAAGTTTTCGGTCATTATTTCCTCAAATAGGTTTTCAGTATCTTGCTCTCTCTCTTCTTCTGGCACCCCCATAATTCTGATGTTGGTATGCTTGAAGTTGTCCCAGAGGCTCCTTACACTATCTTCATATTTTTGGATTCTTTTTTCTTTTTCCTTTTCTGGTTGAGTGTTTTTTGCTTCTTTGTATTTCAAATCTTTGACTTGATTCTTGCGATCCTCTAGTCTGCTGTTGGATCTCTGTATGTTATTTTTTTATTTCAGTCAGTGTATGCTTAATTTCTGATTGGTCCTTTTTCATATCCTCGAGGGTCTCACTAAATTTATTGGCCTTTTCTAGAAAATTCTTGAAAAACCTTATTACCGTGGTTTTGAACTCTATATCCAGTAGTTTGCTTTCCTCCATTTCTTTCATTTGTGACCTGTTTTTTTTTTGTCTCTTCATTTTGGCTGCTTCCCTGAGTTGATAGAGTGGCTTTGTGTGCTAGGTGTCCTATAGGGCCCAGTGGCTCAGCCTCCCCAGTTACCTGAGGTGGACTCTCTTGGTGCACCCCTTTGTGGGCTGTGTGCACAGTCTTGTTGTAATTAAGCCTTGATTGTTGTTGGTATCACTGGGAGGAATCGACCTCCAGGCCAGTTGGCTGTGAAGATCAGCTGTGTCTACACTGGGAGAACTTCTGTGCTGGAGACACCCTTATGGGGCAAGACTTGCTTCAGTGGGGCTTTGGTGCTCAGTGAGTCTGCCCCCTGAGTGTGTCCCTTATGGATCTGAGGAGTTTTATTCTGGATGGTCCACTCTGACCCCTGGGTACACTGGCTCTTGGATCTCCAAGGAGGTGCTAATTTAGCCTCTGCCTGAGGCCACCCAGCAGCAGCTATGGAGAGATCTGCAGATTCCTCTTCTTTGTTTGCGTTTTGGAGGTGCCCAGATGAGGGCCAGCTGAGTAGCGTTGCAAGCTGCTGTGGGGCCTTGGGCCTTCTTTTGGATGTTCTGGGTCTCTCTGACTCAGCTGCAGTTTGCTAGGTAAGTTTAGAATTTAAAGGACCAGGCCATTCATATGCAAAAGCCTCTGCCCTCAGCTTGGATGGGGCGGAGTCTCAGGGTGGAGCAAACAGCAATGGCTTCGTGGGGCAGGATCTCAGGGCAGAGCAGACAGCAATGGCTGATCCTCAGCCCTGCACTAAGAGGCTCCTGGATCTCAGTGTCCCATGGTAATCACTACAAGCACCTCTGAGAGAATGCCGCCCTCGAGTTTCACCCACTGCCAAACAGTCCAGTTTCTCCCCGAATGAGTCTTGAGTCCCCAGAGTCTTGCCCGGAACTGGAGTTCAGAGCAGTCAGGAGCTTTCGTCTCCCTCCCGATTGAGAAAGCCAGCTGCATACTTAGTTGCCAGCCCTCTCTGGGCACGCACCTCTGTATGTCTGCCTTTCGCAGCTCCTGTGAGTCTCAGTGTGCTTTTCTCTTTCCTTCTAGTTGTAGAATTTCCACTCAGCCAGCCTTCCTGTGGTTCTGGATGATGTCCATTTTGTCTTTTAGTTGTAGTTTTGAAATTGTGCTAGGCAGCAGTTCAGGTGTTTACCTATGCTGCCATCTTGGTTTCTCCCTCGAGATTCAGTCTGTATTTAACAGTATAGCCCAGTGCTGGTAGTCATCACAGATTCCCGTAGAGGAACATTTCAGGCATCCAGTGTGCACAGTCACTCATGACTGCCTGCCTAGAACACTGCTCTGAACATCATGCCTGTCACTGAGAGCAAGGCAAACTTTTAAACTAGATGATGGGGGGAAGAAGTTTGGTTTCCTACTTTTCCATTCTTGACAGATTAGTCTTTCCTGATTATTGAGAGTTTAGCTAAACTATATAATATCGCTGCCTTGGCATCCATTTTGTGTGGCCAAGCAGCCTGTAAGGAGTCTTGAACTGACACTAATTCCCCCTCACCCACAACACATGCCCTAGGTAACAGCCCACAGAGTCACATGCAAATGTAATCTCCTGATATGACTCCTCCTTGAGATAAGCATTTCCCCCTGCCTTCCAGGGCTTTCCCTTTGTGCTCCCCTTAGATCAGACCCCCCTCACCCCCTGACAAGCTTACCAAACCAGTGCTTTTTTGTTTGAATTGACCAATGTGGCCTTAGCCTGGGAACTCCAAAGCACTCCACTATGTGGACCCTAAGTGGGCATTGCCTCAGGTCCTTTGGTGCTCTTTTCTACATCCTACCTTGACCTCTCCTTGTGGGCCCTCAAGACCTGCCTTGTACTTCTTCCAGGACCTGTGAGGAATAAACTCCTCTATTTCAATTCCCTGTGGTGGTTTGCTGAACCATCTGGTTCACCATCTGATATCCCAGGGCTCTACTTAACAAATGTTAATTTAATAGTCACAACACTGATGAATCCAGAATGTCTGCGATAATTATTTAGTGAACCCCCTCACCCCCCAAGACCAGTGAGAACACAACCAAAGAAGTGTTTATGATTCCTTTCTTGCATCAGGAAACCATATAGCCCAGATTGCCATCACCAGGAGCAGAGCCGTAAATGTTAAATGGTATATCATCTGGTAGTAGCTTCTAGTATTCAAGTCTCCCTTCTACCCCCACTTTTATTGCTGTTTTTCTTATGTGCATACCAGAGGCCCAGTGCATGAAAATTCATGCACTGGAGGGGGGGTCCCTCAGCCCAGCCTGCCCCCTCTCACAGTCCAGGAGCCCTCAGGGGCGGGAGGTGACCTGGCGATCAGGGGAAGGCGATGCCCCAACACACCTCTGCTGCAGCTATTGCTGGCAGCACAAGCCTCGGCCGGCCGTCGTTACCTGAGCCTCGGGTGGCACTGGGCGGCTGGGCAGCTGCCATCTGAGGCTTGCCTGTGCCTCGGGCCAGCCCTGGGTGGCTGGGGGGCTGAGAGGACTAGGGGACTCTGGAGGCAGCCGTGCAGGGTGGCTGGGCCCAGCGGGCCTGGCCTTGCTGCATGCCTGCTGCCCCTGTGGGGCTGAGGGGACTGGGTGCCGTCATCTTATGGCTGTGGGTGCCACCATTTTTGAGGGCAGGGCAGTCAGCATATTCCCTCCTTATTGGCTGTGGGTGCTGCCATCTTTGCGACGGCATGAGGGTCAATTAGCATATTCTCTCTTTATTAGATAGGATGTCTATGCCACACCTACTTGCTCCAACCTCCTTCACAACACACACAGGAGGCATTTGTCTGCAAAATACCCAAATAACCACTTCTGCCTCCTTGGTTTTTTTCTGCCTCCTGAGTCTCTAGTCATCTCTCTAGTCCATGGGTTGATGTTTGCATTTCTCAAGATTCCTCCCTGCATCACCCCTCTGGTTAGGAATTAAGTGTGCTTTTGATGCCTGTAACACCTTTGCTCCATTCTCTTAAAATATGTTGTAACAATTAATTAGGTAAGCTTTCATCTGGCTCACTTCGATCAAACCATCTTCAGTGTTTATGTTTCTAGATTGGATTTAAGTTTTGTTGCAAACCCCAGATTTAGTGGGATCATTAAAAATATTTCTTGTTTTTCCCCTGTGGGTGTTTTTCCCTTCCATATTTATAAAGTGGAGGTACATCCTACACAGAGGAGACTTCTAAAGGTTTTTTTATAAGGTGGAACTTGAGTAAGGTAAAAGATTCCTCTTGAAAATTCCTACAAAACACTCAAAATGTACAATATACAGATGTGGATAACCTCAAAAAGGCCAACAAAGTTAGACAGCTTTTCCTGCAGCATTGATCCAATCATCATTTCTTCACTTAAATATCAGATGAAGTTTTGGCTTGTGTCTTGGCATCTTGCAGTGGAAAAATATGTATGTTTAAGCATCATGCTGCTGAGATACTCACAATATTGGCGGCAGATGGGTTGACAGAAGAAACAGCAGGTCCTGTTGCTGGGGCCCCACTTTCACTGTTGCATATGTTCATGGAGAGGAATGGAGAGTGGATTGCCCATACTTGCTCTTGGTTCTCTTTTTTCCTCAAGCAACTACACTTGAATTTGCATTAAGTCAAATGTGCAAATGACAACACTCCACTGTTCTTTTGCACTCCTCAGGCCTTTCCCTTAGCATTTTCCATGGCTGTCCATAGCATTAGGAGCCTATGGTGATAGTAATGAGCACCATTTATTATTCACTAAGTGTGCAAGGCACAAGGCTAAGTGTCTTATGTTGTAATCCCATTTGATCTGCACAACTCTGTAAATTCTGTATCATTAGTCACATTTTCCGGATATATATGTGTAGATGGATTTTTAAAGAACCTTTCAATCTTTGAAAGAAAACACACAAAAAAACCAAGTGAGCAACAGACCTTATTACTTCCACCCTACTGTGTATGTGTGTGTGTGTGTGTGTGTGTGTGTGTGTGTGTGTTTGTTTGTTTTATGCTGACTGGCTTAGAAAGTATAACATTTTAAAGAGATACAGGTTGATAAGGTAATAAAAATGGGTTTTTATTATATTTACAGTGAAATGACTAAAGATTGGAAAGTTAAATCTTTCCAAGTCATATAGCTAGTTCATCTTAGTATTTGAATCACGTTGCTTCTTACTCTTTGTACAAAGAGTATTCTTTGTTTCTAACTTGTTTCTATAATCTATTTTCTAGTTTTCCAGCTTTCTCAAGAGCTAGGATTTTAGTAATATTATACACAGCAAGATATTGTTATACTACATTTTTTTCCTGCATGTAGCAGCTTGTTTTCTGGGCTGTTTTAAAAAACTAGGTGGTCTTTACTGCAGCCTTTGGACCTTCACATAGAGAATGTCTTGAAAGTTTACCCATTTTCTAATATAATTTTTCCTTGCAAATAGGGTTTATTGTTCTGTTGGGGCTAATCTGAGTTGTACTTGATACAACTTTAAGGTGTTTCTGTTAAAAAAGATGTCAGTATTAAGCTGCCTGGGTGGGCAAAGTAACTTTTTGTATCATATATTTCTCAGTCAGAGGTTTAATAGGAAATTTGTCTTATTTCCACTTACTGTGAGATAACACTTATTCTGCTTTTAAATTTTATAAAATCTGTAATTTTTGTTTCTATATTTCCTTTGTTTGACATATTGTGCTATATAGTTTATGTTTTATTCATTCATTTATAACACTTTTTAAGATTTAGGGAATATATTTTTAATTTTTTTAGTGTTAACTGTTGTAATGTTAAATTATGATGACACACACCTATATACCTATCTCTATATTTTTGTTAATTGATATTTGTTTTAACTTTAAATGAAAAGAAGTTATATGGCAGAAATTACATTGTGACTTCCAGTTTATCAGTTTTATAGGTAGGCATATACTCCAGGCAAAATGAAGACCTACAGCCTACATCTGAATGGAATAACCTGCACCAACAGAGTTAATTTTCAGAATGACCTCTTAAAACACACTTCAAATTTTCCTGTATATTATGATTTCTGTTAGGCTCAGGTTTAAAAGTAGACAGTTTTGCATTGAGTTGATTTCCAAATAATAGATGCTTTTCTAAATATGGTTAAGAAACAACCTCTAAGCTAACAGCAGAATTTTATAATAAAACATTGACTGTAATGTAGTGTTAGCAATTAATTTGCATTCTTATTCTTTAAGTACTTAAAATTGCATATTCACCTTTAAAAAATAATCATCAGGGGGCCATTCAGCACATTCCAACATTAATGTATTAAATATCATAAATCAGAATATGCCAAGAAGACATAATAAAATAGTATCACAGTCAGCTTTGCAGACATGAGATGTGTATTATTACAGTGAACTTCATGAAAGTTAGCAATTAAATGCAGGAAATTGAAATTGTGTATGTGTGCGCGCGCACACACGGCTTTTTATGAGCCCTGGTTCTTCATGTCAGGCAGTGGTGGGAAGCTGACATTTTGAATTAGAGGACACTTGCACATTCTCCTATATTTTTCCATTATTCTATAGTTCTGCTTTGATCTTTTCCCTCAGCAGCAAGATGGTCTGCCCTCTGAACCTAGCATCTACTCTGCAAAAGACAAATGCTCTTTTTTTCTGTGGACAAAAGTTCAGCTTTCAAGGAACTCATAGTAGAGGTAAAACACACACACACACACACACACACACACACACAAAATATCTGTCATGCTAAGTTAAATGTAGTAAACGTAACACTATCCAGGAAGCTCAAAGAAAAAAATTTAAAAAAATACCGAGGCAGTAAAATAAATCTTCATGGGGTATTTTTTATTAATCTTAAATACTGGCTAAGATTTCATCTAAAGCGATGCATAATAGATATACAAGGAAGTGGGAATGTTAAGTGAAGATAGAAATGCCTGATGGTTACTGCTTAGAGTCCAATTTGAATAACACCAAGGGAATGTGAAGAGGAGTGTAGGAGAATAGACCAGAAAATTAAGGCAGGTCCATATTGTTTTTCTGGAATTAGTCTTTCTCATCTAGGGTTCCACAAGAGAATTAAGCTTTACATAAAATAAATTGAGTAATTATTTTCTCAATCCTCCCAAAGTTACTACATAGCTATTACCTATCTAGATGCACAGAAAAAAAATTAATTCATTATATACAATGGGTGCTCAGGGCATTTGGGTTTAATGCTCTCTGGGAATCCTGATTGAGAAAGGCTGATCTAGACTCTGGATAATGAAGAACCATGGAAACTATGTGAGTTGAATTGTGACTGATACAACTGTGTTTTGGGAAAACTTAACTGACAACAATGTTCAGAACAGTTTGAGAAATGTGCAACTAAAGATTATTGAGCTTTTTAAAAAATTATTTTTAATATATATATTTTATGGATTTTGGAGAGGAAGGGAAGAGTGTGAGAGAGATAGAAATATCAATGATAAGAGAGAATCATTGATCAACTGCTTCCTGCACACCCCCCACTGGGGATCGAGCTGGCAACCCCAGCATGTACCCTGATTGGGAATTGAACCCTAACCTCCTGGCTCATAGGTCAGTGCTCAAACACTGAGCCACACTGGCCAGGCTGATTATTGAGCTTTTATAACATGGAAGATAATACAGAAAATAAATGGATGCACAAGATTTATTAATTCATTCATTTAAAGCAATTTATATAGGTATCTATTGAATGCCAGGTAGTGTGGCTACTAAGATGAGTAAAAATAGACCTAGCCATTACCTCCTAATGGGAGTCAGACGTTAAGCAAATAAACACAAAACCATATAAATTCTTAACAGAGATCAGTGTGATCTCAGTGTATGTAACAGTGACATAAAGTCTACTGTAGCAAGGTTTATGTACTTGGAAGTATGATCGAATGAGGCTTTTTTGGGGGTTTATACTGAGTTTGGAATTTTATCATTAATGAAAGGCTAGTAGATATTTTATTTTATTTTTATTTTTTATTTTTTTTTAAATAAATCTTTATTCAGATTATTACAATTATTTCTCCTTTTTCCCCCCATAGCTCCCCTCCACCCAGTTCCCACCCCACCTTCTGCCCTTACCTCCCCCCACTGTCCTCATCCATAGGTGTATGATTTTTGTCCAGTCACTTCATGAACCCCCCCATACCCCTTTCCCCCTGAGAATTGTCAGTCCACTCCCTTTCTATGCCCCTGATTCTATTATATTCACCAGATTATTCTGTTCCTCAGGTTTTTAATTCACTTGATTTTTAGGTTCACTTGTTGAGAGATATGTATTTGTTGTTCATAATTTTTCTCTTTTTTCTTCTTCCTCTTCTTTAAGAATACCTTTCAGCATTTCATATAATACTGGTTTGGTGGTGATGAACTCCTTCAGCTTTTTCTTATCTGTGAAGCTCTTTATCTGCCCTTCCATTCTGAATGATAGCTTTGCTGGGTAGAGTAATCTTGGTTGTAGGTTCTTGCTATTCATCACATTGAAAATTTCTTGCCACTCCCGTCTGGCCTGCATAGTTTCTGTTGAGAAGTCAGCTGACAGTCGTATGGGTGCTCCCTTGTAGGTAATTAACTGTTTTTCTCTTGCTGCTTTTAATATTCTCTCTTTGTCTTTTGCTCTTGGCATTTTAATTATGATGTGTCTTGGTGTGGTCCTCTTTGGATTCCTTTTGTTTGGGGTTCTGTGGGCTTCCTGGACTTGGAAGTCTATTTCTTTCACCAGGTGGGGGAAGTTTTCGGTCATTATTTCTTCAAATAGGTTTTCAGTATCTTGCTCTCTCTCTTCTTCTGGCACCCCCATAATTCTGATGTTGGTACGCTTGAAGTTGTCCCAGAGTCTTCTTACATTATCTTCAACTTTTTGGATTTTTTTTTTGCTTTTTGCTTTTTCGGTTGAGTGTTTTTTGCTTCTTTGTATTTCAATTCTTTGACTTGATTTTTGTGTTCCTCTTGTCTGTTTCTGGGTCTCTGTATAATATTTTTTATTTCAGTCAGTGTATGTTTAATTTCCAGTTGGTCCTTTTTCATATCTTCGAGGGTCTCGTTATATTTATCGGCCTTTTCTAGGATATTCTTAAAAAGCCTTATAACCGTGGTTTTGAATTCTATATCCAGTCGTTTGTTTTCCTCCATTTCTTTCGTTTGTGATCTGATTCTTTGACGCCGCATTTTCACTGATTCCCTGAGTTGGTAAGGTAGATTTGTGTGCTAGGTTTCCAATATGGCCCAGTGGGTCTGCCTCCCCAGTTAACCTGAGGTGGACACTCTTGGTGCACCCCTTTGTGGACTGTGTGTACAGCCTTGTTGTAATTAAGTCTTGATTGTTGTTGGTATCACTGGGAAGAATTGACCTCCAGGCCAGTTGGCTGTAAGGATCAGCTGTGTCTATGCTGGGAGAAGTTCGGTGCTGGAGACAGCCTTATAGGATTAGACTTGCCAAATTGCAATAGCCTCTGTGCTCAGCTTGGATGGGGTGGAGTCTCAGTCTTGGCTTCCTGTCAGCCTTGCCCTTGCGCGCACGTCCTTGCCTTCAGACCTCCACCTTCCCTGGCTCCTGAGTCTCTGCCCGAGAGTCCAGACTTCCCCCACAAGAGCGTGGGTCCCCAGGGGCTCGCCTGGAACCGGGGTTCAGTGCAGTCAGGAACCTCCGACTCCCTTCCAATAGGGAAAGCCTGTGGCAACCTCCGCAGCCTTTGTGCGCACTGGCTTGCGCGCGCGCGCTTTCAGTCCTCCGCCTTCCCCGGCTCCCGAGTCTCCGCCCGAAAGTCCAGACTCCCCCCGTAAGAGCGTGGGTCCCCAGGGGCTCGCCTGGAACTGGGGTTCAGTGCAGTCAGAACTGGGGTTCAGTGCGGTCGGGGGCTTCCTTCCCCCTTCTGCCAGAGAAAGTCAGCCAGGCTCTCAGCCGCCCTTCCTCTCTGCGTGCACAAAGACCCTTTGCCATACCTCCAATTCTCTGTGAGCTTTTCTCTTTCCTTCTAGTTGTAGAATTTTCACTCAGCCAGCTTTCCTGTGGTTCTGGATGGTGTCCGTTCTGTCTTTTAGTTGTAGTTTTGAAATTGTTGTGCGAGGCAGCAGTTTAGGTGCTTACCTATGCCGCCATCTTGGTTTCTCTCCTCAGGCTAGTAGATATTTTAAATCGGGAACTAAAATTATCATAGTAGTCTCCCATCTCCTCTTTCTGATCATTGATGGTTGGGTTACATTACATTCACTGTAAGTCATAATCTCATTGCCTACATCATTAAAAGCCACTGCTTTGTTCTTTTAATTCCTATCCCTACTAAAAATTCTTTTGTGAAAATTGTAATGATTCTGGCATAAGGGTAAACACAAATGCAAACAGGATTTTCCCTCATTGTAGGTAACCTGTATAATCAATGTATTTTATCTACTCTGTATGCATTCTATTGTTCACTGTAAAACAGTCTCTCCTCAGGAATGCCTGAGTGAGTTTTCTGAAATTGACAAAGCAAGACTACTGCTAAAACAAAAATTAAATAAAATAAGTGAATAGATGCAAAAATGAAAGAAACATTATTTTTAAAAGTTTAAATGGTTATTATGAATCTGTTATTGAAGGTATTGTCAGGCATTTTCCTTCTTTTCTAATATATTTAGGTCCTATATGAGCATTCCCATTAAAATTTAGTACCAAGATAAATGTCTCATTAAGTTTTTGTAGTTTCTCAGTTTTAAAATTGAGACTTTCATTCTGACTTCAGAGAAGGAACAATTTTTATGATAAAACATAATTAGTTATACTTGCTTCCTTGAATTAGAGGTCCTAATTTCCTTCCAATTTATTGATTATATTGTATCCATGTCCCATTCAGTTGGCTACTTCAAGTAGAGAACTTCTAAGTTAACAAGTTATTATGATTAACCAGAGATTTACCGTTTCTTAGTGGCTAGCTACTTGAACCTCTATATGATACTCTGATCTGGCACTGTGTGTGGTTAAGCAAAGATGATAGCCTTGCGTTGTCTTTATTTAGCAGACCAGAGCATGAACAAGCTTTATGGGAATGAAATTCATTATGAAGAACAATGAGCATTCCAATCTCATTCGTGCAGTTCATATTTTCTATTAAAACACAAGTGTCTTCTGGGAAGAATCAGCAAAGTGAACTTGCATTCTTAAAACTGTGAGTCAAGCTAAAAATGTGCAGGTAAATCTGTATCTCAAGACAGGAAATAAACCATAATTTTGCTTTTATGGTGGTAAGTGTTGTGAAATAAGTGTTCATAAAAGTCTAGACTAACATGGAGGGATTTCAAAAACCAAATGGTTGAGCTGCTTTTAGTAAATCCCATTTAAAGGGATAAAACTGCTGGAGAAAGTATAAACAAAAATCTGTAAAAGATTAGGATTTATATGGGACTGTGGGATTTAATTAGATCCAAACATATGAAAGCTGTGTTATTCAATATGGTAGCTAATACCCAACTATATTTAATTGCTGTTCAGATTTTCTCTGAGACTATAATCTTCTTTTGATTTAGAAGCATTGTCTTATATCTCTCTTGCCCATACACTACACTCTCTGCCTCTGCTCTCTCTCTCTGATGAGCTGCCAGTGAAGTGCAAAGCATAGAATCAGAATCTCAGGAAGGGAGATACCCTAAGGTTTACATCATCTGGTCCCATACAATCTATTAAAAACTCTCGAGTTCTGAAATCACTTCCTCCACCCTTAGGCGAATGTGAACTTTTCCTTTTGCGAAATTAGAATCAGATTGGTGGTAGTGTGTCAACAGTGTTCCTCATTTTACCCTCCAGAGCCATCATGTGACATGTCTAATCTTTCTTCTGTCCAACATTTCTTTAAATAGCTAATAAAAATGTCATAAAACTGGGTAAAATATCGTTAATTTTTAGTCCTAGATGGGGAGACATTCTCAAACACTGCCCTTATTCATGACCAATTATCACCTTAAAAGTAGTAATAGTAACTACCACGTATTAAGTCAATCAACAATCACAAGATGGTAGACTGGGAGTTTTACTTAATTATTTCTAATGCATATATGTAACCAACAAGATTAGTCCATATGTGCAGCCAGCAAGGTAGTTACTGTTATTTTTGAAGTTTGGTAGTTGACAAGGGAGCTGTGATCTTTGTTAAAGGGCCCAACCTGGTTCGGATTCAGATCTGACTATAAATCCTGTGTTCTTTTACTGTTTGACACTCCATTATATAAATTACAAGCACATGCCTTATTATAAACTGTATTATTCTGGGTAAATTGTATTATTTTTCAAACTCTATGTCCTTTTAAAACAGTTATCTTTGGATTGTGGAAATAGCCAATATGATCCTCACCTGGAGAGTGTAATTTTTAGGAAAAGTTTATTTTTACATTACTTTTATTTAAATTTATTCTTCAATTACAGTTGACATACCATATTATACTAGTTTTAGGTGTACAACATAGTGATGAGACATTTATATACCTTATTAAGTGATTATCTTGATAAATCTAATAACCATCTGACAACATACATAGTTATTACTATGAGGCCCAGTACACGAAATTCATGCACTGAGGGGTGTCCCTTATCCCAGCCTGCACCCTCTCCAATCTGGGATCCCTTTCACAATCCAGGACTGCTGGCTCACAACAGCTTGCCTGTCTGCCAGCCTGATCACCCCTAACCACTCCCCTGCCAGCCTGATCGATGCCTAACTGCTCCTTGCTGGCCCGATCGCCCCCAACTGCCCTCCCCTGCTGGCCCGGTAACCCCCAACGGCCCTCCCCTGCTGGCCCGGTTGCCCCCAACTGCCCTCCCCTGCCAGCCCGGTCACCCCCAACTTCCCTCCCCTGCAGGCCTGGTCGCCCCTAACTGCCCTCCCCTGCAGGCCCAATCACCCCCAACTGTTTTTTTCTGCCAGCCTAGTCAATCCCATCTGCCTTCCCCTGCTGGCCTGGTTGCCCCTAACTGCCCTCCCCTACCGACCTGGTCCCCCTCAACTGCCCTCCCCTGCCAGCCTGGTTGCCCCTAACTGCCCTTCCCTGCAGGCCTGGTCACCCACAACTACCCTCCCCTGCCGGCCATCTTGTGGTGGCCATCTTTGACCACATGGGGGAGGCCATCTTGTGCGAGGGTGTGTGGGTCAATTTGTATATCACCTCTTTATTATATAGGAATATTGACTATATTTCCTATGCTATACATCCCTATGACTATTTTTATAACTGGCAGTTTGTACTTTTCTTAATCCCTTTCACCTTTTTAACCCACCTTCTCATCCCCCCTCCCACCTGGCAATCAATTAGTTTTCTATATCTATGAGTTTGTTTCTGTTTTGTTTGTTCATTTATTTTGTGTTTTAGATTCCACATATAAGTGAATTATATGGTACTTGGCTTTCTCTGACTTATGTCACTTAGCATAACACCTATCCTCTAGGTTAGTGGTTCTCAACCTTTCTAATGCCGTGACCCTTTAATACAGTTCCTCATGTTGTGGTGACCCCCAACCATAAAATTATTTTCGTTGCTACTTCATAACTGTAATTTTGCTTCTGTTATGAATCGTAATGTAAATATCTGTGTTTTCTGATGGTCTTAGGCTCTACAGCAGCGGTTGTAGAGCCTAAGACCATCAGGTTGAGAACCGCTAGCAGGGTCGCCTAAGACCATCAGAAAACACAGATATTTACATTACGATTCATTAACAGTAGCAAAATTACAGTTATGAAGTAGCAACGAAAATAATTTTATGGTTGGGGGTCACCACAACATGAGGAACTGTATTAAAGGGTCACGGCATTAGAAAGGTTGAGAACCACTGCTCTAGGTCTATCCAACCATGTTGTCACAAATGGCAAGATTTCATTCCTTTTTATGGCTGAGTAATATTCCATTGTATACATGTACCATCTCTTCTTTATTCATTTGTGTATTGATGAAAATTAGTCTTTTGATTGGAGCATTTAAACCATTTATACTTAAAGGAATTATTGATAGGTATGCAAGCTAGGTTGTGGGGAGGATCAACAACAATGGCTTCTGCCCACACTTCTGTCTGGGAGAAAGCTGCTCCTCTAGCCCTAGCTCTGAAGCCAGACAATGCAGTTCTTCCCTGTTTTTCAAGCTCTTGCCCCAACGCTGGAGCTCAGAGCAAGTGAGTTTGTCAGTGAGTAAATTCATGCACTGGCCTGTGAAGGGGAACCTGAGACTCCAGCAAGCAGCCCTCTCTTTCACTCAGTCACAATCCCTGCCAGTTTTCACAGTCAGAAGTTATGGGGATTTCTCTTCCTTGTACAGGGACCCTAGGCTAAGGAGCTTTGAGTGGGGCTGGGCCCTCTCACTGCTGGAGAGGGGACCTCTATAGCCCAGATATCCCCTCACCCCCACTTCTTAACTGCCACATGTGAGTGTGGGGCCTGCCCCCTCTGTATCTCCAACCCTCCTACCAGTATCAATGTGGCTGCTCCTGAATATCCTTAATTATATAGCTTTTCTCTTCATCTTGTCTTCAGGCTGTTCTCAAGGGAGCAGGCGGGGGGCGGGGGGGGGGTTGTTCTGTAGTTTAGTGGTAGTACTGGGAGGAAGTGAGCACAGCATTTACCTACTCTGCCATCTTGATGAAAAGTTCTTCCTGCAATTTATTTGTGAAAATAAAAAATCACATCCTTTGTCCTTTCGGGTTTTTTTATTTTTTTAATTTTTTTTATGGTGTTTGCTGATTGCATCCCATGGTGTCCTTTCACCTGTTCCTCTGTCCCTTGTATTTCCTATAAACTGGTAGCTTTTAAAAGTGCACATACCCAGATCCCACCCTAAAAATGTATTCAGTAGGACTGGTGTGGGTGCTTGGAATCTCTAATTTTCCTAAGGTCCCTAGATGCATCTGAATCTGTTTGCCTCATTTTTGGGAATGACCAACCCATCTGACTTTTGGAGTCACCCTCAGTCACAGCAAGTATCAGAGACAGACAATAAGGGTCTAATTTTCAGTGCTGGGCAGTGGGGCTGGTCACTGCAGGAAGAGGCATTAGCTGTCTTTTGTGGGTTAACTGAGACTCCCAGTGGGAACTTTTTGTGAGCCCCAGTGCATGTGCCTTCTTCCTCTCACCTAGGTTAGGGAAACTTCTTAAATGATCAGGACCTGCCCTGGCCTAGAAGGTATGTGTTGGGGGAAGAGCAATAATAGTCTTGATGATGTAGCTCCTGAGGACAAGTGTGTTGTCTGTCCACATGATGGTGATTTCACCCCTGCTGCAGGGCCACAAGCTGCTGACAGTGTCCCCTTTTGCTCTGGGCTACTGAGGCAGGTGGGCCTGGGACATTGCTACAAAGTCTGTGCTGTTTCTTGTCTGCTGATACCCCTCCCTCCCATTCCCCAGGACCAACTGTCCCCTTAATGCTGAGATATTCCACAGCAGTCAGAGTGATCTTTCCATCATCATCACATCACTTTACTACCCTGTTCTAAGCCCACCCATGACTCCCATCACACTTAAGATCCACACTCCTCACCATGGTTGACAAGGTTCACTATATAGTCTGGCCCACAACCACTTTTCCCATCACATCTTCATTCTTTTCCCTTTCCTCCCTGGCCACACTGGCCGTTCTGCTGGTCCTAGAACAGGTGGCCATTCCTACTCAGGGTCTGCATTTGCCACATTGTCCTCCAGGAATACTCTTCCTCCAGCTACTCACAGGACTCATTACTCACATTTGCACTGAAAATTCACCTCTTCCAAGAAGCCTTCATTGACCACCTTGTATAATTTAGCACCCCCTTATCACTCTATCCTCTTATTCTATTTTACTTTTCTTTATATCAGTTATCATTATTTGAAATTATATTATTGACTTGTTTGTCTCTTCCTTTTGTGGATGCTTTACTGGGGGCGGGGAGGTTTGAGTCATCTCAGTCACCAAAATATCCCAAGCGACAAGCATAGGTGCTTAATAAATATTTGTTGAGTAAGTCGATGGATAAAAACAGCATTTTCTCAGTCCTGCCTTCACACACACACACACACACACACACACACACACACACGCACACACTTTCACAGGGAAGTACTCATAGTTTCAGCCTGAGACTTGCCCCAATTTGCACAGGTGTTATTGCAGGAGCCCATAGAAGCTTTACCTAAGGGTCCTTTTTGGAAGCAGAAGGTCTTACAGGACCAGGTACCCCCCTGTGGGAATGTATTTCAAGGGAACAGGGAGGTTTGGGGCCTCACTTTGGACAACTGAATTTCAAGTCAAACCCTGGGTTTTACAGAAACTTATTTTATTGATCAGTGAGGGACCCCACTGAGGACAGATAAGCTGGGAATAAAAAAGCAGGTGAGCCCTGGGAGATAAGGGTTGCTGCTAGACACTTTCCAGGGAGCAGGACTTCCTAAGTCTCCCTATTCTGCTTCTGAGACCCCAGACGAGGGCTCCCTGGGCTACCGCACACTGCTTCTTTCAGTTTTAAGAAGCCTGTTTGTGTTGGTGGCCGCTGGCAATGACTCAGGGCAGAAGCCCATCTGGTAGACAGGGTGGGGCCTTGCTAAGGCCATTCTGCTCCTGGATCTTACTGGGCTCACACAGTGTAGACTTTTCTTCTGCCCAAGAAGGGACTCTAGAGGATTGAGCAGAGGACCATCAGGTTTTCTGCCAGGCCAGCTTTAGCCCTGGGATGTTCAGAGCAGAATCCTATTTGAAACCTCAGTTTCTAAGGCTCCTTGTCCATGTCTGTTTAGAAGGAGGCTCCTGGCTGAGGAAGACAGAATGGCTCAGGTTGTAATCACCATTGGGGGTCACTGAAGGAAGAGGCATTAGCTGCCTTAGGTCATTAAATGCTTGTCCTCTCTGCAGAGTGCCTCAGCCAGCAAGCTTCTGTGGGGTCAGCCTCCAGCCACCATGTTCCAGTCGTTGAATTTTGGGGCTGGAGCAACCAAGGTCTTTGTCCAACTCTTCCACAGGGTGACGTCGCTTGAGTGCTCGTCTGGGGACTGGCTTCTCTACCTCCACCTTTGTTGGGGTTAGCTTCTGTGGGGTCAGCCTCTTGCCACCATGCTCCAGTCTTGGAATTTTGGAGCTGGAGCAACCAAGGTCTGTCTTTGACCATTTCACAGGATAATGTCTCTTACGTGCTCCTCTGGGGGCTGTCTTTTCTGCCTTCACCTTTGCTGGGGTGGCCAAAGGAGCATCCCCATAGGACCGGTAGCCAGCGACCAGGCAGTATGTCTCCCCATGCCAGCCCACTCGGGTTTCTCCCTGCCTTTGGTAGGGGACATGGTAGTGACCAGGTGTAGGAGAAAAGGTAGGAGTCACTGTTGCTGGAAAAAAAATCAGAACTGATCAGTTACTTGTGCTATACTCTGTCCTGCCAGGACGTCGCCTCTCTCATGTCTCTCCCAGGTTCTTGCTGAAGCCTTCTAATTTGCTTGGCATCCCAAACATAGCCTTAACCCATCACTGCTATGAGACCCCTACAGAAGGGATGTTGCTGCAAAAGCAATTCTGTGGGGTCTAGGAAAGCAGCAGCAGACCAGAAAATCTTCCCTATTCCCAGAGAAAACAGAATCCAAAAATAATTGCATTCAGGATCTCCTCCATCTTTCCCACAACATATAGAATATTTCTTACAGCCCATCACTTCTGAGGCTTTAAGGAAATGCCTTCCAAGTGTGGGAAAAAATAATTTAATATTAACTGGTTTAGAACCCCTCCCACCTTGGCAACTCCTCTCAGGCTCGATTCATACTGCTTTTTCAACCACACTGAACTCCAGTCCTCTGGTACTTTTATCTAGAGCAGAAAAAGGCCAGATACTGAGGCAGCGTGACCAGGAGGTTGAGAGCCAGATTCTGGGTACCAAGTCTAGGCTCATATCAACCCAACCTTCTGGGATAACATTTCCTCTAGCTCTCCTTTCTTCATCACTTCCCTTAGCTCTTTTGTTCTTCATATGGGTTGGGCCCACCCTTTCTCTTAGTACTCAGCAGCTCAGCTTGGGTGTGTCTGAGGGACCCATGTGGATGTCTACATGACAGCACAGCGAAGGTGACTAAGTTTGAAAGAGAGGTTCGTTAGCACTGCTCAACAGTTCTTCCTCAAATTTCTCCATTGATCATTTGCACACAAAAATGCACCTGACTTTTGCTAAGAAGCCAACCAGTAAAGGCGCTGAATGGAAGTCTCTTGTAGCTCTAAGGGGAAGGTTATAACAAGAAAGATGAAAACCTTTCTGAACATTTGCCCAGGAATGACATTGCACTTGTCCTCAGCAGTGAGCGGGAACTCTGTGGGTCTTTGAGGGGGGACCCAGGCTACTGGTATTACATATAGCTAGGGCAGTTCTCAGATGTGATAGATAAGCCCAAAAGGATCATGTGACAGCCAGGTGAGGTTGTGTGTACACCAAACCTCCTAGATGCCCAGCCTAGGCCTACCTGCTGTGCTGCACTCCAAGGGGACAGAGGACAAGTCACACTGCATGTACAAGATCCGGTCAATCATCTCTTTCTCAGACAACCAAACAGATTGATATCTGGTAGAGAACTGGCAGGGAAAGTTCCCCTGGAACACCACATTTCTGCAGTTATCCTGCCATGGAAACCGTGAGGTCATCACTACTCAGTGAGGTCACATACGGAATCTGTGGCTTAGGCTCTCGAGGTTTTGAGGAGAGTGGGCTGTGCCCTGCCTGTGCCCTGCCTGTGCCCTCACACCTGGCCATCCCACTCATGCCCTAATCAAGTAGCCACTCCCTGTGGAGCACACTTGTGGACTGGCATAGCCCTGGACCTTAGGAAGGCAAGAGAAACTCCATTCTGAGATTAGCATGAAAAGCAAGATTAACCTAGTACAGCCAGGTTTGTGGCACTGACCCTAATTATCCAACAGTTGGAGAGGCAGAGATTTGTGTGGACTGGGGAATAAAGGAAGGCTCCTTGGTGGTGGGCCTGAAGGACAAGTGAGATGTGGACCCAGGGAGGGGAGAGGGGACACATTTCAGTTGGGAAAAGTAAAAGCAATGTCAATTCATAGACCTCGCACGTTTTTAGAACTGAGGACTCAAAAACCAAGAGGTTAAGGGACCTGCCCAAGGTTACACAGGTGGTGCAGAGGTGTTCTGTTCAATGGTAGGGCTTCATGTTGGGGCTGTGAATTTATAGCTGATAGGAATGTAAGGACAAGCTCATCAACATTTCAGAGTGACACTGGGAGAGATGTTCAAGGTACTCCAAGGCAAAGTGAGGGTTCTGAATGACTTCAGAGTGGGAATAATGGGCCCATTTTAATACAAAATTAAAAACAAATTCATGACAAAAATGACATAATATGAAATGTCAACCCAATGAACACACTTCTCTCCCCTCCAAAACGAAAATAATGGCAATGCCACCACCATGAAAGGATATGATTTGTGCGCAGAAGCAGCCCAGGTGAAAAACATGGTCAACACTATGAAGAGTTGTTATTGAAAGCCACTTTTTTTTCTACTCAGAGGAGGAAATAGATAATTCTGTTCTTAGCATGGTCAGGCCCATAGAAAGAAATCATACAGGGGCTGGAGGAGGTTAATGGAAGATAAAAGGGGACCTATGTAATACTTGCAACAATAAAGAGAAAAAAAAGAAATCATATTTGGGGCACCCTTTGATAATGTGGCCAAGAACTTCCTAGCAATGTGAGATAACCTTCCTTGGGAGGGGGATCCCTGTTGCTGACCTTTAGTAAGCAAAGATGGGACATTTGTTTGCTTGGGCTGTTGCAGAGGGGATGATGTATCTATGAGGTAAACTGCCTAGGTTACCATTTTATATAATTTTAAAAATATAGTGTTTTTTAATTTTTATTTTTTATTTTCAGGGAGAGGAAAGGAAAGGGAGAGAGAACAATAGAAACATTGATGAGAGAGAAACAACAATTAGCTGCCTCCTGCCCACCCCCTACTGGGGATTGAGCCTGCGACCCAGGCATGTGCCCTGATAGGGAACTGAACCGTTACCTGGTTTGTAAGTCGGTGCTCAACCACTGAGCCATGCTGGCTGGGCTTTATAAACTATGTATCTTCAATTTCTCTCCTTTTTAAAAGTCATGTGACAAAAAGATTATGTATGCATTTCCTAAACCTAGTAGTCATAGTTGAATATCTTTTTAATTGTATACCTTGACATAATTTCTTCTACTGTGGCAAATTAGCCGGTGATGTAAGGCCTGGTGGCTCATGTGTGTGGCCTCAGAGTGAATGACCTGGGGAGACTCTAACCCTTCTGCTATGGTTTGGGGAGGATGCCTTTCTGCTCTGTTTTCCTAAGGGTTTGGCTGCCATGTCCCAGATGCAGGCCTCAGCCATAAGTGCCACTTCCTTCCACCAGGGACCATTAGTGATTGAGTAGCTGCTCTAAGCATCACAAAAAGTAGATAAACATGTGTTGCCTACCTTCCAGATAACTCATGGCTTCAGCCACTTGGGACCACATATAAACAGCATCCTGAGATTGAGGAGAGATAAACGTTATCTTTTACTCTAGGGCTAGGTCCCTTGGAGAAGAAAGCCATGCCTTGATTTACTTCCTTAGAAATTCCAGCAGGACTTGTATTTTCTGACCCATTCTCCGTGGCCCACCAGCAGCATGCTTGCCTGGGTCTTTCACCTTCCCCGGAGAGGGTGTTGGGAATGGGAGTAGGACAGTAATATGTGATCAGCATACCATTAACCCATAATCCCACAGAAATAACTTCAATATTTAGGCACATTTTTGTAAGATAAATCTTTGTGGTGATCTTTTTTTCTTTATCTCTCTTTAACACACTTTGGAATGAAATGCAACCAAATTTTAAATATTTGCCTCTTGCAGTGTGGTATAATATGAACGGAAAAAAAAAGTGATCATTTATTCTGCAAGGAATTTTAGAACTTCAGGTTGAATTTCAATTTTTAAAATAAGCTAAATTATGATTCGCTCTCCTGCTACATGTCTAACAATAATCATATGGGTATTTTTCTGCTCTTCTGGGTACAGATTGCCCTTTATGTCACATCTCTCCATCTGAGGCTCCCCATGTGTTCTATCACTCTCTTGCAGAAATGCTTCTCCTTTTCCCTAAGTTTTGTTGCTATGGTCTCGACTGTCATTTCCTCAGCACCATCTGTAGACTGATATTTTGTGGAAATTTGTATGGGTTCCAAGTAAGAATTCAGCTCAACAGGCCAGCATATTTAGTTTTTAGGAGAAAAGAAAATAATTGATTAATTCCTATTCTAGTCCATTCTCTTTTTCCCTCCTCTTCATCCCATTCTACCCTCACATGAAGATATTCTTATAGCTTTGAAATGGAATCAAATTTCCAGGATGTATAATTAAATTTCAGTAAGAAATTCCACTTACCAGAATGCTCACAATACTAATATTGTTGTTAGAAATAAGACACTTGATTAAAAGGGGGCACACTTGTCTATATCCTTAAGGTGCATTCCTAATGAGTCTTAGCAGGAGGCTGATTCACATGAAAATGCACAATTAGCTCATCCAACTTTAATATACCATTATCTGCACCCAGGCCCTCTCTTCATTACCATTTGAATGCACTGTTTTCTTTGGAGTTTTGTGCAGGAAACAAATCCCTATATATGGCACACAGCCTTTAGACTCTGATTTGTCTGCCTTTGCCCTTTAAAAAAAGGCCAAAACAACATGCTCCCATGGTGCATTAATTTTCAATCTCTGACTATTTTTGAAATTGTAATGCAGCACATTTCTTTTCTAAGGGACTTAGTCAGTAGACAATGTAGAATTGGATATAGCCAAGGGATTTGTTATTTTGAATGGTGGCACACCATCTTTCCTACGTGGATTGTCCAGATAAAAAAGGTTTGCTTTAAAGTGCTGATGAAACCCAATGAAATAAAATAGTACTTGAAAATTGATTTCACTACTATATTTAGTCTACTTTACCATCAGTGTCTGGAGTCAGACGATTGGTTGCCTAAAATAAAAATAGAGAAGCCCTAGCTGGTTTGGCTCAGTACATAGAGCGTCAGCCCTTGAAGCAAAAGGTCCCGGGTTCGATTATGGTCAAGGGTACATACCACAGTTGCAGGCTCCTCCCCTTGGCCTAGGCCCTGGTCAGGGTGTGCGCAGGAGGCAACCAATCCATGTGTTTTAATTCCTATCAAGGTTATCATTTGGCTTTTCATAAATTTTCAGTGTTTTTGGCATGCCTTGGTCCCACACTTTTCCAAGTTTCCCTGATAATTAGAATTCTATGTAATATTAAATAAAGTCAATAACGAATTAAAAAGTCAATGGGAAAGTAATAATCTTTTTATAAGTGGTGCTGGGATAATTGATACCCATATACATAAGAATGAATTTGGATCCCTACTTCACATCATATACAAAATTAACTCAGAATGGGTCATAGATCTTCTGTAGAATAAACTTAATCAAAGAGGTAAAGTAATTGTACACTGAAAAGTATAAAACACTAATGAACAAAATTAAAGTGGCTATAAATAAATTGAAACATGTTTCATCTTCATAGATCAGATTAGTATTGTTAAAATGTCCACACTCCTTATATGTTCTACAGATTCAATACAATTCCTATCAAAGTCCCAGTGGCGTTTTTACAGAAATAGAAAACCCATTTCTAAAATTCATATGTATCCACAAAGGACCCAGAATAGCCTAAACAATCTTGAAAGAGAAGGGCAAAGCTGAAGGCATCATACATACTTCCTTATTGCAAAGCTACAGTAATTAATATAGTGTGATACTGGTACATAAAAAAAGACATTCAGAACAATGGAACAGAATAGAGAGCCCCAAAATAAACCCACACATATACGGCCAACTGATCTTCCACAGCAGTGCCAAGAATACACAGTGGGGAAAGGATAGTCTCTCCAAATAAATGGTTTTGGGAAAATTGGATACAAATGTAGAATGAAATTGGACCTTTATCTTATACCATACACAACAATCAATTCAAAATGTATTAAATATTTAGACATAAGATGTGAAACTCTAAAAATCCTAGAAGAAAACATAGGGGAAAAACTTCATGACATTGGTCTTGGCAATTGTTTCTTGGGTATGACATCAAAAGTACAAGCAAAAAATAAAAACAAAAACAACCCACAAGAACAGCCAGATGGGACTAAAGCAAATGAAGAAGCTTCTGCACAGAAAAGGAAACAATCAAAATAGAGAAGAGGCAACCTACAGAATGATAGAAATTATTTGTGAACCATTTATCTGATAAGTGGTTAATCTCTAAAATGTATAAGGAACATCTAGAACTTAATAGCAAAAAATAAACACATAACACATTTAAAAAATGGACTAAGGACTTGAATGAACATTTCTCCAAAGAAGACATACAAATGGCCAACAGGTATATGAAAATATACTCAACATTTCTAATTATCAGGAAAATGCAAGTCAAAACAACAATTAGATATCATCTCAACCTGTTACTTAGGATAACATTTAAAAAATAACCTTAAAAACAAAAACACAAAACAAAAAAGAACAAATATTGGTAAAAATTTGGATAAACTGGAACTCTGTACACTGTTGGTAGGAATGTAAAATTGTGCCTCCACTATGAAAAACTGTATGGAGGTTTTTAAAAAAATTAAAAATAGAACTGCTGTTAATCCAGCATTTCTACTTCTAGGTATATATCCAAAAGGTTTGAAATCAGGATCTCAATGAGATACACGAACTCCCATGATCATTGCAGCATTACTCACAATAGCCAATGGAAGCAACCTAAAAATATCCATTGATGGATAAATAATTAAGCAAAATGTGGTATATACATACAATGGAGGCCTAAAAAAGGATGAAATCCTGCCATGCGAAATAACATGGATGAACTTTGAGAACATTATACTAAATGAAATAAGCCAGTCATAGAAGGACAAACACTGCATGATTCCATTTATATGAAGTATCTAAAATAGTCAAGCTCATAGAAACAGAGAGTAGTATGGTGATTGCCAGTGGCTGGAGAGAGAGGGAAATAAGGAGTTGCTATTCAATAGGTATAGAGCTTCATAAGGTCTAGAGAATTGCTGTACAACATTGTATCTATAAATTAGTACTGAATTATGCACTTCAAAGTAAGATGAAACAGAATTGAGAGCCCAGAAATAACCCACACATAATATATAGACAATAAATTACGACAGAAGAGCCAAGAACATGCAATGGAGAAAGGACAGTGTTTGACAAATCGTGTTGGGAAAATGGGTCAGCCACATGCAAAAGAATGAAATGAGACCACTGTCTTATACTCTACAAAAATTACCTCAAAATAGATTAAAGACTTGAATGAAAGATGTGAAATCATAAAATCCCTAGAAGAAAACATAGACAGTAAAGTCCTTGACATTGACCTTAGCGATATTTTTTGTGGATCTGATTCCAAAGGTAAGGGAAACCAAATAAAGATAAACGAATGGGACTACATCAAACTAAAAAGATTTTTCTGCACACAAAGAAAATCATCAAAATGAAAAGACAACCTACTGAATGGAAGAACATATTTGCCAAAGATACATTCAATAGGAGATTAATACATAGAGAACTCTTATAACTTGACAACAACAAAAAACCCCCAAACAACCCCATTGAAAAATGGGCAGAAGATCTGAATAGACATTTTTCATAAGAGGACATACAGATGGCTAACAGGCACATGAAAAAATTTTCACAATCACTAATCTTCTATATAATAAAAGCCTAAGCAACCCTTACGGTGGAACAACCAGAATAACTGGTCACTGTGAAGCACACTGACCAGCGGGGGGTAGATGCTCAATGCAGGAGCTGCCCCCTGGTGGTCAGTGCACTCCCACAGTGGGAGTGCCACTCAGCCAGAAGCTGGGCTCACAGCTGGTGAGTGCAGCAGTGTGGTGGGAGCCTCTCCTGCCTCCACGGCAGCACTGAGGGGCAGCGAGCAGGTGGGCAGTAAGGAGTGAGGGGTTCCAGACTGCAAGAGGGTGCAGGCTGGGCTGAGGGACCCCCTTCAGTGCACGAATTTCGTGCACCATATTAGACAAATGCAAATCAAAAACACAATGAGTTATCCCCTCATACCTTGTTAGAATGGCTGTAATTAAAAAGACAAGAAATAAGTGTTGAAGAGGATGTGGAGAAAAGGGAAGCCTTATACACTGTTGGTAGGATTGTAAATTGGTACAGCCACTATGGAAAACAGTATGGAGATTCCTCAAAAACATTAAGATTACAACTACCATATGATCCAGCTATTCCACTTCTGGATATTTATGTGAAGAGCACAAAAACACTAAGTCAAAAAGATATATGCACCCCTATTTCCATTGCAGCATTATTTACAATAGCCAAGATTTGGAAAAAACCTAAGTGTCCATCAATGGATAAATAGATAAAGATGTGGAATACATGTACACTGGAGTATTATACAGCCATAAAAATAATGAAATCTTGCCATTTGTGACTATGGATTGACCTTGAGGATATAATGTTAAATGAAATAAGTCAGAAAGAGAAGGACAAATACCATATGATTTCACTCACATGGAACAATTTAAAAAACAAACAAATGAATAAACATTCAAAACAAAAATATACTCAGTTACAGATAAGAGATCAGTGGTTACCTAAGTGAAGGGGATTTGGAGTGGGAGAAAGGTATGAAAGGGGTCCATTATCTGGTGATGGATAGTAACAAGACTTTTGGGGGTGATCACTTTGTAGTACATACAGATGTTGAATTATAATGTACACATGAAACATATAATAATAAAACAGGATGCTAGGATTGTTAAAAATTGGTTAAGAAGATATAGCTCATGTTAAGTCTGCTTACCACAAAAAAAAAAAAAAAAAAGGAAACACGTTAGGGACCAATCCTTCATGAGCAAGTTCATTAAACTACAAACCTGAGAATAGTTCCAAAAATGTGAGAACATTTTAAAGGGATTTATAAAATAAATTAACTGAAATTAATTAAACTAGTTATAAACATAAACTTCACATATATACATGTTTATATACATGTTATGGTACCTCCAAAGAAGTGGAGAAATGCAGTGCAAAAGGGTTTCTAATAAAATATGGGCCACAATTCATATTTAGAGTTGTGTGTTTTCTGTTTGCTTTAATGTAACAGGAATTGATATCTTGGAATGTGCCTTTACTTTGGATGTGAAATTATAAGAGTCTCCAGCAAACATTAGCAAATGATTACTGTAGAAATGATTAAATGCAAGATTATTTAATCACCCAAATCCTTTCCATTTCTCAAATTTTTGTTCTTACTCCTCAAATTCCATCTATGAGTCAAGAATCCATGAGGAACATATATGTTGTGATGTAGGATGTAAGATTATAAAAAGATCTTTTCTGTTTGATATAGTAACTAACAACGACAACAAAACCAGGGTCTTGACTGGCTGACTGATTGTCAGGACACAGGTAGGGGTTTATTTACCAAACTTCTGAATGAGGATATTCACAATTGTGGGGAAAAAAAAGCTCCTTTGGAGAAATGATTGTGAGTTTAGGGAAGACTTCTTTGTAGGTTTAATTAATTTTCTTGATCAAAATAAGATGTGATTTTATACTTATGATAAAAAACTATTTAAATGAGCGCCATTCATTTTATAAGGGTTAATAATGTGCTAATAATTAATTTCCATTTTAATTCTACATCTTATCAACAGACATAATATTCAAGATCTAATATAGAATAATAAGATAACATTTTGTCTATATTAATTTTAAAAATAGCATTCTCTAGATACAGTCATTTTCTTTGTTTAACATTTTCTCTCTCATGACATTAGTAAAAAAAAAAAAACTCCCTATGCCAGAATTAAATAAAATCTGATTAGATTAATGAGGAGAGGCAGGATGTAAGGTGGAAGGAGAGGCCTTCTCTAATAAAAGCCCTTATAGGTCAATCTCACACTAGAACTGAACTATTAGTGTAAGCAGCTGTAGACTAGAAGAGAACTTAGTGAAGAAGTGACTATTGCCATGACTGAACGCAAAAAAGAAGCAAGTCGATGTCTTGTCTGTCTAACTTACCTTGAAAAACCCATGTACTTGAAATGTGGATGTCTGCTCCCTCCAATGCATCAATCAATTCACTGCAGTAGGAGCTCAATGGGGGAGAGATTATTGTGCCTTTTCTCCTTTTTGTTCTCACAGAAGAGCAATAGCAGGCTCACTTGTCAGATGGGAGAGCTGGTTTCCAAGATCAAGGAACTAGGGCTCCAGCTGAGACCTATTTCTACAGATTAATCTAAGGATGCTGAAATTACAACCAATGAATTCTTCATCATTTCTGATCACTGGAAGAACATCCAACATGAGAATATCAAACAGAAGCTGTAAATATGTATTCAGAGATTCAGCTACTCAATTTGTGCCTTGGGCTCCCCTCAATTCATCTTTGGCTGCCGTTACCGGGAGAAGAATGTGGGATGAAGCAAACACTCGGACCTGGGAGTTTGCTGAGAATCTGTTCACTGAAAAAGAGAGATCCATCTGTCTACACACCTTAAGTTTGAGACAAGAAAGCTACTTCTCTGCCAGCACTGAACCAGGGAACTGGGTAAACACCCAGTTCAACTGAGTGGGAATTTTCCTGGATGTGGACTTCAGAAAATTTCCTTTTGTGAAATTAGTGATGGAACACTATCTTTATATTTACTAAAATTTCAGTTTCTGATCCATTATACACATTCTTCTCTCCTTTGAATCCATGTAATGATTCTCAAAGCTCCTGAGTATCTATCTGTCTTGTGATGAATCTTGGCATCCCATTCCTCCATCATAACCAGACAAAGACCAATAACAAAACATTTTTATGGCAGATGTCTTTTTGCTCATAGCTACGATCTTTTCCATTAATACACACATTGGAGAAATTATTAGTAAAAAATATGGAACATTTATGATTCCTAAACACAAATTAGGTTAATTTGAACATAAATTGTATTTTAAATGTTAAATATTATGGTAATAAAATAAAAGCACATCAAGTACCAGAAAAAAAAACTATTAAAACATACATATAACATCTACAAGAAAATTGTAAAACATTTATGAGAGTAATTACAGAAAGCTGAAATATAGCATGGCAAGGGATTGGACAATTTAATGTTATAAAATGATATTCCTCCACAAATATTTATTGATTTAATTAGCCTACCCTCAAAATTGCCAGAATTTCACCAGTTGATTTTAAAATATAGCCAGATTAAAGAACCATGAATAGCCAAGAGAGTCTTGAAGATGAACAAAGATGGAAGGATTATTCTATCAAATGTCAATAGTCATGATAAAGCTACTCTGCATCATACAGTGTGGTATTGGTGGTAGTATAGACAATTGGATCATTAGGATAAAATAGAGTCCAAAAATAAACTCACACTGTATGGGCTGTAGATGAAGTTTACTCTTGGCAGTGACGAAGGAAATTCTTTTCAAAAGATAGTACTGGATCAATTGGATATCCAAATGGAAAAGAAATAGGCTCCTATGTTACGTAATAATCCAAAAGCAATTTCAGATAGATCGTGTATCTTAAAATGACAGTGAAAGCAATAATGTCTCTGGAATAGATTATATGAAAATATCTTTTTGAACTTGGATAGAAAAAGCTTTATTTATAATTATACAAAAGCACTAATCTAAAAGGAAATGAGTGATACATTAAAAGAAAAAAACCACACTTTTGTTTAACCAATGATATTAAAAATAGTGAAAGTCAAGTCATAGAGTTTTTTATAACATATAATTTAAAAATTTGCATATCTAGAATATGTAAAGAACTACAAATGAATAAAAAGGCAGGTAATACAATAAGAAAAAAATGGTTAAAGAGAATTGAATAACCACTTTCAATGGAAAGATATCTTAGGGGCCATTAATATAAGGAAAAGTTCTCAACTTAATTAGTCATCAGGGAAATGCAAATTTAAACCACAAAGCCATACCATTGCATACTTACCCAAATGGCTAAAATAAAAAACATGTATAATACTAAATGCTTAAGAGTATGTGAATTAATTTAAGCTGTACTTCAGATGGGGATATAAATGGGCACAAGCACTTTGAAAAAGCACTTATTCTACTAAATTTGAGCATAAGCATACCCAAGTACCTAAAATTTTCACTAGTAGTTAGACATTCAACCAAAATGCTTATGTGTGTGAGACACACACACACACATGCACACACACACACACAAATGTTAAGAGCACAGTATCTTAATAGTAGTTCAAACCAGAGAAATAACCCGAATGTACATCAATTTATATCAACTGTAAAATCAACTGTAAAATGAACAGAAAACACACTTGGCATCTTCACACTTTTTAATACTCTATATCAATGGAAAGGGCAATAAGATATATACATCTCATAAACAAAATGCTGAATAATTTTTATAAATATTTATCTCTTTTCTGCATCCAGAGCGGCTAGAGAACAGTCCAGTTCCTGAGTAGGGGCGGCTGGGGATTGAGAAAATGAAAGAAATAGACAGACACAGAGATAGAAGGAAAAAGCAGGGGCTGGGTGGGACAGCTGTCCTCTGATGAAGAGACAGTGACCCAGAGCCGATACAGCGTGTTTATTTTATACAGCAAAATATCAGGAAGTTTTATTAAAGCCCAAGACAAAGGAGATTATGTGCATTCTCTGGCTTCTTTGTAATAGTCACTTCTGGGTGAGCTTGGATAATCATGTTTGTTCCTGGTGCTTGGCTGGATTTAGATAATGAAACCTACCCCAGGCACCTAAGCTGAAGGTCAGGCTGACAACACACCTGCCTCTGGCAAGGTATGTTTCCAGGGCATGGCTCTGCCAGGCACCGCTGGATTCAGATGACAATCAGCTCAGGGCCTTTCCCAGGCACTCTCTACAAATTTTACCTTATTTTAATGTTGTTATTAATTTGCCTTGCTCCTTTCTTCTTCCTCCTGGCATGTGATTTAGAAAGTCTTTTTTCCAAATGACATGAGCACTACCTGCCCAAAAGGTACTGTGTTCTCTCCCTTGTAATCACCATGTAATTTGGAGGAATTTATATTTTGCTTTGGAAATTTATTTGCTAGTTGCTAACTTGAAGAGCATTATTTCTGTACTTTTTTATTGTGCAAATAATTCAAAAAGTGACATCAAAATACATTTGTAGGGGAGGTATTACTTCTTTTTAGGCAAATATTTATATTTTATAACCCAATATTTGCATATTTTTTATCTAAAAGATAAAAGATGAGATGTCCCAAGAGTCAGGAAATAGTTATCTTCAAAATTATGTTTCATTGTGGTTTTACAAGTGTATTCTTACGTTCAGCTTCTTGTATGTCAATTATACCTCAAATAAAGTAGTTTAAAAATTATGTCCCATGGAATGAGAATAAAGATTTTTTTTAGCTTATCAGATCATCTTTGGTGACTGAGCCATGATAACTTGCTGAAGGAAAAGGTTATAAGTAGGCTTTGAGAGAGAATATATTCACCACCTATAAAAACCCCATATTAGTTATATATACTTATTATGCTTTCTTTAGCATTAACATCATCTGGTGGTAATCTCTTAAATTTATTTTGAAAGGTAATCTCTTCAATTTATTTATATACCACAGAAATACTTTCCTATAAGGTCCTGACCTGTGTTTGTTTAATAAACTTTGAACAAAAGTCACAAAGCTTTTAAAATAAGTGCCAAGGGGACCTAAAACTATATTCTCCATTCCTGTGGTGAATAAAACTATTTTTGTCTATTAGAAAAATAACAGGTAGTTTAAGAGATGTTGCTTTTATGCTCTAAAAATTTTATTTATGGTGGTTGCTTGGCTAAAAGGACACACGAAATGTGTTCTCACTTTCCTGCATCTGTCACCAATGCATAAGGCAGACTCTACCTTGGCTCATGATCTTACAACATATCATAAAACTATAGAATTTTACAATTGAGTAAACAAATGTAATCAGTTCAGTGTACTAACAAACAGACATCCCTCTCACAATCTGGGACTGCTGGCTCCTAACCCCTCGCCTGCCTGCCTGATTGCCCCTAACCACTTCTGCCTGCCAGCCTGATCACCCCCTGACTGCTCCCCTGCTGGCCTGATTAACACCTAACTGCTCCCCTGCTGGCCCAATCGCCCCCAACTGCCCTCCTCTGCCAGCCAAATTGGGTTCTGATTGGTTGGTTTCTATACCAGTGAGCATCAAAAGCTCTGCCTCCTAGGCAGCCATTGGCTCCTCACAGTTCACCCAGATTTGGTTCTGATTGGTCGGTTTCTATGCCAGTCAGCATCTCTGGGCCTATCAACAGGGCCTGATCAGAACGGCGGGGCTGATCAGCAGCCCTGGTGAAGGCCTGGAGAGAAATGGAGGCGCGGCTGCTGACCAGGCCCGGAAAGAAAGAGAGAGGCAAATGCTGATCAACAGATGCCACAGAGGCTATGGATCAGACCCTGCTTCTCTCTTCAGGCCTCTCTCTGGGCCTGATTCACAGCCCCCTCAGCAGTCATTGCTGGGTCACCGTGCTTGCAGCCACAGCAGTCAGCGCTGGGTTGCCAAGGCAACCCAGCGCTGACTGCAGGACTGACTTCCGGTTGGTCGAGCCTCCCGGTCATTGTGGATGTGATAGACCCAGGGTTTTTATATATTAAGATTGTTACTAGAGGCGCTGGGCCTGGCCTGCACCCTCTCGCAACCTGGGACCCCTTGGGGGATGTCAGAGAGCCAGTTTTGGCCCAATCCCAACAGGCCAGGCTGAGGAACCCCACCAGTGCATGATTGGGGCCGGGGAGGGACCATGGGAGGGCTCCAGGGCATGACCACCCAACTCACCCAGTCCCATTCAGCTGGACCCCAGCACCAAGCTAACCTACCGGTTGGAGCGTCTGCCCCTTGGTGGTCAGTGTGCGTCATAGTGACTGGTTGAATGGTCCAAAGGTCAGACACTTAGCATATTGGGCTTTTATTATATAGGATGTATAAGCTGTTTGACATTAGAACTAAGGTAAATAGATTTGTTTCCAGGGACAGTTGTTCTTTGATGAAATTATTTAAAAGTGGTCATTGAAAAAAAAAAGTGGTCATTGTATCCTTAGTGTTTTTCTGACATTTTGTAGATCAGAAGATGAAAAACTGCCCTGGTTATAGCCCTCTAACAGCACAGAGAATTGTCAAATGTATCACTAGGCTAGAAGTCAGTTTGGGGGCTAGATGCAGTTATGAGATTTCTTAGCACTGTTTTCTAACTAGAAAAGAATATGGGGTCTCTAGGTGGGCAGAGTAGCTGATGGTGAATATGATATTTTGCTTCCTACTCTGAAAGAAAGGAAGACCTCGGGAAAGTGCCCATGTGTTTACTTACTAGCTGTTGTAAAGACTCAGAGATAGCTTTCCTGAGGAAGAAGCAGCATGAATTTTTTCTAGAAGAGAAATCTTTGACAACCATGGTCCTACATTTAAATAAGTCTTCTATTCATCTGTGCTTAATTTTGAGGGTGTTACACAATATAGTTTAACTAAATCAGATGCAATGATAAATAAAATACTTTTGATTTTCTACTGCCACTCAATACCGATTTAGGGAGAGATTATTCTGCCTGTGTCAATCTTGTTTGAAGGGTGAATAGCTGCTGTCTATTAAAGACTACAAAAATCATCAGCAACTATCTGTATAAAGTTGCCCTTTATCCATATACTCTTTCTTTCCTAAAATTTTTTGTTTGTTTTTTGTTTTGTGTGTGTGTGTGTGTGTGTGTGTGTGTGTGTGTGTGTGTGTTTGCCAGAGGAATATAGTGAATAGAGCTGATTATTCTATAGGAAGCACATAAAAGAATAGAGAGTTAATGGGACAAGGAAGGCAGACACATGTTATTGGGAAATTGAATAATAAAAATAGACATTTGGATAATTGCAACAGATGGGCTTGACACAAAATAGAACAGTGCCAATGTAGAAAATGCTGCATTTTTGCAAACAGAAGATAGAACTGTATTTATCCAAAATATCTAATTTTTATGTAGATAGACACAAGTGCACCAAATTTTATTATTTCAATACTGTACTACAATGGCCTAATTTGTATGTGTATTTGAAAATAAACAGTACTTAAAATAGAATTTTATATGTAGAAATATATATGCTAAGAAATTATTGCAAGACAGTTGATAAATTTATAAAAGATAATAACCCTTCTAAAAAGTATCATATATAGAGAGGGGCAAAAATAGGTTTACAGTTGTGAGTATGCAAAACACAGTTTATTCTTGTATTATTTCTATTATTATATTATTTTTCATATGAACACCTATAAATCTACTTTTTTCCTACCCCGTATATATTCATATAACTTAAAAAAAATCTATTTTTATTGATTTCAGAGAAGAAGGGAGAGGGAGAGAGAGAT
The DNA here is from genome assembly GCF_963455305.1 of Plecotus auritus. Classification (NCBI taxonomy): domain Eukaryota; kingdom Metazoa; phylum Chordata; class Mammalia; order Chiroptera; family Vespertilionidae; genus Plecotus; species Plecotus auritus. Next base: position 41,424,662 of record NC_137785.1, on the reverse strand, counting down.
AGAAACATCAATGATGAGAGAGAATCATTGATTGGCTGCCTCCTGCATGCCTCCCACTGGGGATCGAGCCCGCAACCCCGGGCATATGCCCTTGACCAGAATTGAACCTGGGACCTTTTGGTCTGCAGGCCGACACTCTATCCACTGAACCAAACCAGGTAGGGCTATTTATATAACTTTAATTGACTTGTATGTTCACATCTGATATGCCCCTGGACTTTGGAGAACCAGTCAGTGGATTTAGTCTTTTTATCATTGCTAATCCTGCTTGTCTTTGGCACATATATGTTTATGTCTTCCTGATTATTTTCCAGGCTTTGCTTGGGGCCTTGTATTTACCTTCATTTACCCTCTGAACTACTTGTCTGGCTCTGAGCCAATCTCTTGTCTTATTTCTGTTGCAGAGTAACTTCTGATCTGAACCATTGTTCAGTCCTTCTTCTTTGGAGGTTCACCGTGAATGGTTAACTGGGCAACTAAGGCATGAGAAGGTTTCCATTAACAATTGTAGCTTCTCAGGCTGAAGCTGGAGTTTGACTTCCTTGGGACATTTACCTTTGGTTCATCTCAATCCTACCTGGCTAATTTATGTGTGAGCAGACCACCTGCAGGGAGAAGTGAGCAGCATGGACACCTGTGAAGGGCCCTGTGGTCAAGCCCCTCCTTCACACACCATATGGTAGCCTTCACACTTAAAAATATTTTTATTGAATTTATTGGGGTGACATTGGTTAATACAATTATAAAGGTTTCAAGCGTACAATTCTATAATGTATCATTTGTTCACTTAAAAAAATTGAGTAATTGGTAAGAAAAGGGAGTCAGCCCTAGCTGGTTTGGCTTAGTGGATAGAGCATCAGCCTGCGACGGAAGGATCCTGGGTTTGATTCCGGTCAAGGGCACATGCCCTGGTTGCAAGCTCAATCCCCGGTGGGGAACGTGCAGGAGGCAGTGGATCAGTGATTCTCATCATTGATGTTTCCATCTCTCTCTCCTTCTCCCTTCCTCTCTGAAGTCAATAGAAATATATTTAAAAAAAAGAAAAGGGAGTCAGCAACCATGAAAATACCACTACTATACATACTGTTATATTTCTAATGTGCTTTGATTTCACACAGGGATTATAGATGAGTACAGAAGACTACACTGATAAATTCTTATTTGCTATGCTTCAGGGATATAGTAGTAGACTGACTGCTTCCTAACTTTGCTGTTCTCCCCATATCAGACCCTCAAGATGAGCCTGATGGTGGAGATGTACAACTCCAGGACAAAGGTCAGGCTTCAGTAAGGGTGGAGTTTTTTTGATTACTGTGTCCCTTTCATATCATCCCAGTTTGTCGGACTGGGAATATGCTTACAAATACTCCATATCTTTCAATCATTAATCCATGCAATAAAATTATTTGAGCATATATTATATGTCATGTACCATGCTATTCTCACTTTCATAGAGCTTATATTCTAGGAGACAAATAAATGAAATAATTGTGATAGCTGCTAAGTGCTATAAAGGAAGCAAATGGCTGAAATAGAGAACAGATTTGCAAAATAAGCCCAAATTAGATGAGGTAAGCTGGAAAAACTTTATGTAGGCTATATTTGAGATAAAAGATAAAGAATGAAAAGGATGAAATTTGTCTGTGAGTCAATGGAAGGCCATTTCAGATAGAGAAAAATAACATATACCAAGGGCCTGCTATAAACATTGAAGGGTATTCAAGATATTTAAGATGAGCAGTGTGTTACAGCATGTACTATAGTGAGGATGAGTAAATACAAGGGGATGTTAGAGGACAATTAGTGACTAGATCATACAGATCCTGTTGTCCATGGTAAGGAGTTTATATCTTTGCACAACAGGAAGCAATTAGATTGTCTTGAGGGAAGCACAATTTTTAATACTATTTTTGTTAGGGTATAGAAAATAGATAGTAGAAGCAGGAATACTTAATACTTTTCATTACCTAATACCTTTTAATTTAGTTGTATTATGGAAACTTAAGTGAACTTGTTTGCTGAAATAAGAAAATGAAATTTAAAGAGAGGTAGAGAGGAAATAACCACATGACAGATGGATTTGGAATGGGTCTAGGAGGTGGAGTCTAAGGTATTACGTATTAAGTCATGAAAGGTATTAGGTATTCTATGAATATATGGGGCGCATACTGCCTTTTGATAGGAAGGAAGAGAGAAATGGATTTTAGGATAGGTAGGCATGTAGATTTGTTGGTGGAAAATTGCTGAGAACCAATTCCAGCATGTAATAATTACAAGAGTTTTACCAAAAGGTTGGTGAAGCTTGGGGAGCTCAACAAGGGTGAGCCACACACGTAACTTACCTGTTGGAAACGGCTAAAGAGCACTTCCCCCAAACCTGAATAGGATTGTTTGTTGCCAGACAGCTCAGGGCATTTTATTGCCTCCTGTTGGCCAAACACCTGAACAGCTGTAGGCTATTCCCCAAACTGATAATGCTTCTGTATTCTACCCTTTGATACCGTACCCATTTGAAGTGTGTATTTCCACCTTGCCTTAGGATAAATCGTGTTGAATAAAAGCAAGGGTCCTTGGTCAAGGAAGAGTCTTCAGCTCTTTCAGCTGAAGATCCTCTGACCCCCAATGCCTTTCAAAATAATCTTTCGTCCTTGGACTCCTTCTTGAATCTACGTGCAGCCCCCTTCTCCAGAATGCTGAACCCTTTGTAAGGCTGGGAAAAGAACCTCGGCAGAAAATTGAGTGTATTCATGCATGTTCACTTTCATTTTCTCAATGAAATAGGAGGCAAGAAAAATTAGTTGTGAGGAGTATAAGTGAAACTGTTTTGATGGATAAGAAAATGTATGAATTAGAATTAGAGAAAGGGCAGGGCATTACATTCTCTCTCAACAATGCTTGTCCACCAGGTTGTAGACACAATACCATGCCCATTTAATTAGGTGCTTGGCAAGCAAAGGACAGTGCTATTTTCTAAGCTGTGCTCTAGCTCCTTTATAGAAAGTTGAGTCATAAATGTGTATTATTGATAACTCTTTTAGAGAGCAAATTTCCCTATGCTCCCTGCAACAGGAACTCAGAATACCTGCCATCCCACACTGAGATAAACAACTGTGTTCATTAAGAGATCCTCAAGATTCCTCACACACAACTTTCCTCAACCTTGCCCATTGCCTCACTTTCCCCAATTGGAAAGGGATTCAATTCTGAAGTATTTGTTAGCCACTTGTAACATAAACACATCAGAAAATAATACAAAGGGCAGAGTAACTAAAGATTGTTTATATCACTATGCTTGCCATAAAAAAATGCATCTAAAAATCATAATAACTTTATATGGTCACAGATGGTCACACCAGACATATCCTGGTGGTCACATAATAAGGCATATAAATGTAGAATCATTATGTTGTATACCTGCAACTAATATAATATTGTATGTCAACTGTCTTTTACTACACTTGATCTTAGCCAAAAGGCCAAGAAGCAATTCAATTATCTTTTAATAGTAATGGGTGGTTAGAGCAACACTAATGTTTGAATCAGCACTTTGGAAATTAACCCCTTATCCAGATGTATCATTGGCAAATATGTTCTCCCATTTAGTGGGTTCCCTTTTCATTTCATTGATAGTTTCTTTTGCTGTGTGAAAGCTTTTTAGTTTGATGAAGTCCCATTTGTTTATTTTTTCTGTTGTTTCCTTTGCCCAAGGAGATAGCTCAGCAAAAATATTGCTTCGAAAAATGTCTGAAATTTTACTGCCTATGTTTTCTTCTAGAATTTTTATGCTTTCACGAATTACATTTAAGACTTTAATTCATTTTGACTTTATTCTTTTGTATGGTATAAGTTGGTGATCTACTTTCATTATTTTGCATCTATATGTTCAATTTTCCCACCACCATTTATTGAAGAGACTCTCTTTACTCCATTGTTTGTTCTTGTCTGCTTTGTCAAATATTAATTGACCAGAAAGGCATGGGTTTATTTCTGAGCTCTATGTTCTATTCCAGTGGTTGGCAAACTGCGGCTCGTGGGCCACATGCGGCTTGTGAGCCGTGGTTTGCCGCTCTGTTGACTAATGAGTTTGCTGACCACTGTTCTATTCCATTGATCTATATGCCTTTTCTTGTGCCAATACCATGCTGTTTTGATTCCTATGGCCTTGTAGTATAGTTTGATATCAAGTAGTGTGACACCTACAACTTTGCTTTTCTTTTTCAAGATGGCTGAGGCTATTCGAGGTTTTTTTGGTTCCATATAAGTTTTTGGAGTATTCTAAATCTGTGAGATATGCCATTGGTATTGTAATAGGAATTATGTTGAATCTGTAGATTGCTTTGGGTAGTCTGGACATTTTAATTACGTTAATTTTTCCTATCCATGAACACTGTATATGCTTATACTTATTTGTATTTTCCTCAATTTCTTTCCTCACAATCAACACTTTATAATTACATTTCTTTTGTGAAGCTAAATAACAGAATTTTTAAAACGAACAAAGTTACCAAGGCTCCTTTTGACCTTTTAAAAGTTATATATATATATATACTTTTTTTTCATTTTCTTTAGTCAGTAGCTATAGTCACATATCACCCATTTGTACTATGTATCTTATTATTGAGATAGGCATGGTAAATTAAAGCTAGAATCCTATCTAATAAAAGAGTAATATGCAAATTGACTGTCACTCCAATACACAAGATGGCTGCCCCCATGTGGTCAAAGATGGCTGCCCCCATGTGAACACAAGATGGCTGCCTACAAGATGGCTGGCAGGGGAGGGCAGTTGTGGGCGATCAGGCCAGCAGGGGAGGGCAGTTGGGAGGGACCAGGCCTGCAAGGGAGGGCAGTTGTGAGCGATCAGGCCTGGGAGCGACCAGGCCTGCAGGGGAGGACAGTTGGGGGGACCCAGGACTGCAGGGGAGGACAGTTGGGGGGACCCAGGACTGCAGGGGAGGGCAGTTGGGGGGGACCAGGCCTGCAGGGGAGGGCAGTTGGTGGTGACCAGGCTTGCAGGGGAGGGCAGTTGGGGGGGACCAGGCCTGCAGGGGAGGGCAGTTGGGGGGGACCAGGCCTGCAGGGGAGGGCAGTTTGGGGGAACCAGGCCTTCAGGGGAGGACAGTAAGGGGTGACCAGGCTGGCAGGGGAGGGCAGTTAGGGGTGACCAGGCCAGCAGGGGAGGGCAGTTAGGGGCAATTGGGCTGGCAGGGGAGCAATTAGGCGTCGATCAGGCTGGCAGGGGAGTGGTTAGGGGGTGATCAGGCTGGCAGGCAGAAGCGGTTAGGGGCAATCAAGCAGGCAGGCAGGCGAGTGGTTGGGAGCCAGCAGTCCTGGATTGTGAGAGGGATGTCCAACTGCCCATTTAGGCCCGATCCCACCGGGATATCGGACATCCCTCGAGGGGTCCCAGATTGGAGAGGGTGCAGGCTGGGCTGAGGGACACACACACACACACACACACACACACACACACACACCTGTGCACGAATTTTGTGCACCAGGCCTCTAGTTAAATATATTGATTATAAAATAATGTTTCCCTTTTTTCATAGATTTCTAAAGTAATCTCTGGGAGAAAGTTAGTACTAAATACTATATCAAGCAAGGAAAATTACTAGATTTGTGTATAAAGTGGGGGAGAGGCTGATATCTTTATATTGGATAAAACTCATTTACTCCATTAGAAAATGGTTACTTTCTCAATAGATTTAAAGAATAAAGGACACATTTGCTTATGATTAGTGGGCAGGAATTTGGTAAAGCTGCAAAAGATTTTGAATCTGTTTTCACCTGTTTTCTTCCCTCATGCCACAAAAAAGATGTCACATGAAAGATAAAAAAGAAATCCATTGAAAAAGTAGTTTTTGATTTACTTATAGTTACAATTCAAAAATTAGTCACACTATGAGAATTAGAGAGTCAGAATTTGTCTGAAGTTTGTCTAAAATTTATGCTTATTTTTCCTGCCACAACCAAATGTCTTGTAGATCATGTAATTTACAGTTCCGGATCTTGACATTCTAAATTCTGCCTAAAAAGTTCTTCCTTCTGTTTGATGAACTGCTATTTTTATGCCTCTTGGTTCCAAGCATGTCTTGAGGGTAATTGCTTTCATAGGAGCTTCCTTTTTCTTCATTCTGATCTCAGCAGTCATCAGCAGTCATGTGCTGCCATTAACATGTGGGTTTTTCTTAACATGTAAGCCAACTGTTAAATTTGTCTCCAAGTACACACACACACATACACACACACACACACACAGATTCATTTTGTAGTGAGATGCAAATTATAAAAAAAATAAAAAATTCAGTACTTGATATAGGAGTAGTCCTTATTAAAAATAGAAGAACCTACATAAGGCTTGATAGGGAATAATGTTTTTTTTATTATACTACTAAAGGCCCCAGTGCACAAAATTTGTGAATTGGGGGGGCGGTCCCCTCAGCCCAGCCTGCACCCTCTCCAATCCGGGACCCCTCAGGGGATGTCCAACTGCCTGCCTAAACTGGCAGTCGGACATCCCTTTCACAATCCGGGACTACTGGCTCCTAACTGCTCACCTGCCTGCCTACCTGATCACCCCTAACTGCCCTCCCTGCCAGCCTGGTCACCCCCAATTGCCCCCCTTCCAGCCTGGCCGCACCAAACTGCCCCCCCACTGGCCTGGTTGCCCCCAACTGCCCCTGCCCCACTGGCCTGGTCGCCCCCAACTGCCCCCCCCCACCCCCGCCGGCCTGGTTGCCCCACGTAGCCTGTGTTCGGTCATCTGTTCAGTCATCTGTCCTGTCGTTTCGGTCGTGATGGCCCCTGGCTTTTTATATATTAGGATAGGTAAAGCCAAAATACAATGAGTACTTTGATTCTATTGATAGTGGAAGTTCAAAAAGGTTTTTTTGGGGGGGGAAGGCATGTGAAAATATTTCAGAGAAATCACTACAATTTCACATCTCCAATACCCAGATAAAAAAGAATAAGCATACTTGGAATCAAAATTTCACACAGGTGAGGAACACAAAATGGGATCTTTAGGACTTCATAAATGAAATCATTTTACAAGTTCCTGCTTCTATCTTGAATCCTAGGTGTAGCTGAGATTTGTGAGTTTCCCCTATACAATACTTCACAAATAACTGCTTTAAAGTATTTACTTTGGTTCTCTTTCTTACTGTGGTTATTTTTCATCTGTGATGTAAAGAGTCTGACCCATTCCTCCACACACAAAGGGCACACACTCTATAGAATCACAGATCATTGCCAGTCATGGTCCTGTGGCTCACCTATATGTAATGGTTATTATGAATATTAAAGTTGTAATTTTCAAGGTACTACTATTTGCTTTTTACCTAACTCTTAAGTGGGTGAACAGAGCACATTTTTGTAACTATACAGCCAATGAGTCCAGGAAAAGCCCTTGGAACCTGATATATTTCTTTTGAGATAGAATTGAGAGGTGAGCTTTTATATACAGTGTGTGTTCCACTGCAAAGTTGAACTGGAGCTTTTTAATGACGAGAATTTATAGTTGCAACACTGTCCTATTGTGATGGAGACTGGGAGTTAATGCTACTGCAAATGTGAGAAGGAAAGAAGTTTATTGTTGCCTAAAGCTTTGGAAATAAATTTAGAGTAATCTCAAAGGAAGACCCTTCCATGAATGACCTGCTCTCTTTTGTACTCTTGTCTGTTGCTATTTCAAGATTCTATTTTGTTACTGCTAAAAGCCAGTCCAAATTTGATCAACAGAGGCTTCTCAAGAGAATGTGGTTGTGCACTTTATCTTTGGAGCTGTTCAGTTTATCTTTAACTTTAAACTATTTCAAAGTAATTAGCTTGATTTGATGCTGTAACAGAAAGTAATCTTCAAAACTCTTAATAGAGTAACACTGATAAAAGAAAAAAAAGATAATGAAAAATTGCTCTTAATTTTCTCATGTTAAAGAACACAAAATGATAAATTCTACTTATAAAATTGTTATCTGAATATAGAATACATTGAGGAATATGGAAATATACAAAAAGGTAAGACCCCAATAACAACAATGCTCTAGTATAGTGTGGCTTTATATGCTCTGAAAAATGTAAGCATATGGCTTACAAAATTTTAAAAGCAAATTTCTTTGTGCTTATGAAACTGGACAGTGAATGAATGGGTCTGGGCTGCCTGTCACTACTTGAGCCAATTAAGCAGAGACAGGGTTGAATTGTATATGAGTGTTTTATTTTCCAATATTGCCTGCAACTTGGGGGGAGCAGAAGGTCATCCACAAAAATCTGCTCTGCCCCCTTCCCCCAATAAACCAACTGCTTCTATTGGGTAGAAGGACAAAGATTACATGGGAAAGTAGGCAAAAGGAATAAGAATGGGTATAATGGTTATAGATTATAGTCAATGCAGGCTGGGGTTGCAAAGGGTATGCCTTCAGGACTTCATTGTTTGGGCAATAGGTTGTTAATTTTTCCATGATGATAGACGGTTCTCGTTTAAGGAGAATGGACCACATTTCACATTTTGAGGTTAACTCCCAGGTCCTGGGGTGTATAACTCAGCCAGGTCAGAATGTCCCTCTTTAATCAGAACAAAACAATCACAGTTAACAGAGCATGATTAATATTTCTTATAACTATGGCTAGATCCCACTATTCTATTGTTCTCTCCCACCCCTAACACTTATTCTTACGACATCAACAATTGTATAAATCACCCCTTGGATATCCTATCTAATAAAAGGGTAATATGCAAATTAACCATCACTCCGTCACAAAGATGGCGGTGCCCATAGCGGCCGGGTGCTGGACGCTGGCGGCATCACCCTGGCGACGGGCTCCAGCATCCCTCATGCCCCGGCCTGCAGAGGGAGGGAGGGCTGGTGGGCAGGCTTCTGGCCAGAGACTGGCCGGGGCACGTGGGATGCTGGGGTGGCGTTGCCCTGGTGATGGGCCCCAGTGTCCTGCACACCCTGGCCTGTAGAGGGAGGGAAGGAGGGTGGGCGGGCCTATGGCCAGAGGCTGTCTGGGGCATGGGACGCTGGCATCATTGCGTGCCGGGCTGAGGGATACCCACCCCCCCCCCCCCCCCCGTGCATGAATTTCATGCACTGGGCCTCCAGTATATCTAATAAGAGGTAGAGATATTAATTTATGAATTACTCTAATGAAGCTGATGTTTTTTTACATATATATATATATATTTTTTTACAAGCAATGGGAAAGATTTTATTTTATTTTTTTAATTTTAATAAATCTTTATTCAGATTATTACAATTGTTTCTCCTTTTTCCCCCCATAGCTCCCCTCCACCCAGTTCCCACCCCACCTTCTGCCCTTACCTCCCCCCCACTGTCCTCATCCATAGGTGTATGATTTTTGTCCAGTCTCTTCATGAACCCCCCATACCCCTTTGCCCCTGAGAATTATCAGTCCACTCCCTTTCTATGCCCCTGATTCTATTATATTCACCAGATTATTCTGTTCCTCAGGTTTTTAATTCACTTGATTTTTAGGTTCACTTGTTGAGAGATATGTATTTGTTGTTCATAATTTTTCTCTTTACTTTTTTCTTCTTCCTCTTTAAGAATACCTTTCAGCATTTCATATAATACTGGCTTGGTGGTGATGAACTCCTTCAGCTTTTTCTTATCTGTGAAGCCCTTTATCTGCCCTTCAATTCTGAATGATAGCTTTGCTGGGTAGAGTAATCTTGGTTGTAGGTTCTTGCTATTCATCACTTTGAAAATTTCTTGCCACTCCCGTCTGGCCTGCATAGATTCTGTTGAGAAATCAGCTGACAGTCGTATGGGTGCTCCCTTGTAGGTAACTAACTGTTTTTCTCTTGCTGCTTTTAATATTCTCTCTTTGTCTTTTGCTCTTGGCATTTTAATTATGATGTGTCTTGGTGTGGTCCTCTTTGGATTCCTTTTGTTTGGGGTTCTGTGGGCTTCCTGGACTTGTAAGTCTATTTCTTTCACCAGGTGGGGGAAGTTTTCGGTCATTATTTCTTCAAATAGGTTTTCAGTATCTTGCTCTCTCTCTTCTTCTGGCACCCCCATAATTCTGATGTTGGTACGCTTAAAGTTGTCCCAGAGTCTTCTTACACTATCTTCAACTTTTTTGATTTTTTTTTTTTTGCTTTTTGGTTTTTCGGTTGAGTGTTTTTTGCTTCTTTGTATTTCAATTCTTTGACTTGATTTTTGTGTTCCTCTTGTCTGTTTTTGGGTCTCTGTATAATATTTTTTATTTCAGTCAGTGTATGTTTAATTTCTAGTTGGTCCTTTTTCATATCTTCGAGGGTCTCGTTATATTTATCGGCCTTTTCTAGGATATTCTTAAAAAGCCTTATAACCGTGGTTTTGAATTCTATATCCAGTCGTTTGTTTTCCTCCATTTCTTTTGTTTGTGATCTGATTCTTTGACGCCACATTTTCATTGCTTCCCTGAGTTGGTAAGGTAGATTTGTGTGCTAGGTTTCCAATATGGCCCAGTGGGTCTGCCTCCCCAGTTAACCTGAGGTGGACACTCTTGGTGCACCCCTTGTGGACTGTGTGTACAGCCTTGTTGTAATTAAGTCTTGATTGTTGTTGGTATCACTGGGAAGAATTGACCTCCAGGCCAGTTGGCTGTAAGGATCAGCTGTGTCTATGCTGGGAGAAGTTCGGTGCTGGAGACAGCCTTATAGGATTAGACTTGCCAAAATGCAATAGCCTCTGTGCTCAGCTTGGATGGGGTGGAGTCTCAGTCTTGGCTTCCCGTCAGCCTTGCCCTTGCGCGCATGTGCGCGCCTTCAGTCCTGTGCCTTCCCCGGCTCCCGAGTCTCCGCCCGAGAGTCCAGACTTCCCCACAAGAGCGTGAGTCCCCAGGGGCTTGCCTGGAACCGGGGTTCAGTGCAGTCAGAACGGGGGCCCAGTGCAGTCAGGAGCCTCTGACTCCCTTCCACTAGGAAAAGCCTGTGGCAACCTCCGCAGCCTTTGTGCGCACTGGCACGCGCGCGCTTTCAGTCCTCCGCCTTCCCCGGCTCTCGAGTCTCCACCCGAGAGTCCAGACTCCCCCCGTAAGAGCGTGGGTCCCCAGGGGCTCGCCCGGAACTGGGGTTCAGTGCAGTCAGAACTGGGGTTCAGTGCGGCCGGGGGCTTCCTTCCCCCTTCCGCCAGAGAAAGTCAGCCAGGCTCTCAGCCGCCCTTCCTCTCTGCGCGCACAAAGACCCTTTGCCGTACCTCCAATTCTCTGTGAGCTTTTCTCTTTCCTTCTAGTTGTAGAATTTTCACTCAGCCAGCTTCCCTGTGGTTCTGGATGGTGTCCGTTCTGTCTTTTAGTTGTAGTTTTGAAATTGTTGTGGGAGGCAGCAGTTTAGGTGCTTACCTATGCCGCCATCTTGGTTTCCTGTTTTTTTTATATATTAATAGAATTTTTTTGATACATGGAAAATATTTCTTTTTGTTGCTCTTTTAAATAAGTTATTATTCAAATAAATGTGGTTTTGGAGAAGTCAGTATCTTATGGGAAAAGATACTGTAATTCTGAGGGTTGCCAACCTCATCTGTGGGGCATTGACTAATCTGTAAAGATGGAAACCACCTTATTCAGTGTTTTTCTAATGCTCTTGGAATTCTAGGAGATGTATGGCTCTGTAAAGTCACTGGTGAGCTGAGGGTAGAGGGAAATAATTAGACTCTCTTTATACCTTATCAACCACAGCAGCATTTAAATATTTTATTTGCTTATAGTCTGAATCAGGTATTATTTAAAGAAAGTTTACACAGGAAAATAGAGTTCAGTTTATACATGCTCAAAGTAGGACATGAGGAGATAATATCTCCTCAGTTACAAGCCAGTATGGCAGAATCAGGGCCATCTATACTAACAGAAGTCTAGGCAATCTTCGCGCCCTCGCACGTGACATCGTTACAGGATGGCTGCCACAAGATGGCTTCCTCAAAGATGGCCGCGCTCACAGCAGATGTGGGGCCCAGTGGCCACTCTGCACGGTGAGGCCTGGGGGTCCTGTGTCTCCGTGCGGCATGGAGGAGGTGGGTCCTGGCAGAGAAGGTGGGTCGTGGCAGGGGAGGGGAGTTGTGGTGATCAGGGCAGCAGGGGATGGCAGTTGGGGGTGATCAGGCTGGCAGGGGAGCAGTTAGGTGTCAGTCAGGCTGGCAGGGGAGTGGTTAGGGAGTGATCAGGCTGGCAGGCAGAAGCAGTTAGGGGCAATCAAGCAGGCAGTCAGGCGAGCAGTTAGGAACCAGCGGTCCCGGATTGTGAGAGGGATGTCCGACTGCCGACTGCAGGGGTCAGGCCTAAACCGGCAGTCGGACATCCCCTGAGGGGTCCCAGATTGGAGAGGGTGCAGGCCAGGCGGAGGGACACCCCCCCTGCCCCTGTGCATGAATTTCGTGAACCGGACCACTAGTATATATATATTTCTGTATTTGTTATCCAGCTTCACCTCCCTTTTTTCTACTCATTCCTGCTTTTTTCGTCTTTCCCTCCTTCTGTCCCTCCCTTCCTTTCTTAACCTCATTCACCAAATTTTGGATACACACATCATGTTTGACAGGTACATTACTTGCCACAGTGGACACTGAAAGTAGTTTTTAAAAACACACAATAAATAAACAAGCCACAAAACAATATGGTGAATGCCACAACAAAAATATGAAATAGACCTTGAGCACACAGTTGACTACATTACTGTGAGATAAGCAGTTACCTTTCCTTAGTCATGCTACACTAGTGAAGCATTTGAACTCTGTAGTAAGATGTTCCTTCAAACCTTTTCTTAGCCATTGATTAGCTGTGTGACCTTTTGTAAGTTCCTTACTGTGAATTAATTCATAATCTATATATATAAAAGTCTAATACACTAATTGTCCCTCTGACTGTTCAACTGTTTGACCAGTTGCTATGACGTGCACTGACCACCAGGGGGGCAGATGCTCTGACCAGTAGGTTAGCTTGCTGCTGGGGTCTGGCTGATTGGGACTGAGTGAGATGAGTGGGACACACCCTGGAACCCTCCCACAGTCCCTCCCCAGCCCCAGTTGTGCACTGGGCCTCTAGTTCTTAGATAAGGGAGATACAATCAGATAATTACCAACTCTTTTTTCTACTTATAAATCCATGGAAATGTATGTTTACCTAAAGGGGAAAACATTTTCCTACACTTATAGCATTCTGACACAAATTGTGTGTGGAGTTTTCCCCAACTAATCAATTCTCCAACTCTCTGGATATCCCACAATTCAATTATGACACTAACCAGGTTAAGGTGTAATCAAATTGCACAAAAATATAAAGAGATATGTAATGGCTTTGTAAACAAATTAGCTTTATTTTAAAATCTTCTATGGCCCAGACCTTGCTTTATGAACCTCAGGTTAAGGAAAGGGCTCAGTTCCACATGACCACCCTCACTTTAGATACCAGTCCCAGGTCCCAGGTTGTCACCTGTATTTCTGACTAAATGGCTATAAATTGGGAGTTCTCACAATCCCCTCATCAGGGTCCATAATCCACTATAATGGCTCACAGAACTCTGGGAAACATGTATTTACACTTACTGTTTCATTATAAAGGATATAAAAAATGATACAGATAAGCAGCAAGATCAAGAGGATCATAAGGCAAGGTCTGGGCCATAGAAGATTTTAAAATAAAGCTAATTTGTTTACAAAGCCTTTATATTTTTATGCAATTTGATTACTGCTCCCCACCTCCCCCGCCCCGGCTTCGTCTACTGTTATTTGTACCTCATGATAAGCTTGTGCAGAACTATTTAGCATGAAATATCAGCTTATGATTAGCTAGGTGCAGTTCTTCCTCAGGCCAGATGTTTTTCAAAGGTAGTACCTCCTGAGGAGGCTTTAAAATTTTTTGTTGTTGTTGATTTCAGAGAGGAAGGGAGAGGGAGAGATAGAAACATCAATGACGAGAAAATCATTGATTGGCTGCCTGTTGCACGCCCCCCATGGTGATTGAGCCCGCAACCTGGGCATGTGCCCTGACTGGGAATTGAACTGTGACCTCCTGGTTCATAGGTCGATTGTCAACCACTGAGCCACGCAGGCCAGGCACCTCCTGAGGAGGCTTTAATTCATTTTCCCAATACATTTAATAATAAATGTCACTATTATCATTAGACATGAAAATCATGAGGTAGTTGAGTATTAACCATAATACCAATATTATACCATATCACAGTTTGATCATAGCATCATTCAGTTTCTTTATAGAACAAATGAGTAAGAATTACAGGGTATTTGCTTTGTCTTCCCAACAATCCACTGTGCCCATATACAAGGTTCTGTCAAGGACAGGCATCAGTACGATTGGCCATTGAAGGATGAACATGGTGGTAGGCTAAAAAGCCATCTCAGATGGTGATGAAAGAAAACTGAATTTATTTAAGGAAAGGTGATGGGAGATGGGATACCCAAAGGGAAGGGCTGCACAGTACCAAGCCAAGAGGACTTTGGGTCGATAATGGCAGCACCCAGAAGCTGGAGTTTCATCCTTATATGCAATCACTGACGGGAAGCTTTTGTGGTCAGTGGGTCTGGGGCTGAGGTGGTGGGCTTGGAATGCCAATGGAATGAAGGTGTGTGATCAGGTGTCTTTAAGACAGTTTCAGTTCCTTAAATGGTCTGTCTCCTGGTGTCCAGCAAGTTTTTCCTGATCTTTCGTTCTCCTGTGACAGGAAGCTTACAAATGGCCGTTAAGGATTGTATTGCACTATAGTCCTAACAGCCATGACCTGTTTATTTCTGGGTTCCAAATTAATTGGGGCAAAGCCACTCACCATGTCTCATCTCACAGATTTGTCCTGAGAATGGTTTCCATTGTGTGTTGCTACATAGCAGGGCCCACCTCCTTCTGATGGAGAGGAGATGAGTGGTATTTAGAATAGTTCCTGTCCCTACTAATTGCATCGCAGGATGTTTTATTCTGACCTGTTCTGGTAGTGAGAGCAATCAGAGTACATCAATGTGAATTACAAGTGCCCGCAGAGAACTTCCATATGTTTGGAGGGCCATAAGATTTCCATAAGTGCACCCTTGGGACTCAGCAGCTGGGATTGAGAGCCATAGCTCCATGGCCACTTAAGCCTCCATTTGTGTTATAATAGTCAGGAGGCCTTGTTGGGTCAGGGCATAAGACCTTTTCCAGTGTGGGGTTTTAGCATTATACAGCATTATTTGTTGAGTGATAGCATCTATTTCAATATCCCTTAAATCCACATCTCTTTCTAGCTACTGCCTATTTCTTTGTACTTCCTTACAGCAATATTCCTACACATATTGCTTAAAATACATAACTTATAATCTTCATTTCCTCATCTCATTTTTTTTCTTAACTCTTAGTATAGCAGGAAAAAGAGTTGTCACCATTTATCATTGGGATCTAATAGACTATTATCTATTTAAAATATTTTCTAGTTATTTTTACAAATAATTTAAAGAAAGAAGAATAAAGGAATAGTAAAGAGTAGTTATTTAAAATTATAATAATCATTAAACATAGAAATCTCTCCATATAAAATAATTTTTGGCACATGCACCTCATTAAAGATAAAAAATGTCATATATTCTTGAAGTAAAAAGGAATAGCTCCACGTTTTATGTCACAAAAAATTGTGTGATAGCCTTCCTATTAAATGACTAACGAGGAGAATACTGTATTTCCTTTTTGTCCTTAGAAGAACATTGTTCACACATTGTTTCTTGAGTTTGAGAAGATTACCTAAGAGATATCATCTGAAGGCTCGTATTCTGATATTTTACTTATATGATCACTTTCATCATCATCATTACATCCAGAGTGCTGCTATCTCTGTGTAGTCATCTTCTCATTTTTCTAAAAATTGTGAAATGTCTAGTGTACTTTCTTTGCCATTATGGGCAGAAAAAAATCTGAATTCTCGGCTGTGTTCAATGAAAAGTAAAAATGGGCTATAAAGATAGTTTTTTCAGTCTTTTTAAAATACCTTTTTGGAATGATGATGCAATACTTTGGGTAACAATTAGGAAACTGAAAAATGATAATTTACTCCACTATTGCATTTTCCTTTTAAGTGAGTTTAATATTCTTCCATTTTTTATATTAAAATATAAAAAGTCTTCTAAATAGTATATTTGGAAATAATTGCTGAATAGTGATGAAGTAAATTCTAGGATTATGAAATAGTGAAATGTTTTAAGAGATAAGAAACATAAGATCATTAAGATCCCATCATATACCTTAGATATATAAAAAGGTTCGATAGATTCATATTTTAATTCAAATAGAATGGGTTTTATTCTTTTAAAGTAGTGAACTGTTGTGGAGCGAGCGTGAGTGAACAACCACTGGAGTCCAGACCAAATTAAAATTTAGGGAGCCTTTATTAGCTGGCCGGTGACTGCTCTGCCTTTCTCCACGCAGGGAGTCCAGAGAGCAAGGTCATATTATTGATGACCACGTTATTTACAGAGTCATCCTTTTCTTCAGAAAGCTGACAGTGTCCTATCTTGCAAGGCTATTTTGTGAGGTGCAGCTGGGATTCAAGGCTAAGTCGACTAGGAGGAAGCATGCTCAAAAATTTCTACTCTCTAACATGAACTTTTTGTTTTATTTTTGGAAGCTCTCTAAAAACTACTAAAACATGAAATATGAATCCTTATAAACACAACTGTTCAAAGAATAAACTCAGAAGTGAAATTTGGATCCAATGGACTGATTGTATATTTGCCCACTTTAATCAAGCTTTCTGCCCTCCACAAATATAAAATCATCTTTAAAGGTTGCTGGTAACTCAAGTCTTGGCAAAATACGTAGTCAATATTGAGTTCTCATTGTAATGAATCTGTTCAAGGTCCTACATAGCTGACTTCACCTTCACCCTTGAAACCCTATTCTGAATGACCTCTGTAACATTACACTCATCTAGTAGTAGTTTTCTTTCTATCTCATCTGCTGCTCCTTCTTAATTTCCTACTCTTACTCAGTCTGAAATTGGAGGATCATCTGTCTTTAGTGTTCCTCTCTATCTACTGTCCTGTAGATTATCTCATTCAATCCCATCTGTGGGTCACTGAGTCTTTATTTAGGTATGCCATACTTCATATGCCCCTCCAAATTGACATTCTCAATCTTCATGCCTCCTCTATCTCAGCAAATAGCACCACCATTCACCTATTACCTTTTCAAACACTTACGAATCATCTTTCACATTCTACAGTAAGCTTAGATATCCCAACCTTCAAAGTATGTTTGAGATATGATAGCCTTTTATTATCTTCTGTATAATAACTCTAAGCCACCATCATCAGTCACCTGGACCACTATACCAGTCTTCTAAATACACCCTCCAAGCTTGCTCTCCTGCAATTTAGTTTCCAACCAGCAGAGAGTTTTCCAAAACATTCTTACTTTACATGACTCTCCTGCTTAAAACCGTTTGAGAGCTCCCCATTGCAGCCAGAATAAAATCTAACTTTAGAGGATCTAGTTCTTATCTATACCTTTTCTTTTCACTCTTTCCATTATTCTATTCTCCAGGTACATTGATTGGCCTTCTTTCTGTTCCTCAAACACTCAAGAGAAAAATTTAATTGTCTTCCTCTCAACTGTAGGAAGAATACCACAAGAGACCACATCTGTTGGGACCCTAAATTGTGATCTCCCATTTTTCCAAAACAGTGAAAGCTCCACATTGTAGGATTGTAGTAAAAGTACCCTTGAACCTGACCAATCTATAACACGATTGCTCCTCCTTTGGGGGAAGTGGAGTTTGGGAGGAGTGTGACTAGTTTTGGGTTATGTACTAATTGTCTATGTTGTAAATTAAAACATATGTTATGATACAAATAGAGTCAGAACTCAATTGAAGGCAGATAACATTCATTGTTGGTTATGGGAACCAGAGGTCTGCTACTTCAAGAAGCCTTACTAGTAGGGAAAATTAAAACTTACTTTATACATCAGTATTTAAATTTTTATTTTGATTATGACATATAGCAAGACATCTATTTTACTTCATAGCCTCAATCATACATACATATATAAATATATAGGCCTGTTCAATTTAAAAATTTCACACAACTACACTTATTCTTACACATGTGATATTCTCTGACATTTCCTACACTATTCTGTTTTATTTAATTAAAATGGACTTCTAGTTATAATATAAAAATTGATTTTATAATCCACTAATTAGTCCCAATCCATAGTTTGGAAAATGCTAACACCATTGTATCCAGAAGATACCATGAGAGCAATAAAGAAAAACACCTAAATCAGGCAGTGGGTTCTAAAAGGATTTTTCAGAGAACTTCCTATCCTCTGGGAAACAGGATGTCCACAAAGGGGAAAGCAGAGTTTGGTGTACTTTCTGTGGTAGACTGAAAAACAAATACCCAAAAGGACTTGTAATGAGACCGCATATGAGTGAGTGATAGAATGAATAAAAGAATAGGAGAGTTCAGAAATAGCTATAAAGCACACAACATGCTTAATTCCTATTAATTAAAAATTAATTCACAATTTGAGACAAAGTCAAATGTCCATTTTCTGTTCACAGAAAGCATACCAAGTCTGTAAACATTTATTTACCAAATGTTTATGGAGTGCCTCTATAGTTCCCAGAACTATATTACTTTTCACCTGTAGGATGATTATAATACTTAGGTGTTATTTGTTTGTAACCTTGGTGTCAATCACTAGTATGGTATTATATTTAGAATATGAAGGCTAAGAACAGTAAGAGTGATGCTAATAATAACAGTAATAGCTAATAGTTATTGAGTGCTTTCTACTCTTAACATCCATTTTGGAATTATCTCTAGTGAGCTGAGTTATTACTGAGCTGTGGACTATAACTTGCATGTGTTTAGTTGTTTCACTCAAACATTGGATTGTCCTGCATTTAATACATTTCCTAGAAATGATGCTTGAAGTAATCTAGTGGAAAAAAGCTGACATACTGACTGAAATACTTTAATAGCAAAGATTATCCTGGTTGAAATAAGGAACCAATTTTAATAGCCCCTTTGAGTCAGGTTTAGCTTTTCTGTCTCACATGGAGTTTTGGGGAAGTTTGTTTTATTTTTATGTCTTTATTATGGTCTAGAAGAATAGATTGGTTTTCAGTAATTGCTATAACGTTCTTTCTTCACATTCAAAGTTTATTTTCCCTTCTCTGTTTTTTTAAGGTCATGATTTTTCTTGTAAAATTACTCTTTGGGGAGTATAGAATGAAAGCAACTTTAAGGAGACAGTTTTATTTCCTTGGCATCTAGAAGGAGAGTTCCTGGTAGGAGAACTTTTTCTGTGTTCAAAGTGGCTTCAGCAAGGAACCTTGAGGCAGAGGCTGAGCTTCCAGGGCTGAGCACCCACACCCAGGTCTCGCAGTTGGAAGGCAGCCAATTTGCATGAATAATGGTAAAGAAATATGGTTTCAGAGAGGAGAGCCTATAGGGAACCAGGTGGAGCTGATAAAACAGGGCTCATATGGGAAAGGGGTGAGAGAAAGGCTTGTGGATGCTTGGCCAAGAAGGGGATTTGCAGAATTAACTAAGGGGATTTCAATTATTTCAGTGAACATTCTCATTCATCTTCGTGTCTAGGTGTATAATAAAGGCCACGTTGCCCAGTGGTGTTTTTGTGTGAGTCTGTCTTTCAGGGAACCTGTAGGTGGAAGGAGGGCATAGTCAACACCTGATGTCCATGAGCAGTGCTAGTCATCTATACTCACACAGGAAGTAAAATAACTGCAGCCTTCTTTCTCTTGACCTGCACCCCAGCTTTTAAATCTGAGGTCTGCCCTTAACAAACCAGGACACCTTAGGCCAAATCTCTAAACTTAACTTTCTCAATCTGTAATAATTTGAGTGGAGGGGGTAATAATAACAATGTCCAAATAAAGTTTAAAAATGTTAAAAATACTCAACTACATAGGAGATGCTTAATAAAGCATTCCTGAACTCTCCACTGAAAAGACCCTGCCAGATTCAGGCTTAGCTGGAGTTACATACCGTGTCTCCCCGAAAATAAGACAGTGTCTTATATTAATTTTTGCCCCCAAAGACACGCTAGGTCTTATTTTCAGGGGATGTCTTATTTTTCCATGAAGAAGAATACGGTACACATTTATTGTTAAATGAAAATAAAGGAAATTTATTACCTGTATATGGTATGGTAGTACGGTAGTTGTCAACACAAACCAGACAAACTGTGAATCCTACAGTATCAAGAATTTACTCATTTATTCAATGACAATCATATCATCATCTTCTGGAACATCATCATAACAATCCAATTCCTGAATTTCCTGGTGAATTTCTTGTGACTCCATTTCTTTCAGAATCAGTGGACCAAATCTCTCATGTTTAGCAATAGCACTGTCTTTAAATGAGTACTTCTTGTCAAGGTAGCCTGCTCGCAGTGCATTTGCAGTGCAACTGTCAGTGATTTTCTCCCATGAATTCTTCACCCAAGTCACAACTTCTTGCAGTTTAGGTTTCACAAAGTTTCCACGCTGATTTCTCTCCATTCTATTTTCAATGTAGTCATTAATTTTCATGTGCAAATTGTCTTTGAATGGCTTGTTTATTGCAATATCAAGAGTCTGGAGATAGGCCGTCATTCCTGTGGGAATCATTATCTGATCTGTTTTTCTTTCGTGAAGAAATGTCTTCATGTCTTTAGCGCGGTGAGTGCTGGCTGCATCCCAGACTAGCAGACCTCTTTGGCTCCCTCGCATAACAAACTGCAGCATTAAATCGACCCACTTCCTTATAACTGCTTGTGTGGCCCAGGCTTTTTCAGTTTCAGGAATAAAAACGCCCAAAACACGTTCAATCCTTTCCTTCTTGCCCTTAGAAATGATTAAAGGTGGATTTTAGTGCCATCCAGACGAATTGCCAAAATACAGGAAACACGTGCACTTTCGTAAGCAGTGGAGGGAATGTACGCTAAGGAGGCACCCCGCTGTTCAATTGTTGTTTGAGATGATTGGCCCATAAACACTGCAGTTTCATCCATAGCAATCATGTTGGAAAGATTGTATTTAGAGAAGTCAGCATCATCAATAAAGGACTTGAATGCAAGTGCTCGCTTAATAACTTGAGTATCTCCCAACTTAAACAATGTTGTAGATCTTCTTAAAGACAGTTCACTTCACTGAAGGAAATTATCCAGCCAGTGTTGTGATGCTTTGAAGTCTTCGGGGGCTATGTCAAACTGTGGTGCCATTGCAAGGGCAAATTCTTGAATCTGAGCCCTATTCACAACCAAAGCCTTTGCTCTCCTGTCAACAACCCATTCACAGATCAGGTCTTCCAGCTCGGAAAATAATGGTTGCCGACCTGATCCACACTTGCCCTTTTTAGCATTTCCCTTGTCCACTTGTTCAATGAGGTTACCATACTCTGCTCGCCATTTTTGGACCAGTCGGATACTCAACATCTTCTCTTTGCAGAAAGCAGTAAGATTTTGGCCCCAAGAGTCTTCCACGATTCCTTTCTTGTACTCCACGGAGTAGCTTTTTCTTTTTGCGCTCATTTCTAGGGGTAAAAAAAAAGGAATTGGGGTATCAAGGTGGGGGGAGGGGGATCACTCAAAATGACACAGGGGGGATCAAAGGGGGGAATCAAAATGGCACAGGAGAATCAGAGGGGGGATTACCATTTTAGTAACCCCTTTTGATCCTCCTGTGTCATTTTGATTGTCCCCTCTGATCCTCCTGTGTCATTTTGATTGTCCCCTCTGATCCTCCTTTGTCATTTTGATTGCCCCCTCTGATCCTCCTGTGTCATTTTAAGTGATCCCCCTCCCCCCACCCCTGTGCCACTGAACACCTTCACCAGACATCCCCCTTACCCCTTTATCAGACATTTACCCCCTGGGGCCTGCCTGGGGACTGTCACTGGGCTTGCTGGGGCCTGGATCTGGGCTGGAGCAGGGTCTGCCACTGACTGAGAACCTTCAGTCATCATGAAGGCGGCCGCGAGCATCAGGTAGTGTCACCAGAGACAGTCCAGCACTCACCACCTTCGCCGCGTCCCGTCCGCTCTAATCCTCCTGTACTTCTACACGCATCTGCGAAAGTCTCCTCCTCTCTCCCGCCCCGCGCTCACCGCTCACTCCGACCTCCGCTCTGCCTCCACACAGCAGTGACGTCAGGACTCCGCGTAATGTCACTGGTTGCTAGATGCCAGTCGGGGCGGCCCTAGCGACCAGTTTATGGTAAATTAATTTTCATTCTGAGACAGAGCCCGGGGGCCTTATTTTCGGGGGATGCCTTATATTTCACTCAGAAGGAAACATGTGAGTAGGTCTTATTTTCGGAGGATGTCTTATTTTTGGGGAGACACGGTAGTAGCTTTTCCTCTGCTCTTACTGTTCTGAAAGGGCCTATTGGTGCCATAGTGCATATTTGTTGCTTGTTTATACAACTGTCTCTCCTTTCTAATAGTCAGACTTTCCCTCTAGGGTCTATGCTGACCCCTAGTTTATCTGTTTCTTGTAAGGACACCTAACAAAATTTTAAGTGCACAATATAGTATTGTTAAGTATAGGCACAATGTTGTACAGCAGCAGGTCTACAGAACTCATGTTATATGACTGAAACTTTATACCTGCTGAACATCAACCTCCGTTTCCTCTTCTCCACAACACCTGACAACTACCATTATACTCTGTTTCTGTGAGTATGGCTTTGTATTTTATTTTACTATTTTACTTTCATTTTCATTGATTTTTAGAGAGAGTGGAAGGGAGGGGGAGAGACAGAGAAACATCCATGTGAGAGAGATGCATTGATTGGTTGCCTCTCACATGGCTCAACCAGGGCCAGGGATCGAGCCTACAACCAAAGTACATGCCCTTAATTGGAATTTATCCCAGGGCCCTTCTGTGGTCTGATGCTCTGTGCACTGAGCCAAACCAGCTAGGGCATGGCTTTGTATTTTAGAGATCTCATATAAGTGGAATCATGTAGTATTTGTCCTTCTGTGAGAGGCTTATTTCACTTAACATAATGGCCTCCAGGTACATCTATGTCCTCACATATGGCAGGATTTTCTTCTTTTTTTTAAAAAAAAGCTGAATTTATTATTGTTTTCGATGTTCATAAAGAAAATAAGATACCTTGAATTTTTTAAAGAATTTATTTACTGTCTAAAGTTTTACATATGTCTCCTTTCCCTCCCCCCCCCCCCCCCCCGCCCCGAGCCATTCCCATCCCGGGCAAGCCCCCACCGCCCCAGTGTCTGTGTCCATTGGTTATGCTAATATGCATGCATACAAGTCCTTTGGTTGCTCTCTAAACCCCCCTCCCCTGCCATTTGTCTCTGGATCTATTTTTGTTCATCAAATTATGTTGAACATTATATCCCACATATGAGTGAGATCATGCAATATTTATCTTTCTCCACCTGGTTTATTTTGCTTAGCATAATGCTCTCTAGTTCTATCCATGCTATTGCAAATGGTAAGAATTCCTTCTTTTTTATAGCGGTGTAGTATTCCATTGTGTAGATGTACCACAGTTTTTTAATCCACTCATCTGCTGATGGGCACTTAGGTTGTTTCCAAATCTTAGCTATTGTAAATTGTGCTGCTATGAACATAGGGGTGCATATATCTTTTCTGATTGATGTTTCTGGTTTCTTGGAATATAGTCCTAGAAGTGGGATTACTGGGTCAAATGGGCGGTCAATTTTTAACTTTTTGAGGAAACTCCATACTGTCTTCCACAGTGGCTGCACCAGTCTGCATTCCCACTAGCAGTGAAGGAGGGTTCCTTTTTCTCCACATCCTCACCAGCACTTGTTGTTTGTTGATTTGTTGATGATTGCCATTCTGACCGGTGTGAGATGGTATCTCATTGTTGTTTTGATTTGCATCTCTTGGATGATTAGTGACTTTGAGCATGTTTTTATATGTCTCTCGGCCTTCTGTATGTCCTCTTTCAAACAGTGTCTATTTAGGTCCTTTGCTCATTTTTTGATTGGATCGTTTATCTTCCTTTTGTTAAGTTGTATGAGTTTCCTGTAAATTTTGGAGATTAAACCCTTATCTGACCCTTATCTGAAATATCATTGGCAAATATGTTCTACCATGTAGTGGGCTTTCTTGTAGTTTTGTTGATGGTTTCTTTTGCTATGCAGAAGCTTTTTATTTTGATGTAGTCTCATTTGTTTATTTTCTCCTTAGTCTCCATTGCCCTAGGAGCTGTGTCGGTAAAGATATTGCTACAACATATGTCTGCTATTTTGCTGCCTATCGAATTTGTAGGATTTTTATGGTTTCCCGCCTTACATTTAAGTCCTTTTTTCCATTTTGAGTTTGTTTTTGTGTATGGTGTAAAATGGTGATCTAGTTTCTTTTTATTTTGCATGTATCTGACCAAACTTCCCAGCACCATTTATTGAAGAGACTGTCTTGACTCCATTGTATGTTCTTGCCTCCTTTGTCAAATATTAATTGAGCATAATGGCTTGGGTCAATTTCTGGGTTCTCTGTTCCGTTCCATTGTTCTATATGTCTGTTCTTATGCCAGTACCGGGCAGTTTTGAGAACCGTGGCTTGATAATATAGCTTGATATCTGGTATTGTGATCCCTCCAATTTTGTTCTTTTTTCTCAGGATTGCTGTGGCTATTTGGGGTCTTTTTTTATTCCAGATGAATTTTTGGAGAGTTTGTTCTAGATTAAAAAAATATATATATATATTTTATTGATTTTTTACAGAGAGGAAGGGAGAGGGATAGAGAGTTAGAAACATCAATGAGAGAGAAACATTGATCAGCTACCTCCTGCACACCCCCTACTGGGGATGTACCCGCAACCAAGGTACATGCCCGTGACCGGAATCGAACCTGGGACCCGTCAATCCACAGGCCGACGCTCTATCCATTGAGCCAAACCGGTCAGGGCTGTTCTAGATTTTTGAAGTATGCCATTGGTATTTTAATGGGGATTTCATTGAATCTGTAGATTGCTTTGGGTAGTATGGACATTTTAATGATGTTGATTCTACCAATCCATGAACATGGTATGTTCTTCCATTTGTTTATGTCTTCCTCTATCTCTTTTTTCAATGTCCTGTAGTTTTCCGAGTACAGGTCTTTTACCTCCTTAGTTAAGTTTATTCCTAGGTATCTTATTTATTTTTTTTTGGTGCAATGGTAAATGGTATTTTTTTAGTTTATCTTTCTGTGAATTCATTATTGGTGTATAAAAAGGCCATAGATTTCTGTGTGTTCATTTTGTATCCTGCTACATTGCCAAATCCATTTATTAGGTCTAGTAGTTTTTTTGATGGAGTCTTTAGGGTTTTC
This sequence comes from Plecotus auritus, assembly GCF_963455305.1. Classification (NCBI taxonomy): domain Eukaryota; kingdom Metazoa; phylum Chordata; class Mammalia; order Chiroptera; family Vespertilionidae; genus Plecotus; species Plecotus auritus. Next base: position 41,399,353 of record NC_137785.1, on the reverse strand, counting down.
TATGTACAGTATCATGTCATCTGCGAATAAGGACAGTTTTACTTCTTCTTTTCCAATTTGGATACCTTTTATTTCTTCTTCTTGTCTAATTGCTATGGCTAGCACTTCCAGTACTGTATCGAACGGGAGTGGTGAAAGTGGGCATCCCTGTCTTGTTCCCGTACTCAGGGGAAATGAGTTTAGTTTTTTACCCATTGAGTATGATGTTGGCTGTAGGTTTGTCATATAAGACTTTTATTATGTTGAGATATGATCCCTCTGTTCCCACTTAGCTGAGAGTTTTTATCAAAAAACGATGTTGGATTTTGTCAAATGCTTTGTCTGCATCAATTGATATGATACCTTGAATTTTGTAGAGTGTTGTGAACTTAGAAAGTATTACTAAATACCTTTTCTACTTTTCCTTTTTATTTTTTAACAACCATCTTCAATTTTATGCAAAATCACATTTTACTCTACACCTTACAATTGTGTTTTGATGATTTGGTTGTTCACATGCTATTCCAAAACAGAAATATACCAGAATATTTTAGTTCAGGATACAGTTCCCTACCATCATACAATGTGATATTTTTAAGGATAATTATAATTTAAATATCTACTTCAATGCAATATATATATTAGTCTGAGACTGACCCTTTTATTTTTTGATATTTCTCTTGTTTAAAAATGCACAAAATAAAGGGAAAATCTATATTTATAAAATAGAGTGAGAAGGGTTTTATAACAGTGTCTTTATCATTTTGAATTTATAAAAACTATTAGTCTCATATAGTGAGAAGATTCTCATTACTGCTTCATTTATGAAATAATTTTTAATATAGGCATCTTTCCATATATTTGCCATGTTAAAATACACTATAACATCTTTCAAATGGTAAAAACCAGAAAGTAAAGTTTCCCTTTAGCTGCTTTTTGTTTTTTGTTTTGTTTTGCTTTTAGATTTTATGAATGATTAGAGAAGAATCTACCTATAGATCATTTTGTGGCAAAATTGTTCAACTAATGACCAGCCTGTTTCTCCGTGTTCAGGTCATGTCTATTTTTACTAGAAATGAGAATCATTGCTGTTGAAGAAAAAAAAATGTAACCATTCTGCATTTAGCTCTACTCACATATTTCTTTTTTTTTTGTTTGTATTGTAGAAAGTCACATAAACGTTGTGATTTTCAAAAATTGCTGAAGGGCATATAAACATGCCAAATAATGTAATGACATGCCAATTTGCTTGGAAGACTCAATATTTTAAAAATATATTATTTCTCTACAAATTAATGTATATTTTTAATGTGGTTCCAATAGAACATCTAATAGATGTTTAAATGTAATTTGACAGGCTGTTTCTTTATGAGAGGAGCCAATAGAAACTTGATTCTATTAAGTTATTCTATTTGATAAACAATATATGAACAAGCAATCCAACAGAGTTAAATATAAGTGGTAACAGGGAAAATATTTTTACTATGTTGACAGGTAAAAGAGTTATATCTAGGATTTATAAAAAGACATTTCAAGTATTTAAGAATTTCAGTAACTCAGTAAAAATGGACAAAGGATAGGAAAAGACAATTCATAAAAGATGAGACACTAAATTCAACAAAGAGATGCATAGATTTCAGTCATATATTTTATCATAAAAATTAAATCCCCACTAAATAGAACAACAATTAAAATATTGCTTATATTAAGTATGGGTAAAAAATATTTTGAGTCCTAGTAGGGTTATTAATTGGTATAGCTCCTATTGAGGGATATTTGGTAGCATTTATTAAATTTTAAACTTGCATACTTTATGACATTGCCATTCATTTTTATGATATTGACCTATATATGTCCAGCAGTAAGGAATGAAAAATTAACTAAGGAACAACCATATTGTTATGACTAGGAAGAGTTACTAAATATGACATTCTGTCATAGATTGATTTGCAATATGAAAAAAGAAAGCTGAAAATATATACAAAGTATTGCATTAAAATACAAAGAGTTACATTCGTAATGCTACAGAATGTCTTATAGTAGTACATGTATCACAGGGATAAAAATGGTTACTGAGGCAGGGGAGATTGAGGGTGTGGGTTGGTGGAAAATAATTAATTTGGTTTACTTAATTTAAATATTGTCACGGAAATTTATTAAGCTATTAGCTGTGTAATTAAGCATTTATTACTAAAGGAATTCTACTAAAGAGTCTAGTCCAGAATAAGAAAGATATAGTCTTGAATAAGGCTTATAAACTAGGGTATATCTTTTTAGATAAATATAAAAAATTCTTTTACTCCAATGAAGCAGTCTGCTGAAGTAGAATGCCATTTGAAATTTAGAAGAATCAATTGAAGATTTCTAAAGATACAATTTCTAATTTACAGACTTGACATACCTTGGGATAATTCTTGGCTGTCCATCAAGTCAGTAAGGAAACACACCTCTTTTGTGCTGTTAGTGTTAAGGATTGATTTGCACAAACTCCTGCACACCCTTATCTAGCCCCCATTGTAAGGAACATGATACAAATATCTGGAATAAGAAAAAGCCGCTCTTATGGGATAGACTGTACAAAATGTCATACATGGGTTGAAGTGTATATGTAAATGTACCTGTCACATGCTAACAAAAAGGTTGTTTCCCTTAACAAAGTTTAAGATTTTCTTGCTTCTCAAGGAAGAAGAGGAAAATGAAATATAATGAAGACGGAAGGGGAAAGTGAGAGGGTATTTGCACCTTTATATTGTGGAAAAGTAGAGTATGTAGTCAATTGGTTTTTATGGATGGAGCCTGACTACTTATTAGAACATACAATTTAAAAAATAGTCTTGTGGCTTTCTATACTGAGGGCAAGAATAAGACACACCTTTTACAGGTGAAATGGAATTTTTGGACTGGAACCTGGATTCTTTGTCTGCCAGAATCAAAGAATGAATCCACGGACAGAAAGTGGTCTAGCAAAGGTGGAGATTTATTGAAGAACAAGTACAGACTCCCACATGGGGAGAGGGAAAAAGTCCCACAGAATGGACTCCCATGTAGGGAGGGGAAAGGGTCCTACTGAGTTCTTTTTCCTATGTCTTATAAAGGCTGCAGATCCTGGTGCCTTGATATCTGCTCTGATTGGTCACTATTCCCTTAGACTGGTTACTATAGTAACTCCAGGCTGAAACGTCAAACCTCAAATGGGACATGTGAGGCTCTCTCCCCCCACAACCCACCCTCCCCCCTTCCTTATTGTTTTTCCATTCTCTCTTCTTCTGGCACCCCCAATTCAGATGTTGGTACGCTTGAAGTTGTCCCAGAGGCTCCTTACACTATCTTCATATTTTTGGATTCTTTTTTCTTTTTGCTTTTCCAGTTGTGTGTTTTTTGCTTCTTTGTATTTCAAATCTTTGACTTGATTCTTGTGATTCTCTAGTCTGCTGTTGGATCTCTGTATATTATTTTTTATTTCAGTCAGTGTATGCTTAATTTCTAATTGGTCCTTTTTCATATCCTCGAGGGTCTCACTAAATTTATTGGCCTTTTCTAGAAAATTCTTGAAAAACCTTATAACCATGGTTTTGAACTCTATATCCAGTCATTTGCTTTCCTCCATTTCTTTCATCTGTGACCTGTTTCTTTGTCTCTGCATTTTGGCTGCTTCCCTGAGTTGATAGAGTGGCTTTGTGTGCTAGGTGTCCTATAGGGCCCAGTGGCTCAGCCTCCCCAGTTACCTGAGGTGGACACTCTTGGTGCACCCCTTTGTGGGCTGTGTGCACAGTCTTGTTGTAGTTAAGTCTTGATTGTTGTTGGTATCACTGGGAGGAATTGACCTCCAGGCCAATTGGCTGTGAGGATCAGCTGTGTCTATGATGGGAGAACTTCTGTGCTGGAGACACTCTTATGAGGCAAGACTTGCTTCAGTGGGGCTTTGGTGCTTATTGAGTCTGCACCCTGAGTGTGTCCCTTATGGATCTGAGGAGTTGTAATCTGGATGGTCCTACTCTGACCCCTGGGTACACTGGCTCTTGGATCTCCAAGGAGGTGCTAATTTAGCCTCTGCCTGAGGCCACCCAGCAGGAGCTATGGAGAGATCTGCAGATTCCTCTTCTTTGGGTTTTGGAGGTGCCCAGATGAGGCCCAGCTGTTGTAGCAATGCAAGCTGCTGTGGGGCCTTGGGCCTTCTTTTGGATGTTCTGGGTCTCACTGACTCAGCTGCAGTTTGATAGGTAAGTTTAGATTTCAAAGGACCAGGCTACTTATATGCAAAAGCCTCTGCGCTCAGCTTGGATGGGATGGAGTCTCAGGGCGGAGAAAACAGTAATAGCTTCCTGTCAGCCCCTGCCCTAAGAGACCCCTGGATCACAGTGTCCCGCGGTAATTGCTGCAAGCACCTCTGAGAGAAAGCTGCCCTTGAGTTCTGCCCGCTTCCAAACAGTCCAGTTTCTCCCCATATGAATCTGGGTCCCCAGAGTCTCGCCTGGAACTGGAGTTCAGAGCAGTCGGGAGCTTGTGTCTCCCTCCAGCTTGAAAGAGCCAGCCGCGTACTCAGTTGCCAGCCCTCTGTGCGCGTGCCTCCGTACCTCTGCCTTCTGCAACTCCTGTGAGTCTCAATTTGGTTTTCTCTTTCCTTCTAGTTGTAGAATTTCCACTCAACCAGTCTTCCTTTGGTTCTGGATGATGTCTGTTTTGTCTTTTAATTGTAGTTTTGAAGTTGTTGTGCGAGTTGGCAAGTTCAGGTGTTTACCTATGCCGCCATCTTGGTTTTTCCAAGGCTGTTCCTTTTTTTTTTTTTTTTAAATATTTTATTGATTTCAGAGAGGAAGGGAGAGGAAGAGAGAGACAAAAACATCAGTGATGAGAGAGAATCACTAATTGGCTGCCTCCTGCACGCCCCACATGGGGGATCGAGCCTGCAACCTGTGCATGTGCCCTGACCAGGAATCAAACCGTGACCTTCTGGTTCATAGATTGGCGCTCGACCATTGAGCCACACCAGCTAGACAAGACTGTTTGTATTCACATATAAAATTAACATCTTAGAAACTTTTTAAAAAATTAAAATATTTTTATGTTGATAAGAACACAACATGAATCTATCCTCTTAAAAATTTAAATGTATAGTACAGTGTTACTAATTATAAACACAATGTTGTACAACAGATCTATAGAATTTTTTCATCTTATGTAATAACTTAAAATTTATACCCATTGAACTTGGAATCATGCAGTATTTATTCTTTTGTGACTGGCTTATTTCACTTATCATGAACTTCCAGGTTCATGTAGATTGTCACATATGGCAGAATTTCCTTCTCTTTTAAGGCTGTATATTATTATATGTATTTATGACATTTTCTTTTTCCATTTATCTACTGATGGATATTTAGGTTGTTTCTAAATCTTGTGATATTGCTGCCATGAACATAGGAGGGAAGACATTTCTTCAAGATTGCTGATTTCTGTTCTTTTAGAATATTACCAGGTTGTATGGTATTTCTACTTTTAATTTTTTTTGAGTACTCTCCATACTGGTTTCCATAGTGGCTGCGCAATTTTCCATTCCTACAGTGTACAAGGGTTCCAGTTTCTCCACATCCTTGCCAACAATTATCCTTTTGTTAATGTAAAAACATTCAAACCTGTAAAGAATTTTTGTAAGTTTATTTGAGCCAAACTGTTGACAACTGCCGGGAAGCAGAATATCAATGGATTGGGATAATGCTCTGGAGAATGGCAGTTTTTCACCTATTTTTATACATTGCAATAAAAGGAGAAGACGTAAGTGGGTTACATGAAATCCATTGGTGATAGATGAGGGAGGAGGGAGAAAGCAAAGCATTGGTGTGTGTGTGTGTGTGTGTGTGTGTGTGTGAACCTCTGGGGTTGGATAAACAGTAAAATTATAGACATACTTCTTTTACATAGGTGGGTACAGGATAGTTAGCAGTCAACAATTAACATGATAACAATAACAATGAAGGAATTTATAGTCTGTCCTGGTGCCCATGCGCATTTGGTTGTGCCCTGAGAGGTCCAGAAAAGGAAGTTACAAGTTACCCTGACATTTTAATGATATGTTATAGTAGATACAAAAAGACAATAAGCTCAGTTAAGGTAAAGATTGATTGACCTTGTCAGTGAAGATACCGGTGACTACCCACCATAACTGCTTTTAGTTGAAGTTTAATTTCAGACCATCCTTTGTGGTTACTTTAGGTCTCTGAGTTTGCAAGACTGCCATGCAGGCCTTCCCTGAGCTTGTCAGGTTAGCATGTGGCCCCTTTCGTCCACACTTTAAAAAAAAAGATAATAGCCACCTTAACAGGTCTGAGGTGATATCTCTGTTGTTTTGATTTGCATTTTGCTGATGATGAAAAAAGATGTCTTGACTTTTTTCATAAACCTGTTGGTCATTTGTATGTTTTTTTTGGAGAACTGTTTGTTCAAGCCCTTTGCCTATTTAAAACATTTGACTATTATTATATTTTAAAATGTTTTTGCTATTTTGTTGTAGGAATTTCTTATGTATTTTGGAAATTAATCCCTTATCAGATATACAGTTTGCAAATATATTCTTCCATTCCATAGTTTGCCTTTTCAGTCTGTTGATGGTTTCCTTTGTTATGCAGAAGCTTTTTAGTTTGATGTAGTCCCATGTGTCTACTTTTGCATTTAGAATGCTAGTTATTTATGTGAATAAGGACTGTGTTAGTTCAGTGAAAGAATGTGTTTACCACATGGTGGTGCATGGAATAAAGGATGTAATGACATACATATAAAAGATGTTTCTAAGAATCTAGTTGTATATTTGAATCAAGACAGTGTTAAAAACCAAAAATAACTCCCCCCACAAAAGAACTCAAAAAAGACTTTTTTTTCTTGTAAGCACTATTGGGAATTGAGAGTTTTTGTATGTTTTATTGTTTAGCCCAAGAGAATAATTACTAAGTAAAATAGAAGTAAACACATTTTAATAATTTTATGCATTTTGGGGTAGCTAAACCTTTAGGTAGAGATTAAAGTCTCAGACTGGAAATGTGTCCTTAACTAGATTATCAAATGACAAATGAATTTCCCCTCATTATTAATTTCCACAGTGGTGATTTCAATATTCAGTGAATGCATAACAAGACAGGACGCTCCATTAGAGAAAACAGTTCTATTCTGTATTGATGGGTAAACAGTTTAACTTGAGATCATTTGATAGTTTTTGCCTTAAACTATTTGGTGTCCCGAGGCAGAGGTATTTTTTAGAGCTAGCCCTTGCACAGTGTCATTGTAATGACACCATAAAACAGTTCTTTTTATACTTTCCAATAAAACAGTGTGACATCTTAAATCTGAGTTGCTTTACTTTTTAAAGGGTGAAGAATGCACAGATTCCTTTCCATCTGCCTCCCTCCAGCAAGGCAATCATCAGGTACAAAGAAGGAAGCTCAGGGGAAACACCTTGTCACTCCATAAATGCGGTCAAGATAACCACACAGATGAGGGGGAATTGCTTATAGTCAGAGAAGATAAGAAGACAAGGTGACAATAACCTAGAATTATTCAAAAATAGAAGTTTAGGCTTTTCAATGGATAAAAGAACACAATGGAGTTCACTCCCACACAGACACACACTGCAGACTGAAGAGGTTATCATAATCATTGCAGAAAAGGAAAGTTGGGGATTAGCCATTGCTTTATAAGACTATGTTTTGAAAGTTAGGCCCACTCCTGTTCCATGGATCAGGTTGGGTGCGTGAGAGGGAGAGAGAGGACAGTCCAGAGAAATATGGTTTCAAGAAGTTGTCTGTGTTTGACTAGAAAAGATCTCTAAAATAATACTCATTTGTCTTTAAAAGTTCAATTTCAATAACAAATGTAGAGAAACAAAGTTTTTCTATTTCCAGTTAATTCTCCACTTCCTAAAAAGAAAGCACAACCAAATAAAAATAAACAAAACAACTCATATTCAGAAGGGAGTCTGCATGTAAGATTGGTAATAATTGTCATTTTAATTAACATTATTGTGTTGTGCAGTGTTAACTCCAGTTTGTTTTAACTCAGAATAACCAAAATCTAACCAAATAATCATCATTTTAATTAACATTATTGTCTTGAGCAGTGTCAACTTTATTTTTCCTTAGACTCAAAATAACCCAAATCTTAACCCATTAGAAGGATTTAAGTCAATAGAAGTATTTCAAAGTATTAGTTTCTCAGAAAAATTTATTGTTTCCAGTACAAGGTCATATCTTCTTTAAAAAAATTTTTAATTGATTTCAGAGAGGAAGAGATATAGAAACATCAGTGATGAGAGAGAATCATCAATAGACTGCTCCCACATGCCCCCCACTGGGGACTGAGCCTGCAACCTGGGCATGTGCCCTGACCAGCAATTGCACCATGACCTCTTGGTTCATAGATGGATGCTCACCCACTGAGCTACAACGCTGGGCCAAGGTCATATCTTCTTGAAGATTAGACTTGGGTTGGGGTAGATGGCTATGCTAAAGTTTATATTGGTTGTCTTAGATCATTCGGGCTGCCACAACAAAACACCACAATCTGGATAGCTTATAAACAACAGAGATTCCCCCTCTACATTTATGGAGGCTGGAAGTCTAAGATCAGGGTGCCAGCATGGTCAGGTGAGGGCCCTCTTCTGGGTGGCAGACTTCTCATTGTATCCTCAGCTGGCAAAAAACAACAACAACAAAAACACTAACAACTGGGGAGCTTAGTGGGGATTCTTTTATAAGAGCATTAATCCTGTTCATAAGGCCTCCATTCTCTTGACCTCCCAAAGGCCTCATCTCCTAAATCTCCTCATCACATTAGGGCATTAGGATTTCTTTTTTTTTTTTTTTTAAATATATTTTTATTGATTTCAGAGAGGAAGGGAGAGGGAGAAAGATAGAAACATCAATGATGAGAGAGAATCATTGATCACTGCCTTTGCATGCCCCCTACTGGGGATCAAACCGTGACCTCCTGGTTCATAGGAAGATATTCAACCACTGAACCTCGCTGCCTGGGTAGGATTTCAATATATGGATTTTGCAGGACACAGACAACCAGACAATAGCAATGGCCGTATGCTGATGCCATAGCCAACTTTCGCCCTTTGTCTTGCTCAAGCCCATAATAAGAACCAGATTTTTGATGTTTGCAAATAATCCATTGGCACATGTATTCATAGTTGAGCTGAAATTTCCCAGGATTTTCTACTAACAGGGACATTTTGCAAATATTGATTTAATATCTTGATGTTCCTCTCTTCAGAGTCCTATATACCTCTCTAAAACCTGCTTTCACTCCATTTGACATGTGTTTGCATAATGTAAACTGAAGATGGGTAGCCTAATTACATACTAATAGGAAACAATTTGGCTTTGTAATTCCTATTATATAGAACTGACATTGCATGAGGACAAACCCTGTCTGCCTGGGTGTCCCTTTGAAATTCCTGGTCACTGAGTTAAGGAACATTCTCTTTCTTAGTGGAAATTTTGACACATTGGTAGTTGTTTAATAATAAATATATTTCATTGCTATTTAGATTTTGCAATTTATTTTAATTTGCACCACACAATACAACTCTTGAAAAGCTTTATGCAACCCTGGAAAGGTCTCCCTTAAATAGAAGGACCGAAGTGATAATGGAGAAAATTAAATAGTTAATGCAGGGAAACTGTGGTTTTGGATTCTTTATTAAAAAAGAGTGTGATAGTCTGGCCGGTGTGGCTCAGTGGTTGCACATTGACCTATGAACCAGGAAGTCAGGGTTTGATTTTCCATCAGGGCACATGTCTGGGTGTGGGCTCGATCCCCAGTAGGGGGTGTGCAGGAGGCAGCAGGTCAATGATTCTTCTCATCATTGATGTTTCTATCTCTCTCTCCCTCTTCCTTCCTCTCTGAAATCAATAAAAACATATTAGTGTGATAGAGTTGCACGTTTTACTCCGACATGATCAAACAAGTGAAATCCTAGAAGAATATGGAGACAATCAACTAGCAGATTTATGACTAAATAGGTACAATATACCCCCTCCTTCCATTTATCACATCGCCAAAGAGTATCATTTGCTTTTGCTTAGGATCAGAAAGACAGCAGAAATCCACTATGTTTTTACTTTAGAATGAACACAACATTCCACGGAACCTCTTAAGAGTATTTTCTTCTGAGAATACATCTCAAGACTATTGTGAGGTGAGGAAAGTAAGACTAGGCTATCCTGGATGGGAGAGAAAATATTAGGGTCCAATTGCTCTGAGGTGCCATATCTGGAACCTCTGTCTGTACAACCTCTCAGGGGTCTGCAGAGCCAATGGTTTCTGTTCCTCTGATGCTGTGCAGGCCCAGAGACTTGCAACTTTCCCATTCTGCTTAGTCACCCTTCCTCCTTGCCTTTTGATGGGGAAAAATATCATTCATTCCTTAAAGCAATTACTTTTGTTTCTCTGACTCTCCGTTTTGCTCTGATTCTGTTTTTCTATTTCACCTGCTCATGTTCTTTTTCTCTGACTTTTTCTCTGTCTTTCTTGACTTCCCTCTCTCTGTCTTTCTTATAAGCAGCTTAATTATTCTTTTGAGGAGCCTGATTAATAAATAAAAAAAAAGAACAAAGAATTGCATTTGAGGTGGTATGATGTTAAAAATACTGTGAGTTTGTAAAGAGAGTATTTTTTTAGAGAAGGAAGGTGTATATAGACATTCATTCAAAAGAAGTATTAATCCACCAGAGGTATAGCTTCGTGGGAGCTGAAGATATATTCTGTTAAACTGAATATATTTTACTTACTCTCGTGCCTTCATATCTCTGTTATTGTTGTTTAAAAGTGTTCATTTCTTGCCCTAGCCATTTTAGGTCAGTGGATAGAGCGTCGGCCTGCGGATGGAAGGGTCCCAGGTTTGATTCCCGGTAAAGGGCATATGCCTGGGTTGCGGGCTCGATTCCCAGTAGTGGGTGTGCAGGAGGCAGCCAATCAGTGATTCCCTCTCATCATTGATGTTTCTCTCTCTCTCTCTCTCTCTCTCTCTCTCTCTCTCTCTCTCTCTCTCTCTCTCTCTCTCTTTCTCTCTCTCTCTCTCTATCCCTCTCCCTTCTTTCCTGAACTCAATAAAAATATATTTAAAAAAATAAATAAAAGTGTTCTTTTATCTGGAAGTTAGCTATTTTGCAAGCAGTTATTTTACTGAAATACACACTGTCTTTCTCCACTCTTCTAAGTTTAATGACATGCATTTTTCAAGACAGTCATCAGAGTCAAGTTGCAGAATTTCCAGAGTTATTTCCTATGTTCCTCACAGTATCAACTAGCCCATCCATTGGGAACAAACCTGGGCCTCACAAGCATTGAGCTTCATCAGGCTGCAAAAAATGGCTACAGTTTTAAAAAGAGTGCAGCTCGCCCAGTAAGAGTACTTCAGTCAAATTTTATGGTGCTTTAAATAAATGGGTTTTAATGATTATTCTTGCAAAACTTATGCTTTCTGATTTAACTTGCAACTAAAAGTGACACTCTCTCTCTTTTGTCACCCCAAGTTCTCTTAGCACACAAACTACTCCCTGGGGATAAGCAACTCAGATGGAAACATACGATAACTGTAACTTAATGGGACCCCAATGGCCTTTAAAAGTTAATGCTCCTAGAGCAACTAATGAAGCTTCTAAAGAAAGGGATGTAAGCCTGAGGATAATTTATGCTTTGGATGATCTGGCTCATTATTGACATTATTTAACATTCCCCAGGCACTCAAGTAGATCATGGCTACAAATCCAAAAATAGGACAAGAAAATATTTCTGACTCCTATAAACAGGAAAATATTCTTCAAATTAGAAGAATAAAAAAACATCTTAAAATGGAACATCATAACGAGTTGGGGGAAGGAAAGTTTTTCTTTATAAGAATTCTGCTAATAAGTACATGCATGGAAGACCGATAGAATTCTAAAGTCACATTTTGCAACTCTGGATGAAATAGTAGATCTAGGCTACAATCACAATGAATCTTAAAATTGTTAAGGGAAAGCATGATTGGTAATTTTATAATGAGGATCAGGTTAACATCATCTGAACCCCCCTGATAAATCTTAATATCATTAAATATGGGACAACTAGATATCATGGTGTCTCAATGATATGTAGTACAAAACACCACAAGTGAAGTATATTTGTAAAAAATAATTGAGCTTGATTATTTTAAGTCCTCCAAGATCTAATTGTCAGTTTATAGTAAATACAGGAGAGAGAGGAAAGTTAACATAGTAAGCTAACCATGAGGAAGTAATCAGTCAAATGCAGAAAATGGAACATTTGATAGTACATGTCAATGGAATAAATACAATTAGGAGCAATGTTATAAAATAGATGAGATTTAAAAGACATACAACTTAATGCAATATGTAGACATCAAGGAGTCTTTATTCAAATAAACCAAGTAAACAAATTTTCATGATATTAAGAAATTGACTTTTAAAGTATGGTGATTACTTTAAAATAATCGTGTTGGTTAGAGAAGCATATTTAAGTACTTATGTTGAAATGTTGTGATGTATGGAATTTTCTTTAAAATACTAGAGGCACGATGCACGAAGATTCGTGCAAGAATGGGCCTTCCTCCCCCTGGCTGCCAGCACCACCTTCACTTGGCTGGAGCCACCTTTTTGCTCCAGCCCAGAGCCGCCTTTCCGCCTTCCCATGCTGCCCAGAGGCCTGGAGTGGCTGGGGCGGTGTGGAACGCCTGCGTTGTTGCCATGGCAACAATGCAAGTGTCCCGCCCTGCCCCTGGCCGCTTGGTGCCTGTTTATGCAAATTAACCCATCATCTTTGTTGGGTTAATTTGCATACTCACTCCTGATTGGCTGGTGGGCGTCGCGAAGGTACGGTTAATTGCATCTTAATCTTTTATTAGTGTAGATTCTAAGATATGTGGGTCAGTAGATGAATTGAGAGTGAGCATATGTTAATCTGTATTTAAAGCTGAGTAGATGAGGGTTGATGAATCTGTTCTCAGTCCTGTTTGTTTGAAAATTTGTGTAGTGAATGGGGGAACATGAGTTGCCTATGACACACAAAAAGATGGTGCATGAAAAAGTTGTATTTTCTGTCACTAAGGATTTGAAGACATGGTGGCATAATCAGATCAAATCTGGCTATTGTTTAGAGCTGATATAAAATTTTTAGACATTGTTCGGATACAATCACAAAAAACCGGAGTATTTCAATTTTGTGTTAAATGACCATTTTTATAACTTGATTTAAAACATTTTTCCTTGTGAATTTTACCTATTTTTATGATGTACATAATATAGTTTCTAAAGCCCATTACTGATAGTTGCTCTATTAATTTAACCAAACCAAGATTTTTCTTGGTTTTAATATTGTCAAAATACCAAATTTTCTAATTTACTTTTTTTAGTAATACTGAGGGGGAAAAACCTTTATCTCCATTCTTTTGCAAGTGGTACTTTGTATCTTCTTTATGTAAATAACTTGTACTACAAGTAAAATGATTATTTGTTATACCTTTTATTTTGAAAATATTTTCTCATCTCTCACTCCAATGTTGTACATATATACAAACAACTTGACCATAATTTAGTTTATTTCAAACAAGTCACACAAAGTGCCTTTTAAACAATCATAGGCGATTGTATCTGATTAAGTACCTGAAAAAAATGTGTGAAATTGGGGAAACGGGGATAATAAATAATATATAAGGGTTTGCATCATTTCAAAGGTGCTGAGAAGTAAGACAACTTGAATTTAAATAATGTAGTCACAGTGTGTGTATGTGCAGAGGGTCTACCCTATAATGCACACATTTAGCCACACACATCCTCCTTACAGATTCTCCCCAAAGCAATCTAATTCACATGGCATCTTGTCTTCCATCCTCACTCTCCACCCTATCAGATCTGCAGAACACAAACCTTGAGTGAGTGAAACAACTACATCTGCCACTCACATGATCCCATTTATGAAACAATTTGTGATGTTTCAGGTTGTCTCATCTTTACATGTACACACATATTTACATTTTATTTTATTTTGTTTTATTTTAGTAGGCACATTTAACATGAGCTATACCCTCTTGCCAAGTTGTTAAGTGTACAATATAATATTGTTGACTCTAGGTACAAAGTTGTACAGCAGATCTTTAAAACATATTTAATCCATCCTGGCCAGTACTGTGATACTTATTTTCCCCTAGTGATCTGGGAGACTTGCTGATTGTTCTCTCTGACCTGTTCTCGTGCACACTTTTTTTGTATAGCACATGTCCTACCAGACACATCTCTAGAGGGACTCATTTCTTTCTGTTCTGCTGTGCTGAATGCCATCCTAACTCAAGATACTGTGTCTTAATGTCCCACTTGGTTTTCTTTCCAACTTATTGTAGCTCTTAGTAAGATTTTTGTTTACATCCATTCCCTGTTGTAAGTTAGACACGCTACACATCAGATAAAAAAGCAGAATACAAGTATTAGTGTCTCATGGATACTCTTGGTTTTGTTGGGTAGTTTCAATTGCACTGTTTTTCTGCTTTAATGGGACTCAGTGCTCATGGGAATAAGGAGTTACATAAAATGCAGTGATGTGAACAGATTTGAAAGAGTAAACACCACAATAAAGTTCACTGTAGAACCTTGAAGGAGGATTGTGGAGCACCACTGTATGTAAGCATCGCAGGTCCCTGAGCAGGTATGATTTCAACACACATGGAGGGTCTCTGGTAAGTGGATCAGTCCCAAGAATCGTTTTATGGAAAATACCCAACTAAGTGTTTGTTAACTTTTCATGTGGAAGAAATCTCATTCACGTTAAACTAATTCATTGTGTTAGAGTAGGAAAAAACAAAGAATTACTCAGATACTGGAGATTAGAGAATTCCTAGGAGGGTCCATTCATTTGTGTAAAGTGGTGGCTCTTTTAAAGTTTGGTCCTGGGACCAGCATCGTCATCATTTCCTGGAAATTCGTGAGAAATGCAAATTATGCCTGACTTCAGACCTGCTGATTCAAAAACTCTTTGGAGGGGCCCAGAAATCTTTTTTCACAAGCCTACCTGGGGATTCTGGTGAGTGTGCAATTAAGAACCACTGGTTTAATGTATATTTTTCAAAAGAAAGATTTTGACATTTTTAATCTTTAAATTTTTTTTTAGTTAATATTGTAAAATCCTTTGAAATAATCCTTCAGGTGAGATAAATGGTCCTCTTTTTTCCTTTCAAGATTATTAATGAAGGCAATGAGATTTCCTATGACCTTTTATTTTAAGTCATTTATTTATTTTAAAAAATATTTTTATTGATTTCAGAGAGGAAGGGAGAGGGAGAGAGAGATAGAAACATCAATGATGAGAGAGAACCATTGATTGGCTGCCTCCTGCTGGCCCCCCACTGGGGATTGAGCTCGCAAGCCAGGCGTATGCCCTGATTGGGAATTGAATCATGACCTCCTAGTTCATAGGTTGATGCTCAACCACTGAACCACATTGGCCGGGCGATTTCCTAGTATCTTGATAATTCTGCTTATTGATAACACCGAAAAATATTTATGTTTATCATTATTATTAGAACCATCACATTTTACTGTTTTGCTGACATTTCATTGCTGTGGCCTGATACATAGCTATAACACCTGCACATTTCTAAGGGAAATAAGAAAGGAATGCCTGTAGCACCTTTAGAATCATGGATTAATAATGAAGCAACAATTAGTCAGGAATAGAGTGTAAAGCTCAGCTCAGTTTCACTTTCCAGGTCTGAACAGCAGGATTTCCCTCGTATATGAGAAGTACATGTAACATTCATTGCCATGCCAAGCACACCAAAGGAGCTTAATGTTAGCTTTCATTATATTGGTGCTTTTTAGTACTATAGAGAAGGTTTCCTACAAGCCCTCCTGTTTATATAGCATTATGAAGCTTGCTTGACTAGTCAACAAAAACAAAACATAAAGAAATAAAAATATGAAGAAAAACCCCATTCAACAGCCTAATTTCTCATTTGGCTTTGTATATATATTACAAGTTCTAAAGAAAATATTAGAAATTAGCAATTTATAAAAAATAAACTTACTATGATTAAGTTCAAATAAACTCTATCATGATATTTCTGTCCTTAAGAGATGTCTTTATTTATTTAAGTGATATTTCTTGCTTAAAATTCTCCTTTGTCTGATATTAATATATTTAATCAGTATTATTTTAGTTAATGTTCTTACGATATATCTTTCCTCATTTCTTTACTTTAGTATTTGGTCCTTTAAAACATACCTTGTTGCCCTAGCCAGTGTGGCTGAGTTGGTTGGGTGTCGTCCCATGTACCAAAAGGTTGCCGGTTCCATTCCTGGTCAGGGAACATGCCCCAGTTTTAGGCTCGATCCCCAGTAGGAGGTGTGCAGAAGGCAGCTGAATCAGTTTTACTCACATTGAAGTTTATCTCTCTCTCCCTCTCCCTTTCTCTCTTCTTAAAAAAAAATCAATAAAAAAATCTTGAAAAGAAAACATACCTTGTCGACAGCATATAGTAGGGTGTTTTATATCCAATCTGAAAATGTTTTTCTTTTATAGAATATTTATTTCATTAACATTTAATTTAGTTACAGTTAGTACTGCAATTATTACCAAGTCTATAATCTTGCTTTATCTCTATTTTTCCTTTCTCTTTGTTTCTTTTTCTCTGCTTGCTTGCATAACTTTGGATTTATCAAGTACTTTTGTTATTCCTATTCCTTTCTCATTTTTAGTACGTATTCAGTTGATTGCAATATTTATCCTTGATTTGTTAAAGTTTATTTGAAATTAGTACTTTTTTATTTCTAAAAGAATGTAATTGTTTTATAATAGCTTAACTCCATTTAACCTTTACTTGGGACTTGTATTCTCATTCCTCTTTCATGTTACTACCATTCTCCATCTTGTCTTTGAGGATATTTATTGTATTTATTTTAAATTCTTGGTCCATTTGTTTTGATAATATAGAGAATATATATTTAGTTTTTGTTTCTTATTGCATTTACATTGCTCTTCTTTTTCCAGTTTTATGGCCTGTGAGCTGCTATATTCTCCTCAGTTATTAGTTACCTTCTCTGGTAGGAAGGGCCAGCAGCAGTTACTGACCTGTGACTTTCCTGGTGTGTTTGGACATAGGGAAAAGATGAGCTTCCTAGTGCAGAGCTGCAGGTACCATAGAACTGTTGTTCTCTAACTTTTAAATGCTCTCTCCCCCTCGTGAACCCTTAAGTTAAGGAGTAGGAATCCCTTAGGTTTGGAGTTTAGTGTTTTTGGACTAGATAGTGGAAGAATCAATGGGAGTTGGCTACACAATAGCCCATATATTTTCATCAGTGCCTCAACCTTGTAGGATTTGAGTTCTGCTCTCATATTTGAGCTCTGATAACTCTGTAGGGCCTGATAGCAATGTTGGGCAAAGGTTGTTCCAAAGCTCCTTGTGTATGGGAGCACGTAGAGGTGAGTGGAGACTAAAATAGACCTTACAAAGTTCTCCCACCAGCTCTGTTCTCACTGTGTTAGGTCTAGGCTGTATCTATCAAAGACCCCATGCCTACCTCAGCTGGATGTTGCTGGCTTTGAAGATGGAGGAAGTGGACCACCAGCCAAGGAATGCAGGCAGTCTCTAAAACAAGCATGTCAAACTTGCGGCCTGATGGCTACATGCCTCATTTATTTGGCCCATCTTAGCCTTTGAGTTTGACATGCTTGTTGTAAGCTGAAAAAGTTAAGGAAATGAATTCTCCACTATATTTTCCAGAAAGGACGGCAGCCCTGTGGACACCTTAATTTTAGCCCTGTGAAATTCTTTTTAAATGTATGACCTCTAGAACCATAAGAGCGATTTTCAAACAAGAATTTAAAAAAACATGCAATACTTGATTATTGAGTCAGGAGCACTGACCTCTTTTCCCTTAGATTGTCAAATAAAAAAATGACAACAGTCAACACAATAGCTGTCTGGTATGAATGAATCAAAATTATACCTATTTTTTTGTCAGGCAAAAAATATACTTTTTGGTGTGTGCATAATTTTAGTAATTAGTTTATGTATGCCATGAGAGGAAAAACATTGAAAATTGCTGCTATAAGATAATAAATTTGTGTTGTTTTAAGCCACTAATTTTGTGGTAATTGGTTATGGTAGCAATAGGAAACAAATACATTGCTGAATAGGATGAAGTAATTAGTAATGATAAAAACTAACATGCAATTAAGTTACTTGAAGATCCTCATGATGGAGGTGACCATAAATTTGCTAAATATTATTTTTTCCAGAATATCTTGTACAAATTTTAAAAAGGCAAAAGATTTATGTGACCCGAGGAGTAACCAGAGTATCTTGTACAAATTTTAGATGATTTAGTGAAATGGAAACATTCTTTTTAAAAAAAGTATGTGTTTTAAAAATTGATTTTAGAGGGAGAGGAGGGAAGAGGGAGAGATTGAAACATCTATGAGAGACATCCATCAGCTGCCTCCTGCATGCCCCCTACTGGGATTTGAGCCCACAACTTGGGTATGTGCCCTGACCAGGAATCAAACCAGTGACCTTTTGGTGCATGGGACAATGCTCAACCAACTGAGCCACACCAGCTAGGCAAAAAAATTCTTGAGAAAGGTTTAACTGAAGAACTAATTTCATGTCCTTGCAGGTCTTTTATTTGATACTAGTGTCCTGGTGCACAGATTCGTGCACATTGAAAGGAAATTAATTAGAAGAAATACTTTAATATCACTATTCACCCTTTCTCTATAATAGAAGTGTCAACCAAATTCACGATTGACAATGACAGATCTAAACACATGCATGCGATTGGCACCAGTGAGAGCTTTATATGTATTGCACATGTGCGAGTCAGCTTAGCTTTTTATAGATATAGAATAAACTTGCTTAATTAGACCTGCTTTCTGATTTAGCTAAACTTTTTCCATCCCAGTGAAGCACCCCAACTTCTTTTTCATGTAATTGTCACCAACACAGCAGTAAATTTGAACACGAAGCAGATTATTATTGTAGATCATGCAGGGAGAACAAAGGGTAAAATATTTACTGTAGCCATATTTGACTATATTCTGTGCAGTGAGAAAACCTGAAGTCATTTTCAAGTTCTACCATTTCTTCTTTTCAGTTGGGTCAAGTTTATAAACTTTCTAAATCTCCATTTTCTGGCTAATGAAAAGAAAATAGGATTCTACTGAGTCTCGTATCTACCTACTCCAGGACTTCTGTGAGAATCAAATGAGATGAGGCATGTGAAAACGGTTCACAAACATTTGGTTAAACTGTAAAATGTTTGCACCTGGCTATAAAGCAAGTCATGTTCCTGGGCTGAAGAAACTCCAAGGAGGCTAGTCGCGAGGGAGAGGAAGCTGGGTGTTGCTATGTGATGCCATTACCCGGTGCCCACAGCCACTGTTTCCGGGCTGGGCTGGGCTGTGGGCCACATTTTACGCCATGGGGTCTTGGCAGCGTTGGCTGCGATTTGGTGGGGTGTCTGGGGTGGTGGCAGGGCCTGTGTCCCACTTGGGAGAATCTGACTGTTGGTTTGTTGGCGCCAGGTCTGTGGTGCCGTTAATTTTTAAATGGCCAGTGCGCATCATGGAAGCTCCTGCGTTGAGTGTCTGCCTCCTGGTGGTCAGTGTGCATCATAGCTACCAGTTGGATGGACACGTAGCCTTTTATATATATAGAAGATAATTGACTAGTGGAAAAACCGCTCCATAATCAGTTTTTGAAAGTAAGTTTATTTAATGGACTTGAAATGGAGCCATTTCTATTTTTCTGAGCATATTATAATCAGATCCATTTTGCTCTACAAAGGCAAGAATGTTTCTTGACCCCACCAAAGATTTTAAAAACATTTTTTTAGTCTAAGTAAAAGATGGCAAAATAAGCCAGACATCAATCTGCTTGTATATGGTTAAAATTTCTTTTTATGGGTGTCAATATTTCATAGAAACCTTTTAAAATTTAATTTTGTTTTTTTATTTTTGGTGTGCCACAGAATTTTTGTAATTAGTTTATGTGTGCCATGAGATGAAAAAGGTTGAAAATCGCTGCTCTAGGGCATAGTTTAAGGCAGTGGTCGGCAAACTCATTTGTCAACAGAGCCAAATATCAACAGTACAACGATTGAAATTTCTTTTGAGAGCCAAATTTTTTAAACTTAAACTTCTTCTAACGCCACTTCTTCAAAATAGACTCGCCCAGGCCGTGGTATTTTGTGGAAGAGCCACACTCAAGGGGCCAAAGAGCCGCATGTGGCTCGCGAGCCGCAGTTTGCCGACCACTGGTTTAAGGCCTAGGTAGTTACAAACCCCAGACACCCACCCATCCCAGAGCAGTGCCAGCTGTGTTGCTCAGAGTTGAAAGGACTGCCTGCTGTGGGAGCAGTTGGCCGCAGTAATGTGCAAGCATGTGCTCTGGTGCTGCAGCCTGACCCCCCTGGGCACCACAGGCAGGTGCAATGGGGGCTGAAAGGCAGCTCCTCAAACCTTTTTTTGGTGTGTGTCTCATAAGAAGAAAAAAAAAGGGAGAGAGAATAACAAGAACTTTCTTCACTGACTGATATGATAGTAACAAGTGAAGTAACAAGAGGATGAAACTGATAATTTAAAAAAAAATATTGAAATGCTGGCAGGTGGTCAGACTATTGCCAGCCGCCTGGTTATTTTCTGCATAGTTTTGATATACCTGTCCAAGCATGTTTGGCAAAGTGGAAGTTTAGTTATTGCTGAAATTGTTTGCAAGAGTCTCAGAAAAATTCTTTACAACATGTTTGGGATTATAAAGAATTTGGCTGAAAGAAAACTGTAATAGATGCTTTCTCTTTGAGGTCTATTGTAGTCACTCTGGCAGCCCAGCCTAAATCTTACTATCTTGCTTTGGAGGTACTTGAAGGGAAAAATGTTTCATTTTTGTGAAGAGCTGTCTGACACAGGAAAACTTCACCTTCAATAAGATTATTTCTGGGTGCAAGAACAATTGCAGCATTGTTTCTTCAAAATAGCTGGAATACACCTGAGAAGCCCTCCTTGTAGAATATGCTTCAATTTATGTCCCATTACTGCTGTCAGAGCTTTTGAGTCCAACTCTCTTTTGTTTCCAAATGATGGGTAGAGTTGTCACTTCATAGACAATTCAGAGAGGTGTTCTGAACTGTCATTGTTTAGGAAGGTTTTATTCTTCTGAAGACCTTGGAAGAAAGATGCAGTAAAAGATGTTAGGTCAGACACCTAAAGGTTTTCTACACTTAATTCCATTGTATATTTTCTCTGCCTGATGGTTTCAACGATTTCATGTGAGGGCATTTTCTTTGATGAGGTTCACAGATAGAGTACAGGATGTTTTATTTTGATCAGTTTGGAAGTGGCTGGGGGTGCTTATATGTGTAAGAAAGCTTTCATGGCTTTTTAAATTTCATGTATTCTTTGCTCTGTAGTTTTCAGTTTCACCCAAATACAAGTTTTTTATTTTTTACTAGAAGCCTGATGTATGAAATTCGTGCAAGGGGCTCGGCCCTCACAGCCGTGGCTTCGTCTGGAAGGTTGTCCGGAAGGACATCTGGTCTAATTAGCATATTATGCTTTTATTATTATAGATGTGTCCTTAGTTTTAATTCTTCTTCAAGAAAGAAGCCCTGTGTGCTTATGGGTCTTCCTATAGAAACAAGCAAAATTTGACACATTTACAATCAGCACTTCACAAGATGCCTTTACCCAGGTTTATTTGACATTGACTGATTTTTTTCCCTCAGAATATGATTATATTGTTATGGTTTTTTAAAAAATTGATTTTTAGAGAGTGACGAAGGGAGGGGGGGGGGGAGAGAGAAAGACATCAATGTAAGAGTGTAACATCGATTTGGCTGCTTCCTGCATGCCCTCTGCCTGGGATCGAGCTCGCAACCCAGGCTTATGCCCTGACCAGGAATCGAATCAGCAACCCCCAGGTGCACAGGGCGACACCCAACCAACTGAGCCACATTGGCCAGGCCTGTAGTTATGGTTTTAATCTTTCTCACCAAATATAACAAGGGTATGTCTTTAGACACTGCAATCATTTTTCCATGAATTTATTGCTTTGAAATTTTAATTTTTCATTTTTCAACTTTTTATTTCCCTCTTCTGTGATGTGGTTTATCCCCCTGAGAGTATGTCTCATTTACCTGTTCAAGAGCATTCTTGTTTTAGTTGTCCTTGAAACTCTGTTTTTCTCTTCTTCATTTTTTGTTTTGTTTCATAAAATAAAAAATTAGTCTACCAGATGATCCAGCAATCCCACTTCTTGGTATATAGCCAAGAGTTGACATCAGAATATCAAAGGGATATCTGCACCTCCATGTTCATTGTAATATTACTCACAACTAGAGGTTCGGTGCATGAAAATCGTGCACTGGAAGGGGGGGGGGGGCCCTCAGCCGGGCCTGCGCCCTCTCACAGTCCGGGAGTCCTCGGGATGTCCTACTGACCCCTTAGGGAGCAGGCATAAGCTGCAGTCTGGCCTTCCTCTGCAGGAGGTGACTGGGCTGGCCAATCAGGGGATGTCACTGCCTCCATCACCCCGCCACTGCCGCTTGGCCTCGCTCTGCGGGAGGTGACTGGATGGGCCGATCAGGGGAAGGTGCTGACCCCCCCCCATTGCCCACCTGCCATCGCTAGTTGCCCCCTCCATCGCCATTCCCTCCCTCTACCCACTGGCACATGCCTTGGCTGGCCTGGCACCGCCTGTTCACCAGGCCCGCCCCCTGTCGACTGGTCTTCCACTATTCGGTCGATTTGCATATTACGCTTTTATTATATAGGATAACCAATATTTAGAAACAACTCAAATGCCTATCAACAGATGAATGGATAAATAAAATTTGGTACATACATACAAAGGAATATTATTGTGTCTTAAGAAGAGAGAAATCCTGCCACCTGGATGAACCTAGAGGACATTATGCTAAGTGAAATAAACCAGTCAGAGAAGGACACATTCTGCATGATTCCACTTATATATGTTCTCTTTTATTTTTTTTATTTTTTATTTTTTTCAAATTTTTATTAAGGTATTATATGTGTACATATCTTACCATTGC
Source organism: Plecotus auritus (assembly GCF_963455305.1). Taxonomy (NCBI): domain Eukaryota; kingdom Metazoa; phylum Chordata; class Mammalia; order Chiroptera; family Vespertilionidae; genus Plecotus; species Plecotus auritus. The sequence goes on along the minus strand of NC_137785.1, from coordinate 41,376,284 downwards.
CCCCCCCACCCCACTCCCATACCTGCCCTCACCCCCCAATGTTTTGCATCCGTTGGTTACTCTTATATGCATGCATACAAGTCCTTCAGTTGATCTCTTATTTCCCCCACCTCTCCCTAACCTTACCGCTGTAATTAGACACTCTGTTTGATGCTTTACTGCCTCTGTAACTATCTTTTGGTTCATCAGTTTATAATGTTTTTCATTATCCCTAAATGAGTGAGATCATGTGGTATTTTTCTTTCATTGACTGGCTTATTTCACTTAGCATAATGTTCTCTAATTCCATCCAGGTGTCTACAAATGGTAGTAATTCCTTCTTTTTTATGGCAGCATAGTATTCCATTGTGTAGATGTACCATAGTTTTCTGATCCAGTCATCTGCTGACGGGCAACTAGGCTGTTTCCAAATCTTAGCTATTGTAAATTGTGCTGCTATGAACATAGGGGTGCATATATCCTTTCTGATTGGTGTTTCTGGTTTCTTAGGATATATTCCTAGGAGTGGGATTACTGGGTCAAATGGGAGTTCCATTTTCAGTTTTTTGAGGAAACTCCATACTGTTCTCCACAGTGGCTGCACCAGTCTGCATTCCCACCAGCAGTGCACGAGGGTTCCTTTTTCTCCGCATCCTCGCCAACACTTGTCGTTTGTTGATTTGTTGATGATAACCATTCTGACAGGTGTGAGATGGTATCGCATTGTCGTTTTGATTTGCATCTCTCGTATAATAAGTGACTTTGAGCATGTTTTCATGTGTCTCTTGGCCTTCCTTCTGTCTTCTTTCGAAAAGATTCTTTTTAGGTCCGTTGCCCATTTTTTTATTGGATCATTTATCTTCCTTTTATTAAGTTGTATAAGCTGCCTGTAGATGTTGGAAATTAAACCTTTATCAGTGATACCATTTGCAAATATGTTCTCCCATACAGTGGTGTTTCTTGGTGTTTTGTTCATGGTTTCTTTTGCTGTGCAAAAGCTTTTTATTTTGATGTAGTCCCATTTGTTTATTTTCTCTTTGGCTTCCATTGCCCTAGGGGCAGTATCACTGAAAAAGTTCTTTTGGCATATGTCTGAGATTTTGCTGCCTGTGGATTCCTCTAGTATTTTTATGGTTTCCCGTCTTATATTTAAGTCCTGTATCCATTTTGAGTTTATTTTTGTGTATGGTGTAAGTTGGTGATCTAGTTTCATTTTTTTGCATGTATCTGTCCAATTTTCCCAACACCATTTATTGAAGAGACTGTCTTGACTCCATTGTATGCTCATGCCTCCTTTGTCAAATATTAATTGCGCATATTGGTTTGGGTCGATATCTGGATTCTCTATTCTATTCCATTGATCTATATGTCTGTTCTTGTGCCAGTACCAGGCTGTTTTGAGGACAGTGGCTTTGTAATACAGCTTGAAATCTGGTATTGAGATCCCTCCTACTTTATTCTTCTTTCTCAGGATTGCTGTGGCTATTCGGGGTCTTTTTTTATTCCAGATGAATTTTTGGAGAGTTCTTTCTAGGTCTGTGAAATAAGCCTTTGGTATTTTAATGGGGAGTGCATTGAATCTATAGATTGCTTTGGGTAGTATGAACATTTTGATGATGTTGATTCTACCAATCCATGAACATGGTATGTTCTTCCATCTGTTTACATCTTCCTCTATCTCTTTTTTCAGTGTCCTGTAGTTTTCCGCATATAGGTCTTTTACCTCCTTGGTTAGGTTTATTCCTAAGTATCTTAATTTTTTTGGTGCGATGGAAAATGGGATTGCTTTTTTAGTCTCTCTTTCTGTAAGTTCACTGTTGGTGTATAGAAATGCCATAGATTTCTTGGCGTTAATTTTGTATCCTGCTACCTTGCCGAATTCATTTATTAAGTCTGTTAGTTTTTTGATAGAGTCTTTCGGGTTTTTTATGTACAATATCATGTCATCTGCAAATAAGGACAGCTTTACTTCTTCTTTTCCAATTTGGATGCCTTTTATTTCTTCTTCTTGTCTAATTGCAATGGCTAATACTTCCAGTACTATGTCAAACAGGAGTGGTGAGAGTGGGCATCCTTGTCTTGTTCCTGTACTTAGGGGAAATGGTTTTAGTTTTTGCCCATTGAGTATGATGTTAGCTGTGGGTTTATCATATATAGCTTTTATTATGTTGAGGTATGATCCTTCTATTCCCACCTTGTTGAGAGTTTTTATCAAGAAAGGGTGTTGGATTTTGTCAAATGCTTTTTCTGCATCAATTGATATGACTATGTGATTTTTATCTTTCAATTTGTTTATGTGATGTATCACATTTATTGATTTTCGGATATTGAACCATCCTTGCATTCCTGGGATAAACCCTACTTGGTCATGGTGTATGATCTTTCTGATGTACTGCTGGATCCGATTTGCTAGAATTTTGTTGAGGATTTTGGCATCTACATTCATGAGGGATATTGGCCTGTAATTCTCTTTCATTGTGTTGTCTTTATCTGGTTTTGGTATTAGGGTGATGCTGGCTTCATAGAAGGAGCTTGGAAGTGTTCCTTCCTCTTGAATTTTTTGGAATAGTCTGAGGAGGATAGGTTTTAGTTCTTCCTTGAATGTTTGGTAAAACTCTCCTGTGAAGCCGTCTGGCCCCGGGCTTTTGTTTGCCGGAAGCTCTTTGATGACTGCTTCAATTTCTTCCATAGTTACTGGCATATTGAGCTGTTTAGATTCTTCCTGATTGAGTTTTGGAAGGTTATATTTTTCTAGGAATATGTCCATTTCCTCCAGGTTGTCCAGTTTGTTGGAATAGAGTTGTTCGTAGTATTTTTTAACAATCCTTTGTATTTCGGCGGGATCTGTTGTTATTTCACCTCTTTCATTTCTGATTTTGTTTATTTGGGTCCTCTCTCTTTGCTTCTTGGTGAGCCTGGCTAGAGGTTCATCAATCTTGTTTATCCTTTCAAAGAACCAGCTCTTGGTTTTGTTGATCTTTTGTATTGTTTCTTTGGTCTCTATGTCGTTTATCTGTGCTCTGATCTTTATTATTTCCTTCCTTCTGCTTACACTGGGCTTTTCTTGTTGCTCTTTTTCTAACTCTTTGAGTTGTTGGGTTAGGTAATTTATTACCCCTGTTTCTTGTTTTTTGCAGTAGGCTTGTAGAGCTATGAACTTCCCTCTCAAGACTGCTTTCGCTGTGTCCCATAGATTTTGGATTGTAGTGTTTTCATTGTCATTTATTGTCATGATGTTTTTTATTTCTTCTTTGTTCTCTCTGGTAACCCAGTCATGGTTTAATAGCATGCTGTTTAGTCTCCATGTGTTTGATTTCTTTGGGTTGTTTTTATTGTAGTTGATTTCCAGTTTTATGCCACTGTGGTCTGAGAAGATGCTTGATATGATTTCTATCTTCTTGAATTTGAAGAGACTTTGCCTATGTCCCAACATATGGTCTATCTTTGAAAATGACCCATGTGCACTTGAGAAGAATGTATATTCTGTGGCTTTGGGGTGAAATGTTCTGAAGATGTCAATTAATTCCATCTGGTCTAGTGAGTCATTTAGGATTGATGTTTCTTTGCTGATTTTTTGTTTAGAGGATTTGTCCAATGGTGATAGTGGGGTATTAAAGTCTCCTACTATGATTGTATTGCTGTCAATCTCTCCCTTGATATCCTCCAGGAGTTTTTTTATGTATTTGGGTGCTCCTGTATTGGGTGCATATATGTTTACCAGAGTTATTTCTTCTTGTTGGATTGCTCCCTTTAGTATTATGAAATGGCCTTCCTTATCTCTTGTTATGTCCTTCAGTTTGAGATCTAATTTGTCAGATATAAGTATTGCTACCCCAGCTTTTTTTTCAGTTCCATTCGCCTGGAAAACCTTTTTCCATCCCTTCACCCTCAGTCTGTGTGCGTCTTTTTTTCTGAGGTGGGTTTCTTGTAGACAGCAGATATATGGGTCATGTTTTCTTATCTAATCCATTACCCTATGTCTTTTGATTGGGGCATTTAATCCGTTTACATTTAAAGTTATTATTGATAGGTACTTATTTGTCGCCATTCCTATTCTTTACACCTGTGTTTCTTCTTCGCTTCCTATTTCTTTTTTTTTTACAGCAGACCCTTTAGCATTTCTTGCATTGCTGGTTTGGTGGTAATAAATTCCCTTAGTCCTTTTTTGTCTGTGAAGCTCCTGATTTCACCTTCAATTTTGATTGACAGCCTTGCTGGGTACAGTATTCTTGGATTCAGACCCTTCCTTTGCATGACTTTGTATATTTCATTCCATTCCCTTCTGGCCTGATGAGTTTCTGTTGAGAAATCAGTTGCTAGTCTGATGGGGGTTCCTTTGTATGTAACTTTCTGTCTCTCTCTGGCCACTTTTAAGATTCTTACTTTGTTGTTGGTGTTTGCCAATTTAATTATAATGTGCCTTGGCATCGGTCTTTTGGGGTTCATTTTGCTTGGGACTCTGTGAGCTTCTTGGATTTGTGTGGGTTTTTTCTTCTCTATATCAGGGAAATTTTCTGTCATTATTTCTTCAAATAGGTTTTCTATTCCTTGCTCAGCTTCCTTTCCTTCTGGAACCCCTATTATGCGGATGTTGTTTTGTTCCGTGTTGTCCCAAAGTTCCCTTAGGCTCTCCTCCTGTCTTTTAATTTTTTTTTCTAGAAGTTGCTCTACTTGGGTATTTTTTCCCATCTTGTCTTCTAGCTCACTGATGCGGTCCTCTGCTTCTTCTAGTCTACTCTTGATGCTTTCTATTGAGTTCTTTACAGCAGCGATGTCATTTTTCATTTCTTCTTGGTTCTTCTTCATTTCCTCTTGGTTCTTGCTCATATTGTCGAATTTGTCTTCCATTCTTTTCAGCCACCTTATGACCATTTCTCTGAATTCTTTTTCTGGAAGGTTGCTTGCCTCCATTTCGTTTACTTCCTTTTCTGGTGATGCCTGCTTTTCTTTCATATGCGGGCTGTGTCTTTGTCTCCCCATGGTCTCTCTTCTCTGGGTGTCTGGTTATGTAGTTCTCTCTCTCCTTTCCGTGGTGGAGTGTGGAGCTCCTCTGAACCCGTGTGTTTGCGCCAATTGGGGAGCGGTGTTCTGGGGCTCGCAGCTGTTCCGTGGGTGCCGCAGTTGTGGATCTATGTTCTCTTTTAGACACAGAGAAGCAGACAATAGAATGGTGGTTGTCAGGGGCAGGAGTGCGGGGGGGGCATGTTGCTCCATGAGTGTAGTTTTAGTTATGCAAGTGAATACTTTCTAGAGATCTGCCGTATAACATAGTACCTGTAATTCATAATGTGGTATTGTTCACTTTACTGTATGTTAAGAGGATAGATTTCATGTTAAGTTTTCTTACCACAAAAACAAAACAACAAAAAGCCCCCACAAAAAAGAAAGAAATTTAAATATATATATATATATATATATTTTATTGAATTTTTACAGAGAGGAAGGGAGATGGAGAGAGAGTTAGAAACATCAATGAGAGAGAAACATCAATCAGCTACCTCCTACACACCCCCTACTGGGGATGTGCCCACAACCAAGCTACATGCCCTTGACTGGAATCGAACCTGGGACCCTTGAGTCGGCAGACCGACACTCTATCCACTGAGCCAAACCAGTTAAGGCCAGAAAGAAAATTTTTGAGGTGATGGATATGTTTAATACCTTGGTGATGGTATCATGGGTGTAAACATACATCCAGACTCATCAAGATATGTAAATTAAATATGTGCAATATTTTATCCATTATATCTTAAAAATTAATCAACATTTTCTTTATAACAATAGAGACATGCCTATCATTTCTACCTTTTCCCTTGAAATCCTTACTACCTCTAGATACATCTTCTCCAGAACTGTATTGATTGCAAAAGTATTTTGCAGTAAATGGGGATTACATGTGCCTCTGTTTGCATCTCTCTACACTGCACTTCTGCTGAAATCCATCTCCCTCTGGAATGTCTAAATAGAACGTTCTGCAGAAGTTCTCTGCTTTACTTTGTTTCTGGTTCCTGTAGTTTTTTTCTACAGGAAATTTCAGCAATCTCATCCTTAGAGCAGTAATGTCTATTTTATTGTTCAGAATCTTAACTGGGAATTTATAAAAATTATGAAAACATGTATTTTTTAGACATTTCATTATATTTCAGTAGTGAAAAGTTGGAAATAATTTAAGCATTCACCAATAGAAGATGATGATATTATGACACAGATTATGATATATTTATAAAGAGCATAATGCTACATTTTAAAATGAAAGTGGATTGTAAAATACTGTGAATTCAATCATGTAAAGTATATGTAGGTACTTTTGGGAAAAATGATTGGAAGGATATAAACAAAACGTTAGCCATGGTTATCTGTGGTGGTGGGATTATTCATTTTATGTGTAATTTTTACTTTCATTTGTATGTTTTTCTTTGTTTTTTAATTTTTTTTAAAAGCAAAGTACATGTATTTCTTTTATTACAGTTCCAACTTATTTCCAATTGGAAAAAATCAGTTACAGTTCACACATTTTGCATTTACCTTATTTATCATTTTGCTTTCCCTTTATAGATTCTCACATACAACATTAAACTCCACCATATTTATTACCATAATTTTTAATAAAACCTATCTTGTCTGTTTTCAGAAAATATTTTTCTTCTAGGAAGTATCCCTTTCTCTTAACATTTTCATGTAGACAAATAGATTTTAAGTTTTCTACTAACTTACTGTGATTGTATACCTTATTAAAACCAGACTCAGTTCTAAAATAGTAATTCATAGGTCTCCTTTTAGTGGCAGTTTTAAGAATTGTTTTCCAAGTTTGTAGGCATGAAATGGATGCCTTGTCAGTGAAATTATATACCTTGTCAATAGGAGGCATACATATGGTGGTTATATTTTCTAAATTAAATATTCAAAGAAGTAAAACACCTCATCACTACTTCTATAAATCATGGGATGGATTTTTTCAAAATTGAAAGTCCCAGAAAATCTCTTACAAATTATAGCATAATATATTGACATAGAAATGATATGATCTATTAAATGAAGATTTTGTACCTTAATGGGATATTAAAATAATTTAGGAAAACCAATTTATTTGACAAACAGGAGCTATCTGCAGCAGAGATGTAACTTATCCAAAAATCTCTTGACAATTACTGGCATTTAACAAATAATTATTCAATAGCTACTATGTGCCAGACACCATGCTAGATATTAAGAATTTTATTTATTTTTATTTAAATTCTTTATTGTTTAAAGTATTACATAAGTCTCCTTTTCTCCCCATTGACCGCTCCCCAGCTGTTCCCACCCCCCAGCACATGCCCTCAACCCTCCTACTGTCTATGTCCATTGGTTATGCTCATATGCGTGCAGACAAGTCCTTGGGTTGATCTCTTACCTCTCCCTCTCCTCCCCTGCCTTCTCTCTTAGGTTGGATGGTCTGTTTGATGCTTCTATGACTCTGGCTCTATTTTTGTTCATCAGTTTATGTTGTTCATTTAGTCCACAAATGAGTGAGATCATGTGATATTTATCTTTCTCTGACTGGCTTATTTCACTTAGCATAATACTCTCCAGTTCCATCCATGCTGTTGCAAATGGTAAGAGTTCCTTCTTTTTTGTAGCAGTGTAGTATTCCATTTTGTAGATGTACCACCATTCTTTAATCTACTCATCTACTGATGGGCACTTAGGCTGTTTCCAAATCTTGTAAATTGTGCTGCTATGAACATAGGGGTGCATATATTCTTTCTGATTGGTGTTTCTGATTTCTTGCGATGATATTAAGAATTTTTATCGTTTCTGTTTAGTTTTAAATTTTTTAAAATTTCAGAGTTTTGATCTTAGAAAGTACTTCTTTCACTGTAAATTATCTCTTAGTTCTCTGAAAACCTGTGATTAAATGTTGATACAGGGTAATTGTTCATAATCTTTTTGATATTGTTATTCTTTACTAGAGACCCTCGGCCTGGCCTGTGGAGATTGGGCTAAAACCGACTCTCTGACATCCCCTGAGGGGGTCCTGGATTGCAAGAGGGCACAGGCCAGGCTGAAGGACCCCACCGGTGCAGGAATCTGTGCACTGGGCCTCTAGTATGCATATAAGATCTTTGGTTAATCTCTTCCTGCCCTCCCCCCCTTCCCTCTGAGATTCATCAGTCTGTTCCATGTTTCCATGCCTGTGGTTTCCACTCCTGTGTTGAGTGTCTGCCCCCATGGTGGTCATTGTGTATCATAGCTACCAGTTGGACGGTTGAACGGTCGGCAGGTTGGCTAGTCGCTTAGGCTTATATAGATAGATAGGTAGATAGATAGATAGATAGATAGATAGATAGACTAGAGGCCCGGTGCATGAAAATTCATGCACTGGAGGGGGGGGTGTTCCTCAGCCTAGCCTGCCCCCTCTCCCAGTCTGGGAGCCCTCAGGGGTGGGAAGCGAGCTGGCGATCAGGGGAAAGCGATGCCCCCATCATACCTCTGCTGCTGCCATTGCTGGCAGCACAAGCCTTGGCCAGACTTGGTTACATGAGCCTCGGGCAGCCCTGGGCAGCTGGGCAGCTGCCATCCAAGGCTTGCCTGCACCTCAGGCTGCCCTAGGTGGCTGGGCAGCCAATATCCGAGGTTTGCCTGTACCTCGGGCATCGGCTGGGCAGCCGACATCCAAGGCTTGCCTGCGCCTTGGGCGTTGGCTGGGCAGCGACATCTGAGGCTTGCCTGCGCCTCGGGCATCGGCTGGGCCGCTGCCATCCGAGGCTTGCCTGTGCCTCAGGTCGGCCCTGGGTGGCCGGGGGGCTGAGGGCAGGTCCGGCCGCACCGTGTGCCTGCCGCCCCGCCGGCTGGACTGAAAGGACTGGGGGACTCCGGCGGGGCTGAGGGGACTGGGCGCCACCATCTTTGTGATGGTGTGTCAGTCAATTTGCATATTCCCTCTTTATTAGATTGGATTTACTGCTTTCTAGTAGTTTCTCCTATATATAAAATGTCTCACATATGAAACATAACTTTTTATTTTCAATTACATTAACAACTAAAGGAATACATTAGTACTTAACAAACAAAAAATAGAAAAAATAGAGAATAAAAAATTTTCACACATGTACAAACATCTGCACACATGCACATCCATATGCACATATGTGCTATCCCAGCTCACTTCCCAGGATAATCTCTACTCTTTTTAACCTTGATATGCACTTTTTCTGACCTTTTAAATGCACTTAAATTTGCACACAGATAAATATAATGATATAGTTATTTTACACAACTGTATTATAATGTTCATATTTTATCCCCCAATTTGCTTTTTTTAAGTTAAATTCTTTCTGAAATATTTTTTAATGTCAGGTCCATAAGCCTATTATCCTCAATAACTTAATAGTTTTTCACACAACTATTTGTAAAATAATAACTTATTTATGTGCTTCTCAATTAATACACATTTGGAATATCTCCAATGATTCATTGTGTTGAGCATATCCTCTATGAACCTCCTTATACCCATCTTATTACAATACTAGAGGCCCGGTGCATGAAAATTCATGCACTGGAGTGGGGGGTCCCTCAGCCCGGCCTGCCCCCTCTTACAGTCTGGGAGCCCTCAGGGGCGGGAGGCAACCTGGTGATCAGGGAAAGGCAACGCCCCATCACACCTCTGCTGCTGCCACTGCTGGCAGCGCAAGCTTTGGCTGGCCCTGATTACCTGAGCCTCGGGCGGCCCTGGGCGTCTGGGCAGCCACCATCCCCAGCTGCCATCCGAGGCTTGCCTGCACCTTGGCCAGCCCTGGGTGGCTGGGGGGCTGAGGGGACAGGGGGACTCCAGAGGCAGGTGAGCTGAGCCACTGGGCCCGCCCCCTTGCCGTGCGCCTGCCACCCCGGTGGGGCTGAGGGGACTGAGTGCCACCATCTTGTGCCTGTGGGTGCCACCATCTTTGAGGGTGGGGCAGTCAATTAGCATATTCCCTCCTTATTGGCTGTGGGTGCTGCCATCTTTGCGACGGCATGAGGGTCAATTAGCATATTCCCTCTTTATTAGATAGGATGTGGACTTTTGTATGAATGAATAGATATTGAACCACATGGCCAAATAGGCCAAATTTTCAGTACTGGTTTTTAAGTTACTGCTAAATTGCCCTTAAAATGGTACAGCAGAGTATGACAGAATCTGTTTTCTACTCCTTTATCCACAGTGCATACTATCGACTTGAATGAACCACAACTTACGTAAGATTATAGGACCAAATACTCTCCTGTAATTTAGCTTTGCTGAGTGGAGTGTACATGTAGAAAAGCTAGAGTAAGTTCTTGCTGTAAAATGGAACCACAGTTGCAAAAAATCAGCCATAAGAAATGCTACAGTACCATTAAAAGATTTAATATATGTGGCACATCTATAGAATGGCATTTTAAGGAAGGAAGAGATGGTAACAGTGGACAAGAAAACAGCATTGACAAAATTTGTGGATAGGATAGCTTTATTTTTTATTCTAAACCTAGTTTTTTGAAAACCCATGTATAATAAGGATCCAGAGACAAAACTGCCTATACATGAAATATATTATCTTATGTTTATTATTACCTTTACTAGAGGCCTGGTGCTGGAAATTCATGCACGGGGGTTGTGTCCCTCAGCCCAGCCTGCACCCTCTCCAATTGGGGACCCCTTGAGGGATGTCCGACTGTCCATTTAGTCCTGATCCCAGTAGGATCGGGACTAAACGGGCAGTCAGATATCCCTCTCACAATCCAGGACTGCTGGCTCCCAACTGTTCACCTGCCTGCCTTCCTGATTGCCCCTAACCGCTTCTGCCTGCCAGCCTGATCATCCCCTAAACCACTCCCCTGCCAGCCTGATTGATGCCTAACTGCTCCCCTGCCAGCCTGTTTTCCCCTAACTGCCCTCCCCTGAAGGCTTGATCGCCCCCATCTGCTCTTCCTTGCAGGCCTGGTCCCTCCCAACTGCCTTCCCCTGCTGGCTTGATTGCCCACAACGGCCCTCCCTTGCAGGCCTGGTCCCTCCCAACTGCCCTTCCCTGCTGGCCGTCTTGTGGTGGCCATCTTGTGTCCACATGGGGGCAACCATCTTTTTATTTTATTTTAATATATTTTATTGATTTTTTACAGAGAGGAAGGGAGAAGAATAGAGAGTTAGAAACATCGATGAGAGAGAAACATCAATCAGCTGCCTCTTGCACAGCCCCACTGGGGATGTGCCCGCAACCAAGGTACATGCCCTTGACTGGAATCGAACCCGGGACCCTTCAGTCCGCAGGCCGACGCTCTATCCACTGAGCCAAACTGGTTTCAGCAGGGGCAGCAATCTTTGACCATATGGGAGCAGCAATCTTGTGTGTTGAAGTGATGGTCAATTTGCATATTACTCTTTTATTAGATAGGATAGAGGCCTGGTGCACAGGTGGGGGCCAGCTGGTTTACCCTGAAGGGTGTCCTGGATCAGGGTGGGGGTTCCCTTGGGGTGTTGGGGCAGCCTGGGCGAGGGGCCTGTGGTGGTTTGCAGGCTGGCCACGCACCCCAGTGACCCACGTGGAGGCCCTGGGATCTGGGATTTATTTATCTTCTATAATTGAAACTTTGTAACCTTGAGTGGAGGCCTAGGCCGGCCAGGGTGTGCGAAAAGTTTGGCTTCCTCCATTACCAGGGAAACCCAAGCCTCCTGCTCGCTCTGTGGCCGCAGCCATCTTGGTTGGGTTGATTTGCATACTCGCTCCTGATTGGTGGTGGACATGGCTTGTGGGTGTAGTGGAGGTACAGTCAATTTGTGTATTACTCTTATTAGATAGGATTATTTTATTATTTACTTTTATTATAATTTTACTTTTGTAAAAACTACTAGTAATTCATCCATTTGATGAAATTCCTTGGGTATTGAATTGTGAACACATAAGACTTTTATAGATGCTTTTTTCAAAGCTGTAATCACACATGATTAGCAACACTTTCTTCAGTGTTAATTTTGAAGTCAAATAAAAACAAAGTAATTTTTTCTCCTTAATTTCTTTCTGGGAGGAAATAGTGTACACACACTGACACACACACACACACATATACACACTTCTATTCCAAATTTCTAACTACAGCAGTTTCAACTTTATGGGTAAGAATTGACTTTTTATTTGTCTCTCCCCACTTTGTCCTCACAGTTCCTGCTGAGTGAGCATTCACATGCAAATGTAGCAAAATCATCCCACAAACCTGTCATTTCACCCATATTGTTTTCATAAATTTGCTACCTCCCTTGGTGCAAACATATGATTTTCTTCTTCAGTTCACCTGAAAATTGCTTCTTCATGCTTTCATTTGGAATGGTATGGATTTGGGTATTGTCAGCAGTCCAGGGATGTATTTGAATAAAGTCACACTTACTCGATCTAGGGCAATGTCATCAGTCACATGTGTGTCAGGGATTTGTCCTGTGGCCTTACAAATCTTTGGCTCCAAAATGAGCTAAGAACCTCACTTAGGAATAGGGCCCAGTGCTGTAATTAACTTCTGTCTTTTTCTGGACTGTTAGAGCATTATTTTTCCCAAATGAAGTTTTGTCTTTTTTTCTAGAAGCTTTAAGTATTCCAGCAAAGGAGAATTTTATCTAAGAGAATCAATTTGATAGATCACCAAAGTCCAAGTATAAGCAGAGTATAGGAAACATCTTTATTCCTCCCCAAATTAAGCATTTGAAAGGACTCTGAAGGAAGGTTCCAAATATGGATGATTGTTCCATATTAAGCATATTTGTCCTAAGCAGAAAATTTTCAATTATAAAGAAAGGCCACATTATTTAATATAATTAATTTTTCAGAGTATGAAAGTAACACAGTGATCCACACTATGAAAAAACTGGAAAACGCAGAAAAGGAAAATAATTCCAATGACATCAGCAAAGAATATATATATATATATATACACACACATATATATATATATATATATATATATATATATATATATATATATATATATTTGACTCCAATACCAATTATATCTGCATGTTTGTCTATTTAAAATTCCATTTTCATAATATATGGTAATAATACTAATAAGTAACATTTATTGAGCACAAAGCTAATGTGTGTACTTCAGTTATTTTCTCATTCAGTTCTAGTGAAAAATCTATGATATATGTATTATGACATTCATTTTATAGATATGAGTACTGAAGTGTAGGGTGGTAAATTTTCCAGGACACAAATTTAGTAGGCTTGGTTCTTTGTCTATGCACAATTTTGCAGCATTGTCTCTTTTAATCTTCACTTTGCAATTAGCAATCATATTACATTCATTGTTCATATTGTGTAGTCTTTATAACAATCATTTCTAATGATTATATCATATCCATAAAGTGGAAGTGCGATAAAAATTGAATTATCCTAAGTTGAAAATTGTAGATAAATGTAAAAGATTCAGCAGAGTATTTTGTTAAATACATTTACACATATAATTGTTTCCAAAATTTTGGATTACTTTCTTAAGATATAGGTCCATGATTAAAATTTATGCTAAAAAAGAGAAAACTGGACACTTTTAGCATACTCAATGTGTATCATCAAAATGTTTTCTTTTTTTTTAACTTGAAGAAAATAAAAACATTTAATAATAAAAGGGTGAGACATAATCTATACTCCAATCTGGTGAAATGTTAGTCACAATTCTTTCATAACAAATGGTAGATTTCCAATATGACACAGAAAAGAAAATAAATGAGCCTTTGACATCACAAAAATGTATTTAATGATCATATTGTGTAAAGGGCTAATATCTTTGAACCAATATGACTTTACTTGCAATTGCTACTTGACAAAGTCATTGAATATGTATCACCACATATTTCTAAAGTGCAACCACAAAACTAATCCTTACAACCCATTCCTTCAGCAGAAGTTTGAACCTGCAATAAACAAGATTTAAAACCAAGGTACTGAATATCTGGCCTAGAGAAGGCAGTATTATGGGGTATATCACAAGGAATGCTTGTTCCTCTATTGTAATATTTGAGGAAAGGTAAAATTATGACTACATGAACATCAAGTCTGTCTTAAAAAGAAAAATTTTCCCAAAATTCCCATACAACATAATTATGGAGGCCAGGAAAGCAGTCCCACCCTCTCATCTTTTTTTAAAAAAAAATACATTTTATTGATTTTTCACAGAGAGGAAGGGAGAGGGAGAGAGAGTTAGAAATATCGATGAGAGAGAAAGATCAATCAGCTGACTCCTGCACACCCCCTACTGGGGATGTGCCTGCAACCAAGGTACATGCCCTTGACTGGAATCGAACCTGGGACCCTTGAGTCTGCAGGCCGACACTCTATCCACTGAGCCAAACCAGTTAGGTCCCTCTTATTAATATTGAGAGGCAAGAGGCTGATGACGAGGCTGTGCTGCTGCTGTTTCTGCTGCTACTACTATTGTTGTTTTAGATCTAGATCTTTTGTACTCGCTGTTTCATTGAGTCACTGCCCATGGTCTGGGGGCTTTTAAAGGCTGTGGTTGGACAAAGGCTATGCTTTGATGATAGTGAATAAGAAACAAAGTAGCAATGACTTTCAGACTTTGGAGTTTATGTCCCAGAAAACTCAACAATGCCTTGAGCATTGTGCACAGTGGCTAGAAGGCATATCTTTGAATATGCAAAATGATTTCAATATTGCTCATGACACACCTGAAGAGATGGTAGGTGTTGAAGCTTGCCTTCAAATGCTCACCTACAGGGAAGAAACTGGCAATGCTGAATACAAAAGATGGCTTTCAGTTGGTGCTGTATGCTGCTTCTCTCCACAGGCTTAGGTTTCCTCACACCATGGTGGCTGGGTCCCAAGAGCAAGTATCATAAGTTTTCCAGCCATAGCCTTCAGTGGTAGATGCCAGCAGGACTTCCAGAGCCAGTACCAGGGGATTCTTGACCAGACAGTCAGGTAGAACAGAGGACTCGCCCACTGAAGATTCAGTTACATAGCCAGCAGTGTTACCTTGTGGGCAACAGCCTCTTGCAGGTTGAGTTCTTCATGAAACTGACTCTGACAAGGTGATTAGCATGTAAGAAGTCTTGGAATTAATGCCTTTTTAAAATATTGCAGACTGCCGCCATCTCACTGACAATTTCACACTCCCACTGGGTGAAGGAGCATCTCCCACATCGCAGGGTGCTTACAGCCGAGTTGGGTCAGAGACCAGGGACCAGGCTCGAGGAACTAACTGGCAGGTATGGTCTCCTGAGGCAAATTTGTGACACCTCACTGCTGCTGGGAGGAACAAATGGACCCAAAGATGTGCAGTGGAAGGAAGCGCTGGCGTTGCTAGTAGCCTTACCCTTCTCAAATCTAGGCCTCACAGTTCCACGCCAGGAGCCCACACAGCAGTCCGGCCCTGCCGGCTTCTGGAAGGCTCGAGATTTGTGGCCGAGCATGCCCAGTTCACCCGCCTCCCGTCCAAGCCTAAGGGGTTCCTCCCCAGCCCAGCTTCTGGGCAGAGCTTCTTCCGCACCCCTGGCCAGGCTTCTGGGAGGAGGCACCGCAGGCAGCACTATGACACTTGGAGCCTTGGGTGTGGCAAGGTTTGCATGATAGGTGGTGTGGGCCAGGCCCCCAGGCAGGAGCCTAGAAAGGGGGCGGCTCAGTGGGTCACTCAGTGGCTCTCAACCCAGCACTCCCTAGTCCAAGAGGACCCCCTGAAATCCAAAATGCTTTCCAAAAAAGTTATATTAATCTAAAAATTGATCAGTAATTCTTGCGAGTAGCTTTCCTGCATCTTTGTCAACATCAATACTATAATTTTAACTTTATGAAATACTTGAAAAAGAACTTTACTAAAATAATAATCAAATAGCGTACTGATGAATAAAATAATGAGTTAAAGCTTCTTACCTCTCTGCAAAATTCACTCCCTGAAGTATTCAATGTTTATGTTTCCTGAATTTGCTTCTAAGATATTTTCCATGGCACAAATTATCTATCTATCTATCTATCTATCTATCTATCTATCTAGTCTATATCTGTCTATACCTTCTACCTGTCTATATGCCTGTCTATCTGAAATAGTGTGATGTGCATTATTATTTTGTTATTTAATCTGTTATCTAAGTAATGGATATCACACCACTTCAAAATGTTAGATATATCAGATACACTCAGAGAGGGTTTATTTCCAAGTTTTCGCTTCTCTGAGTGGCAAATTGTTTTTGACTGTTTCTTGTGCATGCTGGCCTGTTTTGAGAAACAAGGGAATCAATCTCTGTTTTCCTGGTCCAGCCTTAGTTTTACTCAGATCCTGAGTCCCTGGTTCTCAGGGGTGGGGTTCTCTCAACCATCCTGTCATTGCCCCCGTGTTAGGAATGGACTCAGTCCAGAATAGTTTCCTGCTCTTCTCCAAGGGAACGAGATGATTTCCTTTTCCCTTCCTCCACTTTCTCCAGCCGCAGTGAATCTTGTACTCTGTCCTCAGGCATAGGATTTGCTGCCCTTTGCCTTGTGGCTTAACCCTTTTATGACTTAGAGGAGAAGGCACCTTAGTGTCTTTCCCCAAAGGCTGCTACTCTCCTCCTCCTGGCCTGCAACACCTTGGCCTGCAACATCCATGATGCTGCACGAGTTGGAGAAACAGGCTTTCTCCAACTTCTTCTTGCTCCCACTCTTTGACCTGTAGATTCTTATGCACCTATTGAGTCCTATGTACCTGGTGGGTGAAGTCCTTGGAGAAGAATCTCTGGTGAGTGCAAAGTGCCCCTTCTCTGAGACTCAGGGTTTCTGTTCTGTTATACTCGCTCATACTGGGACTTTGACAATTCACTCTTTATTTATTTTTTTACAATTCACCAAAATTTAGCCAAATTCTTTTTATCCTCTAGTGTGAAGATCTGATCTTCCTCCTGCTGCAGCTGTTACAACAGTGCCCCTGCCCTACCTTTCCTTTGATATCAGAGTAGTTGGTTGTTCTATTACCTCAGCTTTTTGATGTGTCTAAGAAACAATTTTGTCCATTATCCTCTTTTTCTTTTTATTAGGATGGGAGCAACACTCTTTTTTTTTTTTTAAATATATTTTATTGATATTTTACAGAGAGGAAGGGAGAGGGATAGAGAGCTAGGAACATCGATGAGAGAGAAACATCCATCAGCTGCCTCCTGCACACCCCCTACTAGGGATGTGCCCGCAACCAAGGTACATGCCCTTGACCGGAATCGAACCCGGGACCCCTCAGTCCGCAGGCCGACGCTCTATCCACTGAGCCAAACCGGTTTCGGCGGGAGCAACACTCTTACATCTTAGGTGGAAACTGGAGATCTGCCTACATTCATGAAAAAAATTTGTGTTATAGAATTCTTGGCTGATAAGTTTTTATTGTTGTTTTGTTTGTTTAGCACCTTAGAGATGTTCCAACTTTTCTTTGCCCTCAGTTGTTCCTGATGAGAAGTCAGAGGTATTCAAAGTGGTGTTTCCTGTATACAAAATATGTTTTGTTTTTGCTTGTTTGCTTTTTTTTTCTGATTGCTTTCAATATTTTCTATGCAATTTTCATATGTTGACTGTTTTCTTACGATGTTTTTGGCACTGTACTTTCTTTCTTCCAAATGTCTTTTCTCTAGAATCCGCTCAGTTTCTTTGCTATACTGTTTTTATGATTTATTTTTTGGTAATTTTTCCAGAGTTTATAAATATTGTATTATCTATAGGTTAGTCAGTTTGGTAGGTGCTTTCAGAAGTGGACTGCAAACAATTTTCTTGTACTTCCGTCTTCATTTTGTGATCGTCGTTGTTGCTGCACATGGGAAGTTGGATATGATACAACCTTAGTTGTCTGTGTAGCCCTCCCATCCTCTGTGCCCATAGATTTTAGTTCATCAGGTCCCCCAAAACAACTCTGGAATGGGGTTGACTGGTGGCAACAGTCAACACCAGAAGGACTTTCCTTTAAAAAAATTTTTTTTTAAATTTATTTGGGTGACATTGGTTAATAAAATCTATAGGTTTCAAATCTACTTCCATCACCATTTATCCCCCTATGCCCACTTCTGTCTCCATTTACCCCCCCCCCCCCCCCCCGCTTCTCCCTCTGGTAATCATGATACTCTTGTCTGTGTCTATGAGTTGTTCTTTTCCTTTTTTTTTTTTTTTTTTGGCCTAGTCCCTTCACTTTTTTCATTCAGTCCCTCAATCCCTTCTCCCCTTTATCAGCTGTCAGTCTGTTCTTTATCTATGAATCTATTTCTATTTTGTTTGTTGGCTTATTTTATTCATTAGATTCCACATATAAATGAGATCATATGATATTTGTTTTTCTCTGATTGGCTTATTTCACTTAGCATAATACTCTCCAGGTCCATCCATGCTGTCACAAAAGGACTTTTAAGATTCACAGACTTTAGTAACTCTAGCTATGCTCTCTTAGAGTCTGCAGATACAACTCCAGTGCTGATTAATTTTAAAAGCTTCTCAGGTGATTCTAAAGCCTGATGAATTTTAAAAACCACTTAAGTTTGTACTCTGCAGTTTTTATGACCTCACTCAGTAGCAAAACCCTTCATGACAAATTGAGTTTTAATTGTAGAGGATTTAGAATTATGGAAAAATGGAAAAAAAATTATTCTCGACAATGGGAGCAGTACAATAAAAGAAACAGGCAGAAAAGTGAGGTGAATTGCAATTACTGTTGCATTATTGGAATATAACATGCTTGTTGGAAATTAGTTTGGGGCTAGATTTTGGATGGCCTTGGAAGTCAAACTAAGAATACTGGAGTTTATTCTCTAGGTCAGTGGTTCTCAACCTTTCTAATGCCACAACCCTTTAATACAGTTCCTCATGTTGTGGTGACCCCCAACCATAAAATTATTTTCGTTGCTACTTCATAACTGTAATTTTGCTACTGTTATGAATCGTAATGTAAATATCTGTGTTTTCCGATGGTCACAGGTTGAGAACCGCTAGCAGGGTCGCCTAAGACCATCGGAAAACACAGATATTTACATTACGATTCATAACAGTAGCAAAATTACAGTTATGAAGTAGCAACGAAAATAATTTTATGGTTGGGGGTCACCACAACATGAGGTACTGTATTAAAGGGTCGCGGCATTAGAAAGGTTGAGAACCACTGCTCTAGGTAATAGGAACTCAATTAAAAATCTGAAATGAAGAATAAAATGATTAATGCTGCCCACAAAAAAAGAATACTATGAAGACTACTACCTTGCATAGCCCTGACTGACATCAAGAGGTTAGAAGTGAAAAGACTATTTGCAATAATTTAGGAGAGAGTAATTGTGGGCTTGAATGAGAGGTTGGTCACTGGAATGTAAACGTTTTGATAGATGTGAAAGCTAATAAGACAAAAGGATCCATAGAAGAGAGAGGGCAGTGTCAAGGATAGCACTGAGGCTTTAAATGTAAATTATTAGGATACTAGGCTGTCATTTATAGCAACTAGGAACAGGGAAGCATAAGCAGCTTTGGAGAAAAGATAAGACATTTAATTGGGGTTAAAATTATTTGAGGAGCTGTTGGTACTTCCAATTGGTGATAAGCCCAAGTAGTCTAAGTCATTAATGCAAATATACAGTCCATCAAGCATGCAAACTTTCTATTTTTAATAGTAAAATTCTATAATCAAGATTTTTCTCATTTAATCCAGAATACCCTGTGGGTATATTGAATTAATCCTCCAATTTATTCCTTTTGCATTTAATATGTAATATTTTATTTAGTAATAATTTAATCTTTCAAATAATTTTCAAAACTTTATTTAAATAAAGAACAAGTCAAGAAAATTAGATTTAGTTTCTAGTACAAAGTCCTAACACTAATCATGCTTTGTTTTCTTTTGTGATTAATTTTGACATTATGTTTTACCTTTCACATTATAATTCCCATTATTTTAATCTGTTTTTTAAATCATTTTTATCAAATTACAATGTGCATACAGAAATGTGCACAAATAAGTATATACCTTGAGAATTTTCACAAATGTCCTTCTGTGTCCTTGCCATTTTACTTCCCACTTCCTCCAAAGGAAGCCACTTTTCCCACTATAGATTAGTTTTGCCTGAATGGAATCATACACTTTGTATTACTTTGTGTTTGGTTTCTTCACTGAAAGTTATGTGTATGGCTGTTGTTCCACCCTGTTAATTAGAACTAGTTATCTATTAATATGAATTCCACTAATCTTTATTGACATTTGGATTATTTCTGGTTTGCATCTATCCAAATAATGCTACTATATTGTAGTTATGCAGACCTTTCAGTCAATATATGTATGCATTTTTATTGCCTTTATATTTAGATTTGTGATGTTTGGGGAGGAGGTGATAGGGTATGTACATGTCCATCTTGAGTAGAGAGTACCAAACAGTTTTCCAAAGTGAAAAAGATGAGAGTTCCAGGTTCTCCTCATCCTTGTCAGGGCTTGATGTTTTCAGTGTTTTGTTTTGTTTTAATTAAAAATTTTTTCATTTGTTAATTCTCACCATAGGATATTTTTTTCCATTGATTCTTAGAGAGAGTGGAAGGGAGGGAGGTGGGTGAGAAGAGAGAGAGAGAGAAACATAGATGTGAGAGAGACACATTGATTGGTTGCCTCCCACAGGAGCCCTGATTGGGCCAAAGCCTGCAACATAGGTACATGCCCTTGACTGGGAATCGAACCTGAGACCCTTAGGTGCACAGGCGGACGCTCTAACCACTTAGCAGCGCTGGGCAGGACAGTCTTCAGTTTCATTCATATTGATGTTGGTGATAAGCAATTGTAAATCATTGTGAAATTAGTTTATATTTTCCTGGTGATTTAGAAGATTAAATGCGTTCTCTTATGTTGCTGACAATGAATTATCCATTTTTGAGAAGTTGCAAAAGATTCTTGATCATTTATGTTGGTTGTTTGTCATTTACATAGTGATTGGTATAATGTCTTCATATATTTTGCATTGTAAATATATTCTCCTACTGTGGCATACATCTTTACTGTCCTATTAGTGTCTTTTGATAAGAATCCCTTCTTTATTTTAATACTAGAGGCCCAGTGCACGAATTCGTGCACCAGTGGGGTCCCTTGGCCTGGCCTGCAAGATCAAGCCAAAACTGGCTCTCTGACATCCCCCAAGGTGTCCCGGATTGTGAGAGGGTGCAGGCCAGGCAGAGGGACCCCCACTGGTGCATGATTGGGGCCGGGGTGGGGGGACGCGGGAGGTTGGCCAGCTGGGGAGGGACTGCAGGAGGGCTCCTGAGCATGTTTGGCCCATCTTTCTCAGTCCTGATCAGCCGGATCTCAGCAGCAAGCTAACCTGCTGGTCGGAGCATCTGTCCCCTGGTGGTCAGTGCATGTCATAGCAACTGGTTGACCGGTCGACTGTCTGCCCCCTGGTGGTCAGTGCACGTCATAGCGAGTGTTTGAGCAGCCTTACCATGTCATTAGCATATTATGCTTTGATTGGTTGAATGGATGACCAGACACTTAGCATATTAGGCTTTTATTATATAGGATAATTTATCAACTTTTATTTAAAGAAAACTTGCCTTTTGCAATGTTATAAAAATATTCTTCTGTGTTAAGTTACATTTACATTTTTACTTCCTTTATTCTTAACACTTCACTTTTTTTTAATGATTTGAAGTAGGTTGTCCAGTCTAATGATTGTCCATACGGATTGACTAAGCACATATCCCTGTACAGTGAGCAAACTCAATTTATTGAAAAAGTCCATTCTCTTCCAAGTGTTCTGCAGTGATACATGTCACTAATTGACATGTGTAATTCTGAATGTTGACTGTTCCATTTCATTAATCTATTTGTGTTTGCTTGACTCAATACAACATTCTCTCACATATTCTATTTTTATAATTTGATATCTGGTTATGTAAGTTCTCCAATTTTGTTTGTCTTTTTTAAAGTGTTTTTTTTTTTTTTTTTTTTTTTACTTTTCTTGACCACTTACATTTTCATATAAATTTTTAAAAAAGCTGTCCGTTTAAAAAAATAAATGTGTTGGATTTTAATTGGAAGTGCATGAAACCTATAGATGAATTAAAAAATAAATCTTTATAATATTATTCTTCCATCCATGAACATTCATAATCCTCATTAGTTACATCTTCATTTATTTTAATAATTTTGTATAATTCTTAATTATATTTATACTCATATAGTTGATATTTTGATGCTATTGTTAAATACTTTTCTGATTATATTATTGCCTTTAAATGGAAATAAAATTGATTTTATATTAATCTTTTATCCTATAAGATTCTTATAATCACTTAAGGTGAAAAATTCTTTAGATTTATTTTATATGTTATATAAGTAACATGTTGATTTTAAAAAGTTTTATTTATTCTTTGAAATTATTGTAATTCTTTTTCTTTATTTTTCTTGCTTGGACCCTGAGAAAAATATTGAACAAAAATGGTGATAAGTAGATATTTTAGCCCCCCCTCTCAATTTCATAGATAAATCTTTCAATATTCACTATTGAATCTCACTTTCAGATGTTAGGTATTTTTTAGATAGCTTAAGGAAGATTTAGTATTATAACTGGTTTTACCATGAAAGCATGTGAAATATTATTATATGCTTTCTTTGAAACTATTAAGATAATCATATATTTTTATTCTTTATTCTGTTAATGTGATGAATTATATGATTTATTTTTAGATGTTATAACCAGTTGTGTAGTCCTTGAATTAATTCATTATGCTTCTGGATTTTTTTTTTGGGGGGGCTAATATTTTAGATAGGATTTTATAAGTATGTTTATGTGTTTGTCAGATTTTGGTATGATAGTTATTACGGTCTCATAACGTAAGTTGAGAATTTCACTCTTTTTATATTCTCCAGAACAGTTTTTTTTTTTAATATATTTTATTGATATTTTACAGAGAGGAAGGGAGAGGGATAGAGAGCTAGAAACATCGATGAGAGAGAAACATCGATCAGCTGCCTCCTGCACACCCCCCACTGGGGATGTGCCCGCAACCAAGGTACATGCCCCCGACCGGAACCGAACCCGGGACCCTTCAGTCCACAGGCCGACGCTCTATCCACTGAGCCAAACCGGTTTTGGCTAGAACAGTTTTTTATGATTGATGTTAATTCTTAAAATAATTGGAATAATTCAATTATGAAGTCATCTCAGCCTAAAATTTTGTTTTTTTAAAAAATATTTTTATTGATTTCAGAGAGGAAAGGAGAGAGGGAAAGAGAGATGGAAACATCAGTGATGAGAGGGAATCATAGATCGGCTACCTCCTGCATGCCCCACACTGAGGATCAAGCCCATAACCCGGGCATATGCCCTGACCAGGAATTGAACTGTGACCTCCTGGTTCATAGGTCAATGCTCAACCACTGAGTCATGGCAGTTGGGCAGCCTAAAGTTTTTTCTAAAAATTTTAAATAGAGCTACAGATTTAATAGGTATTGGAATATTCAGATTGTCTGCTTCTTGTGTCAGTTTTACTAAATTGTATTTTATTAGCTATCTGTTCATATTACCTAAATTTATATAAAGTTGTTCTTGTCTTTTTACATCTTTTATATTTTTCGTTCTTGATAGTTTGGATTTTCTTTCAATGTCTCTCTTAAAAGTCGTTCCATTATTAAACTATTATTTTTCAAACTCCTCAGTTTTTAAATCTTTCTCTGTGTGCTTTTCTTTGTATTAATTTCTTATCTTGTGTTTACCATTCCCTTTCTTTTATTTTCATTGAATAACTTACTGAGATAGATATTTAGATCATGGGATGTCAGAATTAAATTTTTTTCTGAATACCCCTCCAAGGTTATAAATTTCCATTCTAACTCTTTAAATGTGTCCCTGAAGATTCACTATGATTTATGTTCAATATATTTCAATTTAACTGATTTAAAAAATTACAATGCAATATTAACTTTGACTTAAATATTGGGGGGTTTCTAGTTATATTTTTGTTATTGGTTTCTAACTTAATTCCACTTGGTCAGAGATACACATGGAATCATCTTAATCCTTATAAATTTCTTGAGACTTGCTTTATGGCTTAGACTATTATCAATTTGAAAAAACGCTCAACATCATCTTAGGAAAAATGTGTATCTTCCAATTGTTGAGGATGGTGATGTATATGTTGATAGGATCAATTTTTAAAATTTTATTCTTCAAAACTTCTCTATACTTAACTGATATTATTGATTTCTTATTTATTATTGAGAGTAAATCTACTTTGCTTGTGTGTTTAGATACTGTTTTATGAGGTACGAAACTCTTTTTGATGGGTGGTTTATATAATCACAATGAAAAATTTTTTTTTTTCTGGCCTGACCGGTTTGGCTCAGTGGATAGAGCGTCGGCCTGTAGACTAAAGGGTCCCAGGTTCGATTCCGGTCAAGGGCATGTACCTTGGCTGCGGGCATATCCCCAGTGAGGGGTGTGCAGGAGGCGGCTGATCGATGTTTCTCTCTCATCGATGTTTCTAACTCTCTATCCCTCTCCCTTCCTCTCTGTAAAAAATCAATAAAATATATTTAAAAAAAAAAAAAAGAAAAATTTTTTTCTGTAATAATCTTCTTGCCTTGAAATTTATTTTTTTCCCTATTGGTATAGCTTATATGTACTGTGTTTCCCCGAAAATAAGACATCCTCTGAAAATAAGACCTACTTACAGGTTTCCTTCTGGGTGAAATATAAGGCACCCCCGAAAATAAGGCCCCCAGGCTCTGTCTCAGAATGAAAATTAATTTACCATAAACTGGTCGCTAGGGCCGCCCCAACTGTCGTCTAGCAACCAGTGACGTTAGCAGAGTCCTGATGTCACTGCTGTGTGGAGGCGGAGCTGAGGTCGGAGTGAGCGGTGAGCGCGGGGCGGGAGGAGACTTTCGCAGATGCGTGTAGAAGAACAGGAGGATTAGAGCGGACGGGACGCGGCGAAGGTGGTGAGTGCTGGTCTGTCTCCGGTGACACTACCTGATGCTCGCGGCCGCCTTCATGATGACTGAAGGTTCTCAGTCAGTGGCAGACCCTGCTCCAGCCCATATCCAGGCCCCAGCAAGCCCAGTGACAGTCCCCAGGCAGGCCCCAGGGGGTAAATGTCTGATAAAGGGGTAAGGGGGATGTCTGGTGAAGGTGTTCAGTGGCACAGGGGTGGGGGGAGGGGGATCACTTAAAATGACACAGGAGGATCAGAGGGGGCAATCAAAATGACACAGGAGGATCAAAAGGGGTTACTAAAATGGTAATCCCCCCTCTGATTCTCCTGTGCCATTTTGATTCCCCCCTCTGATCCCCCCTGTGTCATTTTGAGTGATCCCCCTCCCCCCACCTTGATACCCCAATTCCTTTTTTTTTTTACCCCTAGAAATGAGCGCAAAAAGAAAAAGCTACTCCGTGGAGTACAAGAAAGGAATCGTGGAAGACTCTTGGGGCCAAAATCTTACTGCTTTCTGCAAAGAGAAGATGTTGAGTATCCGATTGGTCTGAAAATGGCGAGCAGAGTATGGTAACCTCATTGAACAAGTGGACAAGGGAAATGCTAAAAAGCGCAAGTGTGGATCAGGTCGGCAACCATTATTTTCCGAGCTGGAAGACCTGATCTGTGAATGGGTTGTTGACAGGAGAGCAAAGGCTTTGGTTGTGACTAGGGCTCACATTCAAGAATTTGCCCTTGCAATGGCACCACAGTTTGACATAGCCCCCGAAGACTTCAAAGCATCACAACACTGGCTGGATAATTTCCTTCATCGAAGTGAACTGTCTTTAAGAAGATCTACAACATTGTTTAAGTTGGAAGATACTCAAGTTATTAAGCGAGCACTTGCATTCAAGTCCTTTATTGATGATGCTGACTTCTCTAAATACAATCTTTCCAACATGATTGCTATGGATGAAACTGCGGTGTTTATGGGCCAATCATCTCAAAAAACAATTGAACAGCGGGGTGCCTCCTTAGCGTACATTCCCTCCACTGCTTACGAAAGTGCACGTGTTTCCTGTATTTTGGCAATTTGTCTGGATGGCACTAAAATCCACCTTTAATCATTTCTAAGGGCAAGAAGGAAAGGATTGAACGTGTTTTGGGCGTTTTTATTCCTGAAACTGAAAAAGCCTGGGCCACACAAGCAGTTATAAGGAAGTGGGTCGATTTAATGCTGCCGCTTGTTATGCGAGGGAGCCAAAGAGGTCTGCTAGTCTGGGATGCAGCCAGCACTCACCACGCTAAAGACATGAAGACATTTCTTCACGAAAGAAAAATAGATCAGATAATGATTCCCACAGGAATGACGGCCTATCTCCAGACTCTTGATATTGCAATAAACAAGCCATTCAAAGACAATTTGCGCATGGAAATTAATGACTACATTGAAAATAGAATGGAGAGAAATCAGCGTGGAAACTTTATGAAACCTAAACTGCAAGAAGTTGTGACTTGGGTGAAGAATTCATGGGAGAAAATCACTGACAGTTGCATTGCAAATGTACTGCGAGCAGGCTGCCTTGACAAGAAGTACTCATTTAAAGACAGTGCTATTGCTAAACATGAGAGATTTGGTCCACTGATTCTGAAAGAAATGGAGTCACAAGAAATTCACCAGGAAATTCAGGAATTGGATTGTTATGATGATGTTCCAGAAGATGATGATATGATTGTCATTGAATAAATGAGTAAATTCTTGATACTGTAGGATTCACAGTTTGTCTGGTTTGTGTTGACAACTACCGTACTACCGTACCGTATACAGGTTATAAATTTCCTTTATTTTCATTTAACAATAAATGTGTACCGTATTCTTCTTCATGGAAAAATAAGACATCCCCTGAAAATAAGACCTAGCGTGTCTTTGGGGGCAAAAATTAATATAAGACACTGTCTTATTTTTGGGGAAACACGGTACATTTGGGGCAATATTTGTATTACATTTGTATAACATCATTTTTTCAATCTTTCCCCGTGAACTTATCTTTAGCCTTATATTTAAGGCATATATTATTGTTTTATTTTACCCAATCTCATGAATTTTCTTTTACGAAGTATTTAGTGCATTTATATTCTATTGAATTTCCTATATATTTTAGATTATATTTAACATTTTATTAATAGTTTATGAACATATAGTACTTTTAGCACTTAAAATCCTATATAATGAAAGCCAAACATGCTAAGTGTCTGACTGTTCGTTTGACTGTTTGACCAGTCCCTATGATGCGCACTGACCACCAGGGGGCAGATGCTCTGACCAGTAGTTTAGCTTGCTGCTGGGGTTGGCCGATTGGGACTGGGTGAGATGGGTTGGACATGTCCTGGAGCCCTCCTGCGGTGCCTCTCCAGCCCTGATCGTATATCGGTGGGGTCCTGGATTGCGAGAGGGTGCAGGCCAGGCTGAGGGACCCCACTGTTGCACAAATCCGTGTACTGGGCCTCTAGTATTTTATAAAAGTATTTTATCTCCTGGTGACATAGTCTCTCAGTTTTGTTTATCTGGAACTCTTTTCATTTAGCTTTCTTTTTGAAGGATATTTGCTCCTAGGTATAGGTATCTAGATTGCTTGCTTTTTCCCCCAGCACTTCGATAATGCCATTTCATTGATTTCAGGCTTTCATAGGTTCTGTTTAAGTGTTAACTGTCAGCCTTATTGTTTCTTTAAAGGTGATTCCTCTCTTTTCTCTAGCTGATTTGAAGATTTATGCCTTGGTGTGTATTGAATTTTTAAGTTCCCTGAAAATGTGGAAATCTCTTCTAGTTTCCTCAGATTTTGTAGCTGATGTTGTCAGAGCTTTACCTGTATCTGTCAGACTTACTAGAGCTGCATATGTGAACCTGATGGATTTTTCTGGAACACTGCTCTAGCTGTTTATGTAATAGTGCTAAAAATGCTCAGGAATTGAAAATACCTCAAAGCAGACCTTAACTAGTGACTGGCTGTTATTGGTGTATAATTCTTAATGGTTTTCCCTACCGCTGTTTGGGATAATCCTGGAACATGTATTTTGCACCCTGAGTTTCTCCTATGGGATTAGCTAGCTTAATAATGTATCTTTTATTACTTGCCTTCTCTCCCCTGCATCACTTCCTCCATGTCAGTGTTTCTTTCACTTCCAAATAAATCACTTGTGCTCAAGACCTCATCTGTGAGGGTCTGAGATTACCCTAACCCCAAGATATTAAAAAAGGACCTTATGGTGCTTCTGCTAGTGGCAATAATATGGAGGTCAGGTGATACATGGAGCCCTGGCCCCCCAGTCTGCTTCACTGTGAACCTAATGGTTTCTCAATGTACTTTTGTCAATTTCCCAGTTCCTCATTACACAATGAGGATACATATGCTTATAATTTGGCAGAATTCTTACATTTGTTAGCTGACTTGTGGAGAAAGAACCATAATGTTTTGGAAAAACAAGTGGAAACCCATACAATTCCTTTCTGGTCAAGGGACTAAATGAGAAACCGTAATACATCTTGAGATAAATGACAGATTTAGTATCACCCTATATACTTAAAGGTGCAGGGTTGGTGGTCCTTATCATATTTTCATTTGATTAACCACTCTGGCTCTTGAAAATATCAGGTAGATTATGGAAAATTATGGGGAACTACCATAAATTTAACCAAGCAGTAACACCAATCACAAACACACTTGTGCACTTGCCAACATGGTGATAAAGGCAGATAGCATCTTAAAATTATTATGAAAACACTAGGGGCCCAGTGCATGAAATTCGTGCACTGGGGAGGGGTCCCTCAGCCCAGCCTGCCCCCTCTCACATACTGGAAGCCCTCAGGGGATGTCCTACTGATGGTTTAGGCCCGCTCCCTGTTGGGAGCTAAGCCACAGTCTGGCCCCCCTTTGTGGGAGGCGACTGGGCTGATCAGAGGAAGGCGCCAGCCCCATAACCCCGCTGCTGCAGCCACTGCCACTCACCACAGCCGCCAAGGTATTTTCATCAACACGGACTCCAGTCCCTTCACCATGAAAAAATGACAACTTTCATTAAGCATTTTCAAGATGTGTCTTTCATAGGATATGACATTTCTTTCTTTATTTTTCTTTTTATCCTCACCTGAGGATATGTTTCCATTGATTTTTCCCCCCTTCCCTCTGATCCCAGGCTCGGCCCCTTCCCAAGCCTAAAGCCTCCGCCCGATGGCCGGCTGGGAGTGACCTGGGTGCTGAGGAGGTTCCCGGGACCCAGGTATGTATGCAGATTAATCGCCATCTTTGTTGGATTAATTTGCATACTCACTCTGATTGGCTGTGGGCATAGCGGAGGTGCGTCAATTTACATGTTTCTCTATTATTAGGTAAGATTGGTGACTTCACAGAACCCCTGAAAGTGACATGCACACCCTTAGGGTCTAAGAACCAAGAGTACCAGTGTTCCCTTTCCATATTCCCAATGACCCCCTTGAGGAATTTGTATTGCAGTTCTCAGGAGAGAGATGATTCCACCAGGCTATACAGTAAGGGTTCCACAAAAGCTAAATAATACCCTGGTCATTCTGGACTCTCATGGAGGAGCACAGAATGCATTTGAGAAGTTGTTGCACTGTCAGTATTAATTGATCATTATTACCATGAGGATATAGTGTTTCTGCTACATAATGAAGGCAGCGAGATTCATTGTGTTTTCATATCTAGTAATTGACCAGAAATGAATAGTAGCAGGAAGCATGACCTAATAAGAGCATGGTAACCAGGAGCTCAGGGCCCTCAGGCATAAAGATGTAGTTTATCCCAGATCATCAGAAGCACTGCCCAATGACTTATGTCTTGATTGAGTAGTAGAAGACATAGATTGTGAATACTAGTTGCAACTTTTAGATGAGCTGCAATGAAGCCTGTCTCTTGTTTCACTAAAACTCCTGTGCATGACAACATATTAAAACATTTAATCTTGAAGAGTAGGTGTCAGGATAGAGCAGCTTTGGCTTGGGTGTGGGTTATTTTGAGTACTACAAAGGGTGGACTGTAGCAGATACTGTCAGTACCTCCTCAGATACCCCAAAGCTTACTATATCTGTGTGCTCTAGGTAATTGAAAGCTGCCAGTATCTATATCTTCATGCTGCATGACTTATTCTGGAAGACTATTCTATCTGCCATATCCATGGAAGGCTAGAAATGCTCTGTGATTAATTAACTCCCTCAGGAATATCCCGTAGCCAATGCCAGAAGAGAAAGTATAGTAGACAAAACCCCCATCCCCATGAAGCCTTGGATGGGATATATCTGAGGTATGTGCTTTACAACATTTCACAGAGTTAATCCAGGGTTAAGTTACAGCTGTCCTCTGTATCTGGCCTACTAAGGCATCCTTATTGGTTGCTTCCCCTTACTACATAATCTCCCACATCCTTCTTGATGTTCATTGCATCTCTCAAATTAAGTACTTGTACTAAGATCTTTGTTTCAGGAAACACCCAAACTAAGATTTGTAGCTACCACTATTTTCTAGGTTTTTCTGCCCCTGCTTGGGAATTAGGAAATACCTTACAGGTAAAAGTTTTTAAATGTCAAGTTAACTTCTCTACCCTTCTTTTCTCTCTGGGTTCTTGACCCTTCAAGTCCTTACTGATTGGGTAGCTTTCTAATGCCTGCAAACAGATTTTAAAAGTTTATCTAGTTATTACAGGTGTGTTCAGTGAAAGAGTTGGTCCAACATAACTGAGAGCAGAAATCAGCTTCTTTTATAAATCCATATGTGAATTAAACTTTAATGAGAACTAAAATTAGTTACCACCTTCTTCTATGACATTTTGAAAACTCAAGGAACATTTAAAAAATGTAACATTAAATTTTCTAGAAGTGAAAAATAACCAAGCCAAGCTCAAGGCATTCTTACATTATAACTCTTTCAGTAACCTTTGATTCTTTGCGTTCTGCCCATCTCTGCATCTTTTGCTTTTATTTTATGGAAAAAAAATTAGACTTTTAGATTTGCTGTTGCTTTCATGACATGTCCAGGGAGCAATTACTTAGTTTTTAAGGATTATATGCTTATTACTTTGGGGGTAAGGGAGCAAGTATAAAACATTCATATTTCTCTTCATTTTCTACTCAGCAAATATCTTCAAGAAGGGTACAGTGTATGTAGTAATTTTGAATGGAAGGAAAGGTTAGGGAATGCAAGTGATTGTTTAAAGAGTTCACCATTAAGACTCATTCTGTGGATTAATAGGGAGATCTATTCTCCAGGGTTAGCAAGTCAACAATTTCATAAAAATTAAATTTACATGAAAATGTGGGGGGAAATGAATAACATTTCAATCTTTGTTGGCAGCAGGTCAAAAAGCCACATCCCATGGAATTTGGAACTCTGCTTTACAGTGACTTTTATTGTGACCTTTTTTCCAGCTCTCATTTTATTGACTGGCTGAAGGCTTCTCTGTAAACCAATTGGTTTCTTTGTAGTTTCAGTTCCACATATTTAGGAAGGTGTGCCCCTGAGATGAGTTGTAAATATCATGCCTCATGTGACTTGTCAATTAGTGAATGCTATGAAGTTTGATTGTTTCCTGAGTGGTGACAAATGTTTTCTAATTAATTGTTTCTGTATTAAGGAGTTGGACACAGTGTCAGAATCATCTTGTTTGCTGATGTTCAGAGTGTCCCTTAACAACTACTTGGAGAAAAATTAGGAGGATAATGGTCTTATCATAAGGACAAGTTATAATCTGAATTTTTATCCCATAATGTCAAAAAATGAAAGCAATATATGCCTAAATTTTCTCATCATGCCAATTAAATATAGGAAAAGAGTTTTGGAGTTGTTGATATAATATTCATTTCCTTCCTTGCCACTCTGAAGCCAAGGGGTATGAAAATATTGCCTTATTTTTCTGAAGTTAAGCATCAAAAAAGTTTTTAGATCAATATCTAATGTGCACAAACAGTAAAGGAAGCTAGCTTATTGTTTTAAATCCTATGTTCCCCTTTCTTACTTTTTTGTAAACATCCTACTTAATCCTGGCATTCATATTCTTGTTCTTCTAAAGTTTACAATTCCTTGAGAAAAGACCAAATCTACAGCAATTTTTGTTTTTTACAAAGAGGGAATCTTTACTGATTTTTTATTTTGGAGAGGAGGAAGTGTGTGTGTGTGTGTGTGTGTGTGTGTGTGTGTGTGTGTGTGTGTGTGTGTGAATGTGAGAGTTACAGAGAGAGAGAGAAAGAGAGAGAGAGACATTGATGTGAAAGAGAAATATTGATCTGTTGGCTCCCATATGCACCCTGAATGGAGATCAAACCCTGGTCCCACAACCTAGGTATGTGCCCTGACCAGGAATTGAACCAGTGATCTTCTGGTGCACTGGATGACCAACTGAGCCACACCAGCCAGGACGATCTACAGCAATTTTAATTATTGTTCTTGCCCACCACTGAATTGTGTCTGCTTAATGGGCACACACAACTTGAAGTAATTTGAACTCTGAAGTAGAATCTATATCAAATGCTTTGAGACATGGCAATCACCTTGTTCAATTTTACCTTGGTGGTGATGATAGTGATAGCATGGCCATCCATAAACACAGCTAGAAGAGGTATCCAAGGAACTGATATAGGCAGCATAGATTAAAATTTTTTTCTTATATAGGAAACATAAAAGTTAATGTTATTTCATTTATATACTACAAACTAGTATATATACTAGCAGTTCTCTCTAAGCATCATGTAACTTTTTAATATATTTGTCATTCATTTATTCAAAATATATAGAAAACTTACTAGTATATATATGCTGAGAATATTGCTATGTCATTGGTTTAAAAAGGTTAAAAATAAATTATTTGCTTTCAAAGAATTGGCTGAACACTAATAATTTCAACTTCTAAACACACATCTCATTAGTGTTTGTCTTTCCAAACGTGTCATATTCAAGGCTAGATTATTTGTGATATGCTACATCTTTATGACTATATTTATGAATACCAAGCTACATAATTTATTGAAACTAATTTTTAATATTTATTTCAAAATCATATCCGAAAAGAAAAATTAACTTGTCCCATCCTGAAATCAAGATGAATTTTTGCCATTTTACACAATGTGGACCACAGTAGCATATGCTACTCTCATTCCAAATAGATTTTTTTCCTCCACTAATATTCATTAAATGCTTACAATCTACTCTAAACACGTTATCGCCTTTACATTTCACAGTTTCCTGAGATGGTGCTGTTAATGTCCCCATTTTACAAATAAGGAGTCTAAGCCTGTCAGAGCCTCAGGTCACATGGTTTGCATGTGTCAGAGCTGTCACTCAACCTTTTCATCTTAAATCCTGTTGTCTAATGATCAAGAGTATTTAGGTTTTATATGAGGATTTTTATTTTCAGTTCATATATTATAGTTTTATGATGAGTTATACTCAAGAGACATACCACACAGAGACATCAAAATGCTTAATGGCATTTTTGGGTGGGAGGTCATCCCATACATTGGTATTACCCCTGTGTTTGGTTCCTGCCTGATTCTTATTTGACCAAAGGAAAATGAAATAAGGAAATGAGAAGTTTGGCAAAAGCAGGTAAGTGCGTTAGGGTATTTGTGGGATCTGATGTGTATTTCAGTACTCTAATTTATAGTTAGCCACCTATCCTATGCTTCAGTAGGATTTGGAGATTTTCCTGAGTTTTCCCGATTGGCCAAAAGCAATGAAGAGGAAAGGGGAAAGTGACACATGAGCAAAGGAAAGGAAAGGAGTAAAGTGACATGACAGGGAGAGTGATATTGGAGGGAGGGTGAGCAGAGGATGCATACTGAGAGCAGCAGCTCTGAAACTCCGGAGTGCTGCTGGCTGGATCCCTGGCAGACACCTGTCCTGTCAATTATTCCCTCCTGCTCTGGCGAGGAGGGATACAATTCATCACTAGCTTCTTTTCTTCTACTTTCACATTTCTCCCTGGGGTTGGGAAAGGTGAGCAGTTTGTTGCAAATGCATGATGAATTTCATTAAGTATTCACATTCACTGCTGTTAGAAATCACTGGAGATCTGCAAAATAGAAGCCCAATATGCCCAGAACAGGTTTGACATACTGAGCAAAGATGTGAAATTTGCCAGAAATTAAAAGCTGTGCTGGTAACTTCAGGTCCTTTATGATTCATCTTTTTTCTGAGCAGAACATGATTTTATTGAAATAATGACAGTTACATGTTTTATTCATGTGCTTTTTAGATAGGCTTCATAACATGATCTCATCATAAAATCCTGGAAGGTAATGGATTTGTCATTCAACGAGTTAGTTCAGTAGAGAATGCTTTGTAGCCTGGAAAGTGCTAAGTAAATATTAGTTATTGCGATCATAATCCACATGGCATTTTGCCTTATAGATTTTTTTTATTTTAACTTTTTATTTTAGAACAATTTTAGATTTACCAAAAACTTATGAAATAGTTTGAAGTTTCCACATAAAATGGTATGGGCCAATATTGATACATTATGAACTAATATTGATACATTATTTAAGGTTCATATTTTATTTTGATTTCCTTAGTCTTTACCAGTGTTATTTTTCTGTGCCATGGTACCATCCAGAATACACTTTATATTTAGTTCTTATGTTTCCTCCTTAGTATCCTCCTGGCTGTGATAGTTACTTAGATTTTCCTTTGATGACCTTGACAATTTTGAGGAGTATTGGTCTGGTGTTTTGTAGAATGCCTCTCATTGGGGTTGGCCTGGTGTTTTTCTTACAATTAGACTAAGGTTATGAGTTTTTGAGAGCACAGAGATAAAGTGTTACTTTTATCATAGCACATCAAGATGACTTATCACTCTTAATGCTCACCTTGATCATCTGGCTGAAGTTGTGGTTGTCAGTTTCATCTTTTACTTTGTATTATAATCCAATAGAATTTTTTTTGCTCAAATTATTCTAGCTTTGGTCACTGGGAGCCACTTATGTTGGCTCTCATGTCAGCTCCTATGTCCCTTTGACATACCTTCATCATTGTGTGTGTGTGTGTATTTTTTGTTTTATTGATTTGTTTAGTACTACCTTCTTTCTAACACTACAGGATGCTCCAATCTAATCTTGTAGATATCCTGCCCCAGTGCTGGGATCAACCATTTCTTTAAGGAGCCCTGGCTCCTTTTATTGAAGAATGGCGTTAGAAACGATGGTCTGAGTTAGAAGCGATGGTTCAGTAGCTTATTACTACTGAAGGGTCATTTGTCTGGGCCTTCTCAGCTGACAAAACAAGGAAATATATATGTGTGTATATTAACATATATATATATATATATATATATATATGTACTTTATGTGTAACAATCTGTATGTACATTAAGATAAACGAGTTCATATTGGTATCTAGCTATAATCTACTAGAGGCCCAGTGCATGAAATTCGTGCACGGGGGGCAGGTCCCCTCAGCCCAGCCTGCATCCTTCTCACGATCCAGGACCACTGGCTCCTAACTGCTCACCTACCTGCCTGCCTGATCACCCCTAACTTCCCCCCTCCCCCGATGATCTGGTCACCCCCAACTTCTCCCCTCGCTGGCCTGGTTGCCCCTAACTCCCCCACCTCCATCGGCCTGGTCGCCCCTTATTGCCCCCCCGCCCCCCCCGCCAGCCTGGTTGCCCCACACAGCCTGCTGTTCAGTCATTTGGTAATCCCCCTGCTGGCCTGGCTGCCCCATGCAGCCTGCTGTTCAGTTGTTTGCTCATCCCTCACTAACCCCCCTGCCGGGCTGGTCGCTCCATGCAGCCTGCTGCTCAGTCATTTGGTCGTCTCTCACTAACCCCTCTGCTGGCCTGGTCGCCCCACACAGCCTGTTCGGTTGTTTCGGTTGCGATGGTCGCTTAGTCTTTTATATATATAGATTACCAGATGGACCACCTCCTATACTTGCTTATCTTAAATATCCCATTCCAACAGTGAAAAACCTGATTCCCAATATTGCCAATCATTTACTTAAACTGATTTCTTATAGATTTCAACATTTACTGTCAGTGTGCTTATTGTGTCCAAGAAGCAGACATCACGATAGAATTAGAGTCCTGGCTAGTGAGGCTCAGTTGGTTGAGCATTGCCCATGCACCAAAAGGTCACCAGTTCAATTTCTTGCCAGGGGACATATCCCGATTTCAGTTTCTGTTCTCAGTTGGGGTGTGTATGGGAGGCAACCAATCAATGTTTCTCTTTCTCCCTCTTGCTTCCTCTCTCTTTAAAATCAATAGAAACATATATTTTAAAAAAAGATAGAATTAGACATGTATAAGATTTATTGGGGGAAATAATTAGACCAGGTGTGGGGAATGTTTGGCCCTTGCTGTAAAAGGCTATATCATTTGGTCTGGCCCTGCCAAGGCATTGGTGGTGAGTTAATTAAATGTTTGACCAAATAAAGCAGGCTAATTTTTAAGTTGATAATTTTATATGGCCTGTTAGTGATGTTGTAAATATCCAAATGGGCCTTGGCAGAAAAAAGGTTCCCCACCCCTGACCTAGACAGTAAAAAGGGGGGAGAGAGCAGCAGTAGGTAGGGAGAGATTTTAGGTCATGGTACAGATCTTACCCTTGTGAGAAGAAAGGGAGGGAGGGAAGGAGAGAAGAAGGAAGGAAGGAAGGGATAGAAGGAGGGAGGGAGGGAGGGAGGAAGGAAGGAAGGAAGGGAGGGAGGAAGATGTAGAAGGTGTCTCACGCTGTAGTACAGCTCTGAGAAGGTCTCAACCAGGACATTGAAGAGACCCAGAGCAATTATTGCCCATTGTAGGAGCTCCTCGGGCAAAGTTGGCTGGCTCTAGTTTCCTCACTGTGCCTAGTCATTGGTTGGTAGCAATGCAGAGAGTGTGGCTTGTTGTAACCACTGTGACACAGCTCAAAGTGCAGCAACTGGAGACTGCCATCAAATGGTGTAGTTCATTGTAGGAGATTTGTAAAGGGAGATGGGAGCTATGTATTTCCATGGTCATCACAATTCTCTCTCATTATGCAGGTCTGTGATGTCCTCCCAAAATTCATATGTTGAAGTCCTAACCTCCTAGCACCTTTGAATGTGACTGTATTTGGAAATAGGGCCTCTAAAGAAGTAATTAAAGTAAAATGAGGTCATAAGGGTGAACCTAATTCCAATATGACTCATGTCCTTATGAAAACAGGAAATTAGGACACAGACACAGATAGAGGGAAGACCAGTAAAAACATGGGGAAGATGGCCCTCAAGATGGCCAAGCAGATGGGCCTCAGAGGAAATCAACCCTGCCAACATTTTGAACTTGGACACACAGTTTCCAGAATTGTGAGAAAATTTCTGTTGCTTAAGTCACCCACTCTGTAGTACTTTGTTATGGCTGCTCTAGCAAACTAATACAGGGTTCTTACGTTTAAAAGTATTTAATTAAAAAAAATCCATCTCAGACATATTTAACTATTTACAGGTAAAATTCCATGATGTCTAGAATTTGTTTTGACATACGCCAGCCATAAAAAGGGAGGATAGATGATAAAGAATGACAAAAATGATTGATTACTGTGGAAGCTGTTCTGAATACATGATGATTCATTACCTATTCTTTCAAATTTAGGGTATGGTTGAAAATTGACATAAAAATAGTTTCACAATGCAAGTAACTCATTGTTACTAACTATTGATGGATCTACTGGACATAGCATGCTACAATCTGTGTAGATTTAAAAATACTAAATTTAGAAAACCAAAACAATATTAGTGGAAAGTCAGGAGTTCTACAGTATACTTTATGCAAGCTATTTATATGGTTACTAGAGGCCTGGTGCATGAAATTCATGCATAGGTAGGGTCCCTAGGCCTGGCCGGCAATCAGGGCCTTCCGGCTACCAGCCAGGGCCTTCTTTCCAGCTGCTGGCCAGGGCCTTCCTTCCCTGGCTGCCAGCTGCCAGCTGGGGCCTTCCTTTGTTCCGCACCATCCCCTGGTGGTCAGCGCACATCATAGCGAGTGATCAAACTCCCGGTCTCCCAGTCGAACTCCTGAGGTGACTTTTTGCATATTAGCCTTTTATATAGATAGATGTTTCCAGCCAGTAAGGTGACTTTTATCAGCACTAATTTATACAGTTAGTAAATAGCTTAGTTTGGACTTGAACAGTAGCCTGTTTTTTTCATTATACTTTTACTTTTATTTACTATTATTTTCATTAGACTTTTCTGTTATATTATGCTCCTGTCTTCCATAATAATAACTGAATACATTGTGTGTGAAGCATTTTGTTGAGTATCATATATCATGAGGAAGTGTCAAATGTGAAAAAAAAACTTTTCATGCATCTATTGATATGATCATATAGTTCTAATTTATTCTGTTAATGTGGAATATGCTATTAATCGATTTTTAATAACTTTGTGTATAATTGATATATAATTAACTATACATATTTAAAAATCACAATTTATTAGATTTTAATATATGTTTGCATCTGTGAAATAGTCAACACAATAATTGTAATTACTATTTCTGTCACCTGCAAATGTTTCCTCATGCTCTTTTATAATCCCGCCTCATTACTATGACCAGTGGTCTGGTACTTTTGTTGTTGTTAATCCTCAACCAAGGATATTTTTTTCCATTGATTTCTAGAGAAAGCGGAAGAGAAGGGGAGAGACAGAGAGAGAAACATCGATGTGAGAGAGAGACATGGATTGGTTGCCTCCCTAACTGATGGTGGGGATTGAGCCTGCAAGTGAATTTCATGCCTTTGACTGGAATAGAACTTCGACTCTTCAGTTTGCAGGCCAACACTCTAACCACTGAGCACCCGGCCAGGGCACCAGTGATCTGTTTTATGCCACAGTGTTTAGCTTACATTTTTTTAAAGCCACCATCAGCAAACAAAGGCCGGTGGGCCAAATCTGGCTCAACCAACCACCAGTTTCTGTCAAAACTTGATTGGAACCCAGACACACTCAGTTGTTTACATATTTTATGGGTTGGTTGTATGAACACAGCCAGAGTTTTGGCACTTCATAAGTCGACCCTGGCTTTTTACTTCCTGCTGGTCCCCTTGTAATTTCCCCAGGATTACATAAGCCCTCATGATACAAATACAGTAGTGATATTTGGATAGGTAGGACCTATCTAGTCTATCCTGTGTGTCTGTACAGGTTTGCCCATGGCTTCCAGGCGGCTAGAGTATGCGGGAGCTTATCAGGGACAACTAATATTGTCTCATTCCAAGATCCTTGTTAAATTTTTGGCTAATCTGGTAGACTACTGCCTCTCAACCAGAACTGCAACTTCATGCAGTCTGTGATTTTAGTCTCCCGATTTGCTTGCCATCAGGATTGCTACTCTTTTGGACAATGTCCAGGAGTTTGGGATTTTTCTACATTCTGATCTTAATGAAGTCAGTGCCCTCTAGCAGGGAAACAGCTGGTTCCACTTAGCAAGCTGCTGGGGTAAGGAGTGGGGCCAATGAAAGAGGCCTCCAAGCTAAAACTCCATAAACTCCCGCTGTTCTTGCCTCAGGTTTGGTAGTTTTTCTGGGATCCACTCTTCTCCATTTTTATAAGGTGCTCCTTGTTAATCTCTAGAAGTACTGAACTGGTTGTTTTGGTAAATTTTACCCATTGTAGCATTGCTTTTTGAGGAGAGGATTTGCTGGGCTCTTCATACCATCATTCCAGAAGTCCCGCCTCCTTGATGCCCTCTTTTAAAAGACGATGTTATTTGCCCTACAGTTTCCTCTTTCTCCTCACTAATTCCCACTTTCCAAGAGCCATTAGCTGTAACTTTAATTTTTCCTTGGCAAAGTTAAAAATCTTACATTCTGTTATGTGACCTTCATTATGTCTTCTGTACTGTGTTTATAAGTTATTTTATGTATTTAACAAATAGTTACCTTTCATTTTATTATTTGCCTGTCAGAGGGAAGAGTTCTGATTTAGGAGAGGTGCACCAAATTGACTGGGCCCTTGCTCTTACTGAAATTCACATTCTGTGTTGATAGACATAAAGTGCGTATGTAATAAATAGGCAGAATCATATGTGAAAATTATCAGTGCTTTTAAATAAGTAAAATAGTACTAAAAGAGAACAACTGTGGTGGTGGATGAGAACTGCTTTAGATGGAATGGTACCCTTTTGAAAGGTGATAGTTAGGCTGCAGTATGAATGATGCGAAGGAGCCTGATATAGTAATCTGGGGGGAGTGCCCTTCAGGCAGAGAACCTCAAGGACAAATAATTTTAAATTGCCTCGAGTAAAATGATAGACTTGAGATTTAGGTGCAATGAAGAGTGGTGAGCAGGAGCAAAGGTCAAAATATTCTGACCAAATGTCAGACATTTTTTAAAATATTAGAAAACCAATGAATATTATTTATATGAATTTATAGAAGTAACATTTGCTATAGAGTCCAGTCGTTTGCACAAATTACATTTCCTTCTTTGCAGTTTCAACAACACAATTTTATGTCCACTGAATGAAGAAAGTTCCCTAACTTTCAAATGGATGCTCCGTTTTTATTTTATTTTATTTTTTAAATATATTTATTGATTTCAGAGAGGAAGGGAGAGGGATAGAGAGATAGAAGCATCAATAATGAGAGAGAATCATTGATCGGCTGCCTCCTGCACACCCCCTACTGGGGATCGAGCCCACAACCCGGGCATGTGCCCTTGGCTGGAATCGAATCTGGGACCCTTCAGTCTACAGGCTGATGCTCTATCCACTGAGCAAAACCGGCTAGGGCTTTATTTTATTTTATTTTTAATTAATTTTACATTATTTTTTTTCTATTACAGTTTATAATTACTCTTATTTTGTATTAGTTCCAGGTCTACACCTAGTGGTTAGACAATTGATTCTTTACAAAGTTCCCCCTGATATTTTTAGTGTTCTACTGGCACCATAACATAGTTATTACTATATTATTATTTTTGTTATTGTAAATAATGCTGCAATGAACATAGGGGTGCATATATTCTTTTGAATTAGTGTTTTGGGTTTCTTCAGACATATACACAGAAGTGTATCACTAGGTCATAAGGCAGTTTCAGTTTTAATTTGTTGATGACCCTCCATACTGTTTTCCATAGTGGCTGTACCAATGTGCATTCTTACCAACAGTGCATGAGTGTTCCCTTTTCTCCACATTTTTGGCAACCCTTGTGGGATGCTTCCTTTTTATATCCTGCCAGGTTGTTGAAGGTTTTTATTATCTTAACTAGAGGCCCTGAGCACAAAATTCATGCACGGGTAGGGTCCCTAGGCCTGGCTGGTGATCAGGGTCAATCTGTGGGGCGAGGCGGGGCGATGGGAGGGGGGGCCCTGCTGGCACCCTCCTTGGCTGGCCTGGCACCGCCTGCTTGCTAGCCCCGCCCTCCCCCTGCTGCCACCGGTTGGTCGGGCCTGTGGGCTGGAGGCAGCTCCTGTGTTGAGCATCTGCCCCCTGGTGGTCAGTGCACGTCATAGCGACCTGTTGTTCCACCAGTCATCCCACCGTTCAGTCGACTTGCATATTAGGGTTTTATTATATAGGATTACAAACTAGACATTCAAATTATTGAATTGGGAGAAAAGAACTCAGACATAATTGTAAACATTTTAGTTTGGATTTACTAATATTTCAGTTCCTCACACTGTCTAGATGTTACATGAACAAAGGCATGGATTGACACAAATACTGGGCTTTGGTTTTCTCTCAGCTACTGATTGAGGTTAGGGAGCCTTTACATGATAAAAGAGGTTTTCTTATTACAAGTGTATTAGGGCCGTGACACTGAAGCCTGGTTAAAAGTTAGAGCCCAGTGTCCTTATTTTTCAAAACAAGGTATATTCACAGCTAAACATCAGCCAGGGGATTTACATGTTGTCTGGTTATAGCAGCAAATGACAGCTGCAATAAATTGCAAAGCCCCATCCTGACCAGGGTTTTAAATAAACATTAAAAAAGAACAAAACAAAAAAGCATCTTACTTTCAGATATGAAAAAAAATATCTAAGCAAGAATTCAGACAGTGAGTTATTGTTTTGGGCTGGACATTAACCGAAGCAGACACTAACAATGGCATCTGTCAGGAGGACATTCTAGGATTTGGTATGGTGTCCCTCACAGCCAGACATGAGACAAAAAAACTCCTCCAAACACAAAAAATGAAGAGATTTCTTAATACATTTGAATTCTTTAGAGCAATTATATTTGACAGTGTATGACACTTCATAGTTAGGTATCACAATTTTCATATACTCAATGAAGAAATGGAAACAGCTTAATTCATTCTTCCTAGAATATGGATATATATTCTCCAAAGGATGAACATACACTGTTTCAATGCCCATTTCAGCAGAGAACTGAAATAAAACAAGTATTTATCTTCCATAAAAATGGTGACACCTGAAGCCTGTGAAGTATAAAGAGAATCTTCAGAAAAATAACACATATTTACAAACAACTGAAGACAATTATTAAATGATAAAAGTGTGCTATTTACATTCATATTTCTACCATTTTCATCACCTTGTTTGTGTCACATAGTATGAGCAGTACCTTTTTCATCTTATTAAAATATGAATGAAGCATGTACCTCAATCAAATACTGACATATATAGATATACATGTCCTTATATACTCATGCATAAATATGCTATGGGAACTAAACAAGTAAATTACATTCACATAGATAGGATATGAAAGGAAATATTTCAGAGCACTTTACAGTGCAACTAAGAGCCAGAGAAATATTACATTTCTCAATTAAAGACTTATTAGGTTTTAAAAGCAACTGCAAACAGCATTACCAAATGTAAAATAATTAACAGTAATTCTGTACTATCATGAAAAATGCAATAAGTATTCTAATATCCACAAATGTAATCATTTTTCCCTTTTAAATAGACTTTATATTTTTAGAGAAGTTTTAGGTTCATAGCAAAGTTGAGCAGAAAGTACAGTGAATTGCTATATAACCATATTTCCCTCCTAACTTCCCCTTTCCCCCCACAAGCTTCCTTGGCTTAGAGA
This sequence comes from Plecotus auritus, assembly GCF_963455305.1. Lineage (NCBI taxonomy): Eukaryota > Metazoa > Chordata > Mammalia > Chiroptera > Vespertilionidae > Plecotus > Plecotus auritus. Next base: position 41,333,396 of record NC_137785.1, on the reverse strand, counting down.
CCAAAGAAAGGCTGATAACTCCATCATTACAAAGAGTTTATTCAGGGAATTTACATACAAGGCTGGGCTTGAGTGTTGGCAAGACAACATGGATATTCTCCGAGCCTTCTCCTAGATTCAAGACCATGTGAGAGTGGTACTTTTGATGCAGTTGATGAACCTACATTGACACATCATCACCCAAAGTCCATAGTTCACATTAAGGGGTTACTCTTGGCATTTTATCTTCTACTAGAGGCCTGGTGCATGAAAATTCATGCACTCGGGGGGGGGGGGTGGTCCCTCAGCCCAGCCTGCGCCCTCTTGCAGTCCGGGACCCCTCAGGGGATGTCCGACTGACGGCTTAGGCCTGCTCCCCTGGGGATCAGGCCTAAGCTGGCAGTCAGACATCCTTCTGGGAGCCCTTGGGGGATGTCCAACTAATGTCTTAGGCCCGCCGCTGCACTGGCCAGCCATGAGCCAGCTCTGGCTGAGTGGCGCTCCCCCTGTGGAAGCACACTGACCACCAAGGGGCAGCTCCTGCATTGAGCATCTGCGCCCTGGTGGTCAGTGCGCATCATAGCGAACGGTCGTTCCGCCTTTAGGGTCAATTTGCACATTACCCTTTTATTATATAGGATGGATTTGGACAGATGTATAATGACATCTATCAACTACCATAGAATCAAACAGTAGTTTTACTTTCCTAAAAATTCTCTGTGCCCCAACTATTTATCCCTCCCACCCAAACCCCTGGAAACCACTGGTTTTCTATTCTCTCGGTAGTGCTGCCTTTTCCCAAATGTCATATAGTTGGAATTATACAGTGTGTGTAGCCTTTTCAGATTGGCCTCTACCAGTTAGTAAGATGCATTTAAGGTCCCTCCATGTCTTTTCATGGCTTGGGAGCTCATTTTTTTAGTGTCTTTATAGTGTTTGGTACATTGTCCAGATGCATTTACTTATGCATTTAGCTACTGAAAGACATCTTTATTGCTTCCAAGTTTTGGCAGTTAAAAATAAAACTGCTTTAAACATCCATGTGCAGGATGTAAGTTTTGTGTGGACATAAGTTTTCAATTCATTTGAGTAAATACCAAGGAATATGATTGCTGGGGTGTATGGTAAGACTGCTTAGTTTTGTAAGAAACTGACAAACAATGGTTGTATTCCCACTAGAAAAGAGTGAGAGTTCGTTCCCGTTGCTCCACTTCTTCGAGCATTTGGTGTTTCCAGTGTTCTGGATTCTGGCCATTCTAATAGGTGTGTAGTGGTATTTCATTATTGTTTCAATTTGCATTTCTCTGATGCCATATGATATTGAACATTTTTATGTTTATTTCCTGTTTATACCAGTATAACTTCTTTGATGAGGTATCTATTAAAGTTTGTGCCCGTTTTAACCAAGTTGTTTCTTTTCTTATTGTTGTGTTTTGAGTTCTTTTTATATTTTAAACAGCAGTCCATTATTAGATGTCTTTTGTAAATATTTTCTCCCAGTTTGTGGCTTGTCTTCTTATTTTCTGGACATTTTAGATTTTAATAAAGTCCGACTTACCATTTCTTTCATAGATTATGCCTTTGGTATTGTATCTAAAAAGGTCATCTCCATCCCCTAGGCCATCTAGATTTTCTTTCATGTTATCTTCTAGGAGTTTTATAGTTTTGCATTTTACATTTATGTCAGTGACTCATTTTGAGTTAAATTTTGTGAAGGGTGTAAGATCTATATTCAATTCTAGCAGGTTATTTATTTATTTTTTTGTATGTGAATATCCAATTGTTCTAGAACTATTTGTTGAAAAGACTATTGTATTCCTTTGTTCCGTTTGACTTTATGTGGGTCTTTTTAGGGCTCTTTATTTTATCCCACTGACCTGTTTGTTTATTCTTTCACCAATACCACACTGCTTTGACTACTATAGTTTTCTAGTAAGTCTTGAAGTTGAGTAGTGTCAGTCCTCCAACTTGTTCTCCTTCAATATTGTGTTGGCTATTCTGGACCTTTGGCCACTCCATCTAAACTTAAAAATTAGTTTATCAATAGCCCTCGCTGGTTTGGCTCAGTGGATAGAGCATCGGCCTGTGGACCGAAGGATTCCAGGTTCGATTCCAGTCAAAGGCATGTACTTTGGTTGCAGGCTCCTCCTTGGCCTAGGCTCTGGTCAGGGCATGTGCAGGAGGCAACTGATCAATTTATTTCTCTCACATCAATATTTCTCCCTGTCTTTGCCTCTCTCTTCCACTCTCTCTAAAAATCAATGGAAAAATATCCTCGGATGAGGATTAAATAAAAAAAAAATCCACAAAATAGCTTGTTAGTATTTTGATTACAATAACTATGTCATTTTTAACTGTATGTTTCAAGATCCAAATAAGATTCAAGTATTGCAAATTGTTTAAATATCTTTAAGTATCTTATAATCAACAAGTTCTGTCTCTATGTCTTTTTTCATGAAACTTACTTGTGAAAGGACCAGTTATTTATTCTGTAAAGATTTCCACAGTCTTGATTTTGAATAGTGGATGTTTATGGTGATATTTAGCATGTCCCTCCATTGTCTGTGTTCCTGTAAATTGAAAATTAGATCTACAGGTGTGATCAAATTCAAGTTAGACCTTTTCTTTTTTTTTGGCAAAATTGCTTATAGAAGGTACTCAATCTCTCTCCTCTGTCCTCTCTCCTCTCCCCACAACTCGCTACCTCCACTCTCCGATACTAGCAGCCATTTGCAAAATGGTAATATTCTAATTCTACTATTCTCTTTTCAAATATTAATTGAAATATTTCTAACAAAAGAAAATATCCTTTGTCAAGAATTTGGTTACTCAAGGGTATGGTTTATATAGAAAAAGCTTGATATGTTTTCCTTTACTTACCATAAATGTTAACCTTAGCATTCTTCAAAGTTTATTAAGAGACAATTTATCACTAATTATGGAAATGTCTTTAACTTCATGAAAGAATATTATGAATAACTTTATGGCAATAAATTTTAGAATCCACATGAAATACATTTTCCAGAATTTTTCTGGAAAAATACAATGTGCAAAACTAAAACCAGAACAAAAGGAAATAAGAATGTGCAATAATGATTAGAGACAATAAAACCCTAAGTAAAAATCTTTGATAAAATGTCTTTAGTCCTACATAGTTTCACCAGTGAATTTTTAAAAACATGTAATGAAGAAATATTCCTGAATCATTTCATGAATCTAATATATCCTTGAGACTAAAACCAACAAGAATATTACAAGAAAGAGAAAGTATAGACAAATATATTTCATGAACATGAATGAAAATTCTAAATAAGTTATTTGTAAATTAAATCCAGTGATTATAAATAGTACATTGTATCATGAACAAGTAAGGTTTATTTCAGGAATGCAAAGTTGATTTGACATTCTTAAATTTATAAACACAATTAAAACATTAACAGAATAAATGAGAAATGTCAAATTAGTACTTCAATAGATGAATAACAATCATTTAATACTCATTATGTTTAGAACATTTAGCATACTATTAATGGAAGGGAGCTTTCTTAATATACAGAATCTACAAAATCCTAAATAATCATTAACGTTCAAGTAGTAAATGATTTCATTCTGATAAAGAGAATAAAGCAAGGAAGCCTGCTGTCAGCACTTTATTCAATACTAGAGGCCAAGTGCATGGAATTTGTGCATGGGTAGGGTTCCTAGGCCTGGCCAGCGATCAGGGCTGATTTGTGGGGCGACTGGCAGGTCGATCGGGGTATCCTGCTGGTACCCGCCTTGGCTGGCAGCCTGGTGCTGCCTGCACGCTGGCCCTGCCCCCTGCTGCTGCTGCCAGTCAGGGCCTGGGGGTTGGGGGCAGCTCCTGAATTGAGCATTTGCCCCCTGGTGGTCAGTGTGCTTCATAGCAACTGGTTGTTCCTACCATTTGGTCAATTTGCATATTAGGGTTTTATTATATATGATAGTAATGGAGAACTCAACCAATTGAGTAATGCAGACATTGAAGTAAACAAAACAAGAAAAAGGAAACAAATTACTCATTGTTAAAATGAATGTGTACACAGAGATTATTTCAACAATCTTAGAAAATTGAAATACACTGATATCTAACTATATAAAAGTAATATAAAGTAATTTTATTTGATATTTTAAAACCTATAAAGAAGGCAAATAAACACTTTTCCTAAGGTCTTAGATTTACTGAATACTAGAGGCCCGGTGCATGAAAATTTGTGCACTGGAGGGGGCGGGTCCCTCAGCCCAGCCTGCCCCCTCTCACAGTCCGGGAGCCCTCAGGGGATGTCCTACTGACAGCTCCTAAGCTGCAGTCTGGCCTCCCTCTGTGGAAGGCAACTGGCCAACCATGAGAAGGCACCACCCGCACCTCCCCCTCGCTGCTGTTGCCTCTGGCCTCCCTCTGCGGGAGGCGAGCAGGCTGATCAGGGGAAGGCAATACCCTTATCACGCTGCTGCTGCTGCTGCCACTGCCAGCCACCACGGCTGCCTGAGCTTGGCCGGGCCCTTGCAGCAGCATCCACCATCTGCGGCTTGCCTGAGCCTTGGCTGCGAGGGCCAAGGCTCAGGCAGATGCTGCGGTTTTGTCTGGAAGACATCCGGTCTAATTAGCATATTACCCTTTTATTAGTATAGATAGTAGAAAATATATGGGTTTTTATTTTCAACTGAAAATCAGGCATCAGTATGTACTCTCTGTATATCTCAAATGATTTTATAATATTTTATTTACTAGACACAAGAGCAAAATTTATCCATTCCTTCTGAGGTTACAATTAGATTTTATGTATTCTAGAAATGACCTGCCATAAACAGAGCTGGAAATGATGAAAATTAGTGCAACATGGTACAAGGATAAAAGAACAAATAATATTTTGTCTGTCATCAGGAGCGTTGCTTGCTTCTGAAATTAAACCCAGCAGGTAGGAAGATTCTAAACAGAGTTCAAATTGTTGAACATCTGCTTACCCTAGCACAATCTAAAACAAGAAATGCATAACATTTCATAGTGTTAAAATTCATACACTGTAGTTAGAATCATCATACTATTAAATTTTGGGGTGGGGGTGGGAGGGGAAGCATGTCTCAAATAGAATACAAAATGTTTTCATTTTCAAATCATAAAATACTATGGAACTAACCAAACAGATATGTAATTATGTTAAGAAGTAGTTGAATATCTTTGGATAATTTAAGTTTATATCACTTTCTAAAAATTTTCAAAATAAAACAATAAATAATCCCCAGGGTCAATTATATTTAAATGAGATGGAAATGAAGCTGCTTGATTTTTTTCTTTCATACCCATGTGACTCTATAACATGCAGCAGATGAGCGAGGGCTCAGTTCACTTTGGGGTGACAAAAATACTTGAGTTTATTCTACTTACTAATGTAATAGTTATTAAAAAATACGTTGGTGTTTCTAGTTAAAAAAAATGTTGGTGTTTCTAGTCCTGATGTTGCAATTAAAATTCCAGAATTTGAATGTTCCTTCTCTGCAGAAAGACACTAAAGCCATTCAGATTTGCCTAAATCCCAATATATCCTTCTGGGACTACAAACTCCTTGGCTTTAGAGAGTTTGTACAACATTGGGTGAGCAACTGCCACAGATAGCTCAAGAACTGTGTATTTCCATTTTATTTCTAAATCTGCCTTGGTACTTGTCCACCTTAATTTCAATATTTGATATATGTATTTGTCCTGCTTCCATTAATAGACTAAAGGAAAGATTTTTATTTCATTCATATATGGTGTAGTGGAAATCTATGAAACTTTGAGTCAGAATATCTAAGTTCATGTCCTGTTTCCACCAATTACTACTTTTGTGACACCGGGCAAGGTTAAAATATATGGCTTCTTTGATATTTACTTTATTTGTTAAATGTAGGTTAAATACACTCCTAGCATGATGTTGCACACATACTGTGTGAGCAATAAATGGTTGGTGAATAAAAAAAACAAATTGTGTATTTCACAGCTGATTTCATTGTCTCAGTTCATCTTCTGTGCAGAAAAAGTCACAGGTCCCCCTTTAGCTCTTAAGCTGGTCATTTTCCTAGTCACAGGCAAAATGTGTTGCAGACTATATAGTATTCTCCAAAAGACAAAAGTGCGGTGACAATGGATCCTTGGTTTCCATGGCTTTAGGGGAAAGAAGAAGGTGTGACTACAAAGGGGATAGCGCAAGAGGTTTTTCTGGGGTGATAGAATTATTCTGTATCCTGATCGTGATGTTAGTTACATGAATCTGGACATATGTTAAATTCATAGACATAAACACCAAAAAATCAATTTTACTATAGGACAATTAAAAAGACCATGCTAACAGAAAATCCAGTGTCCTTATTTGTAGAGAGGTTCCATGGCTGACCCCAAATCCACACCCACACAATCCAGTTAAGTAAAAAGTTTGTCAAGCACAGGCTTCCATGCTACTGTGTGTCTTAAACAGGATTATTTAAAAGCATGCTAAGGCAATTATCCCCTGTTGATGCCTAAGGAGAAGAAAAAAAGTTGCTTTTTAAAAAGCTTTTAAACAACACTTAAAGCAACAAACAACCTTTGAAAAAGCTATTTTCATTTCGTAAAACAACCTGCCCCATCACCACAAATGGTGCTTTTGTTGGTATCTATATGAGACTTCAGGGAAAGCAATACTTTCAAAATTCTTTGTTTTAAGGTAAAATTGATTTGAGATTGCCCTTTCCCCTTACCTTTGTGTAATCATTGTAATGTGAAGATCAAGTATTGGCATTGTTATTCAACAAGTATTAAAATAAAGAAAAATCCTGTCCTTGATTGCACAGCAATACAGAAAAAAGAAATTTAAGGTTCATGTTACTATTTTGTTGTTGTTACATTGTGTCTTTTATATTTCTGTTATTTCAAAACTTTTTTCAGGAGTAGAGAGTTACCAAACAATGGAAATGTAAAGATGGGCTGAAGCAGAATCACGATTCTATAACTTGTGCAAAATCATAAGCTTATTAAATTATAAGGGTTATGCCTTTGAATAATTCATTTACAAAAAGATATTTTTTATAAGAATTTGTATGAAAACATTGGCAAATATGTTCTCCCATGCAGTGGGCTTTCTTGTTTTGGTGATGATTTCTTTAGCTGTGCAGAAGCTTTTTATTTTGATGTAGTCTCATTTGTTTATTTTCTCCTTAGTTTCCATTGCCCTAGGAGCTGTATCAATAAAGATATTGCTATGACAAATGTCTGCTATTTTGCTGCCTATGGCTTCTTCTAGGATTGTTATGGTTTCCCATCTTACATTTAAGTCCTTTATCCATTTTGAGTTTATTTTTGTGTATGGTGTAAGTTGGTGGTCGAATTTCATTTTTTTTGCACGTATCTGTCCAGTTTTCCCAGCACCATTTATTGAAGAGACTGTCTTGACTCCATTGTATGCTCTTGCCTCCTTTGCCAAATATTAATTGAGCATAATGGCTTGGGTTGAACTTTGAGTTCTGTGTTCTGTTCCACTAGTCCATATGTCTGTTCTTGTGCCAGTACCAGGCAGTTTTGAGAACAGTGGCTTTGTAGTATAGTTGATATCTGGTATTGTGATCCCTCCAACATTGTTCTTCTTTCTTAAGATTGCCGCAGCTATTCGGGGTCTTGCATGGCTTTAAAACCTGAAGTAAATAAAAAAGCTAAACAACATGGAATTGTATCAGGAATTTCAGGAATCCTCTTTTGCACTTGACCTTTCATCTTCATGTAGTCAAAGAAAAGTCATCGACTTTAGTACTCAGAAAAATAAAGTATAAAGAAAAATGTTTTTATGTAAATTTATTTCAGTGAAATGAATACTTGAGTTTCCTAAAAATAGATTCCTAGCTAGCAACATAGGTGTTTTCCCTGGATTTGCTGTGAGCTTGTTCATTCAAAATGGCTTGTTTCAGAACAAGAGCTGACACAATTGCCATGAACTGTGCACAGACCATGCATGGACCATACCCTTCTTGATTTGCACCTTCATGGTGTCAAGATGCTAGAACCCAAACTACTCAATGCTTTTCTTTACATTAATTTTTTTTATTCTATGAGTCCAAGACTTGAAAGTGAAATACAGTGTTCTAAACCCAAATGATAGCATCACCACTCTAAAATGCCTTTTCTGAATTTCTCTGGGCAGTTCATTAAAATATTTCTGTTGGCATATTGCATCACCTGCCTCAGGCTATTACTTGCACATTTTTGCATTTATTTAAAGTCAAATTTAGGTTTCTATTTCTTCCAGACATAGTACTAAATGCTTTTCAGAAATAAATTGTTAATTACATATGGTGTTCCAAGAAAACATATTCATGCATGTACATATTACTGTTTGACACAAACACATTCTTGACATCCCTGAGACAAAGGTCTGTTAGGTGAAGTCAAAACAAAAGGGATTTTAAAAATACTTGAGATACACCTCAGAACCATGATGAGAAATCAGAGTTGAATAATGAAGAAAATTGATAAAATATTTTAATTATATTTACAAAAGGGTAACACAGATAAGAGTTATAAAACTAACTTGATCAGCATGGAAACTGGCTTGATTGTCAAATACCTCACTTATAAACAATGTGGTTTTGCCTGAATTAATGTGTTTGAGGCATATTTTTTTCTCAGTAAAATTCAATAATAGTAACAGCTCTTCTTAAATTTGCTGTGAAAATGAAACAAAACAATATCTACATTTTTAAGCATACTTCCTGACACATAAGTAGTACATGATATTCCTCTTACTGTCTTTTGCTATTTAAAACCATGTTTTTCAAACTTCTTAAACCCATAGAATCTTTTATTTTCTAGTTGTACTCTTACCTAGAACCCAACATATAGCAAATGAAACCTGAGTTTTTTGGTTGTAGAGGAATTGAAGTCCTGGGTTTGGTGTTCTAGATTCTTTAGTCTGTTTCCCTCCCCACTCCCCCTATACCTTCTCTTTAACTTCTCAACTCCCACCTCCCCCCAACTGTCACCCCGCTCCCCGAGCTGTAAAACTCAGCCCTTTTTTTAAAAAAAATATATTTTATTGATATTTTACAGAGAGGAAGGGAGAGGGATAGAGAGCTAGAAACATCGATGAGAGAGAAAGATCGATCAGCTGCCTCCTGCACACCCCCCACTGGGGATGTGCCCGCAACCAAGGTACATGCCCTTGACCAGAATCGAACCCGGGACCCTTCAGTCCACAGGCCGACGCTCTATCCACTGAGCCAAACTGGTTTCGGCAAAACTCAGCCCTTTAAGACTCCATTTAAGAAACACAATTTGAAAACTCCAACGCCAAAGTTTAGGAAAACAGCATTCTCAGATTTAATAACCACAATATCTTATGCACAGTAACATTCACCACAAACTTATTAGACACAACCTTAATGGTTAAAGAGGAAAATCATAAAAACAATTACTCATGTGAACCTGATGTTGTATGTTCACTCAAAACCACATGCATGTACATTATTTATTTATAAATCTTTTCATATAGAAAATTAATTTTTTAAAGGTCAGTCTTCAGTTAATTGTAGTTTGAAGGAAAATATGCCTGTAATTCTATTATCTATGATAACAAGTTTGGCTCTTTTTTAGGTGTATAGTTCAGTAGTGTTGCGTATATTCACATTGTTGTGAAACAGGTCTCCAAAACTCTTCACCTTGCAAATCTGAAACTCTGTTTCTATTAAACAACAACTCTATTCTTCCCCCATCCCTCCCCTGATTGCTTTTTTTTAAAAAAAGTAAAATAAAGATATTAAAGAGACTTGTGTAGCCACTTAATGGGAAAATTTTTCTATTTATGTTGCTAAAAACTTGTCCTGAACTGTCATTCATATCTAATTCAAAGGCATTTTACATTATGTTCCTTTATTGAGTCTTTCCAAAGACTTTTCGTGGGAAAACAGTTATCATCTCTCCCTCAGATTTCATTGTTTTTCAATTATAATTATATGAATTAAAAAATAATACAATTATAATAACTTAGTTATAATTAGATGTATCAGGCGCAGTTAGCTTAAGACATAAGAAACATCCCAAGCAATCTTAGTAAGCACAGATCTAATTGGAGAAGCAGTGACAGGCACTCTAGCAAAGCCACAGGCTGTAGCATGTTATAAACATTGGCCAGTATGATTAACAAAGAAAATGAAATATATTGATTAATACAACATATTTTTCAAATGGAGATCACTGACAATGAGCAAACACACTGCTATCTGTCTGTCTGTCTGTCTATCTATCTATCTATCTATCTATCTATCTATCTATCTGAATATCTGCATCTAAATCAATTTGAAAATACAAAGTTGGAAGCTATAAATGATTGTTGCTCTTGTTTACACACTTCGAAAATAGTTATATATAGTTAGTAATATTATGTAGGTCAAATATTTTATGGAGGGGAAGGTATATATATAAACATCGATGTGAAAGAAACACATCGATTGGTTTCCTCCTATAAGAGCCCTGACCAGGGCCGGGATCAAGCCTGCCAACCAGGTACATGCACTTGACTGGAATTGAACCTGGGATCCTTCAGTCCGTGGGCCAATGCTCTATCCAGTGAGCCAAACTGGCTAGGCCTAGATCATATTCTTTAAATGAAATACTTTGCTACTATGCTGAAGACATTAACTAGAGAAGGCAAGTAAATAAATTAATACATAGTGTGTAACTATAAGCAACATAACTCACTTTCCTTAACTAAGATATAAGAAGTGTCTCTTTCTATTTTTTTCTCAAATTTAGAGTAAATTTCCTTTACTTGTAGCCGAATGTATGGAGAGAATAAATATGTTGAACTCTGAAATGGAGTGAGATTCTGGCCAAGGATTACAACTTCTGGAGTATGTAGACTTTTAGCCAGAAATTTGGGGGTTTCTATAGTCTGAAGGCAAAATTGTAAGTCATGAAATGTTTCAGAGCTCCACAATAGTTATGGAATTGATTTAGAATTTATCAATGGACTGCTGATAAGGAAGAGCACCCCATCTCTTCCCTCTTGGAATGTTCCAATGGAAAGTTCTCATCTCATTCTTTCATGCCTTTATTCTTTACTCAGGTTGGTTTGGAATTAAGTATAGCTCAGCTGAAAATCTTCCCTTGATGCTTCTTTTTTTTTACATGTCCATCCATACTTTTTAAAAATTGTATTTATTGGGGTGACATTGGTTAATAAAAACATACAGGTTTCAAGTGTACAACTGTGTAACACATCATCTGCATAAGTGCAGCATGTGCTCACCACCCAAAGTCGTCTCTTTTATCCCCCTTTTGTCCTCTTCCATTTAGCCCCACCCCCTTTCTCTGTGGCCCTCACCATACAATGGTCTGTGTCTGTTTTTATTATTATTTTGTTTAATCCCTTCACCTTTTTCACCCAGCCCCCCACTCTGACAACTGTCAGTCCGTTCTCAGTATCTATGAATCTGTTTCTATATGTTTTGCTCCCTTCACCTTCTTGAATTTGTAGTTTGATATCTTTTGTCAGTTTTGCAAAATTCTCAGCCATTTTTTTTCTGCTACCTTCTCTCTAGTCTTACCTACAGCTCTCCAAAAACACATAAGCTCTTTTCATCCCATAAGTAACCTACACACTATTTTTTTCTCTTTTCCCCTCTGTTACTTAGTTTGGTCATTTTCTTCAGTTATTGCTTTTTCTCTTTAGCTATGTATAATATGCTTTTGAACACATTCATTGTTTTTGGTTTCAATAATTGATAATTTCCCGTTATATAAATCTTATTTGTATAGTTTTCTGTTCTATGCCAAAGTTCTTGATTTGACATTTATCTCCTTAAATACAGTATATATGCAGAGTTATTTTAAAATTCATGATATTTCTATTACCTGAACTTGTGTTCGTTTATTTCTATTCTCTTAAGAATTCAGTGCTGTGTTTTGTGAATAAGAAATTTTCAAAATAATTTGAGTTCTAGAAGGATATACTCTTTTTCCAGAGAGATTTTAAATTTTCTTTGGATGGAAGGTTAGGGTCATTAGCAATCATTAGTCCTGTGAAGGCTGATGTGCCTCCAGCTTCTCCTTCTCTTGTGGTATGGTCTTTTGGTTTCTAAATCTTACCCTTGGTGGTTTACCAGGGCTCTTTCTACTTGGAAGCTCCTTTTTGTACTCCTCAGTGTGTAAATCTGTCAGAAGCCTTGCTGATCTTTTTAGCCTCTCGGCCTCTTCTAAAATCAGCATCAATTTCTGTGATACATGCAGCCTTTAATGCTGGGTTCATCTCACGAAGTTTCTAATGCTGGACTTTGACACTGATTTTTTATCGTCTCCTTGATTCTTTGATGCCTTCACACATACATTTGTAATTTAAGTTCTTGTAGTTAAAGCTGTGAGACATAGGTGTTGTATGAGACATCAGCGTTTTCACCAACCCATGTACCCACCACTGTTATTTAAACTTCTAACTTTATGTTCACCTAATTTTTATGACTGTGCTTAAAATTGAATGATAGTGAATTGAATATTAAATTGAATAATATTGAATTGAATATTTAAACTTGGAACTGAAGGAAACTTTGAACATTAGTAAGTCTCTCCAATTCAGATGGCAGCAGCAAGAGCATCAGTTATGTTGAATGCACAATACAGGATTACATCTGTCTGTATTCTATTTAGCAATTGTTTAGGTTAAGAACTGTATTTAGACTGCCTATTTATTTAGCTCATATGAGCATATGTCTCAAGGACACTTTAGTTCTAAGGTCAAAAGGACTATATGAGGGTTTTATCACCAGTGTCTGACAAATGTTCCCAATAGATTATTCCATGATTTATCTGCACACAAATTACATATTCTTGCCATGCAGAGGAAATGGTTCCTGTTGTTAAAATGAAACCTATTGGGTTAACCATTGCATGTAATCAGGAGTCCAACAGTAAGGGATGGGGTCAAAATAATTTTACTTTTTGCCTGTGACAAGAACCAGATCAAATGGGGAGTAAGAAGATATTTTATCAGTAGTGTAATCTTGCATATTTAACTAGAGGCCCGGTGCACGAATTCATGCATGGGTGGGGTCTCCAGGGGGGAGGGGGCCGGGATGCGATTGGCCCTCTGGGCGGGCGTTGGGACGCCCTTGCTGGCCCTGATTCCAGATCCATCCCGCTGACGTTCGTGCTGGTTGTCGGGAGCCACCTGGTGACCTCTTTTATATCCTTCCTTGCTGAGCGTCTAGGGAGGGGAAGCAGCCGTGGTGCTCAAGGCTGACTTCCAGAAGGCCAGCGGCGCTGGTGGGCTGCTGGGACGGGTTGGTCAGCTGAGCGGTGCTCCCGCTGTGGGAGCACACTGACCATCAGGGGGCAGCTCCTTCATTGATTATCTGCCCCCTGGTGGTCAGTGCATGTCATAGCGACCAGTCACTTAGGCTTTTATATATATAGATACCTTGGCACATCTAATTCAGATCCATATAAAGAACTTTAAAATAAGAACCTCTGGAAAATCATGTCACCATAGGCATAGACGATAATGATAGGTGAAATCTTTTTATAGATAGTACAACATTTAGACACCATGTCAAGAAAAATTATTTTTTAAACAAAATTCTAGTTCTAATCTGCATATATTTTATTGTCATGTTCCAGTTAGGAATCTAATGTACATTTTACAATCATATGCTATATGCTAAAATTTTTGAAAGTTCTGTGTTATATTTTATATCAAGTTTATCAGGCCTTTGGTAAAAGTGTACAGTACTAAAATACCTACAATTTTAATTTCAAAATAACCTTACTTTGAGATAGGGAAAACAAAAATTTTCCTATCTTTAACCAAACTAATTTACATTTTAATTTTTCTCTGAGTGAGGTACAGTAATTCTAACTTAATGTTTCAGTATCAAGTATTGAACATGATTTTTTTGTTTACTGTATCTTGATTAGGAGTTGATTTGAAGGAAAATATTAAAATGAAAAGATTTAAAACTCCATAAGAATTTCTATTTTTAAAGAACAAGTTTTCAGATAAACACAGGCAGTTGGTTTACTAGTATAAGCATTAAATTAATTTCATTACCATTTGAGTCAACAAAAAATGATACTGGTTTCTGAAAATAAGAGAAATGTGTCTCATATAACATGATTTCAATATTATGTCTAGCTTTCTTCTTTGATACTAATATGTGTTGTTTGCAATTCACAAGCCATTATATAAATGTCATGTAAATTTAATATGCCCTGAAGGGAATTCGCTCTAGGGACATATTAAGAAGGCTAAATATGATTTTGCAAGCTATAAACTATGCTTTCCAATTTAGTGTTAATTCAATCAGACCTAATTTATATTTTCAGCATAAACTAAAAACAGGGTAGTCAGAGGTTGCCTGGTGAAGTCCAAGGCAAAGAGAAACTTCTAACAAATTATTTAATGTATGTCTAATGAACATTTCTATTGATAAAGGGCTGACAATGTTTATTAGTACCCCTCAGGAAAAAGAAATTCTTCTAATAGCCATATAAGTGTATTTATAAAAAAAACATGTTATATTTTAGAACAGTGACCTTGTCTTTTTTCATTGGCAGCATTTCTCATTATTGGCTATGCTATGTTAATAATAAAAGTTTTATGTAAGTCTGATTCATTATTCAAATGTTCTCCCATCTCTGGTTCTTAGCCAGAACTCAGTCTTTAAGCATGTGTACCATACCGCTAAGTACTACTGTTAACACCACTACCAACAAGTGCAGTACACTTTCATTGACAACCAGCAGAAATACAAAATACTTCAGCTTAAGGAAAGCACTTTAGAAAACTCCAAGGCCAAAAATAGATTTAATGGACCTTGACAAATTTAGGGAAGCCATATAGTAGTGTAGCCTTGGCTGTGAATACAGAATTGCCTACATTTGCAAGTTACTATCTGTGTAACACCTACTACCTGTGTGATTTTTTAAAAACAGCATTGAAGTATTTACAGACCATGAACACGTACCATAAATTTTACGTGTACAGTAACTTTAAATAAATTTACAGGTTTTAAAAATAGCAACATAATCTCACATTCTGTCTCCCCAAAAAGATTCTTCATGCCCATTTGGAGTCAATCTCAGTTTCTACTTCTAGCCCTAGGCAAATAAGAACCTGCTTTCTGCCTTGGTAGAGTTTCCTTTTCTAGACATTTCCTTTCAGTGGAAACATATAATGTATAGTCTTTTGAGTCCAGCTTTTTTCACTTAGCAAAATACTTTTGAGGTTCATCTGTGTTTTACATGCAGCATTAATTTTTTTAAAATCCTCACCCAACGATATATTTTCATTGATTTATAGAGAGGAAGAAAGGGGGGCGGCGGGGGGGAGAGAAACATTGATGTGACAGAAAAACATTGATAGGTTGCCTTCTGTATGCATCCTGACTGGGGATCAAACCCGCAACCTAGGTATTTGCTCTGACTAGGAACCAAACCTCAACCTTTTGGTGTACAGGATGACATTCCAACCAACTGAGCAACTCATCCAGGGCTAGTTCATTAATTTTTATTGCTAAGTAGTATTCCACTACATGGATGTACTATATGCTATTTATCCATTCATCAGTACATGGATATTTTGATTATTTTCACTTTTTGACTATTACCTGGTATTAAACTACTAGAGGCCTGGTACACGAATCGTGCATCAGTGGGGTCCCTTGACCTGGCCTGTGGGATTGGGCCGAAACTGGCTCTCTGACATCCCCCAAGGGGTCCCGGATTGTGAGAGGGCGCAGGCCAGGCTGAGGGACCACACTGGTGCACAATCGGGGCCGGGGAGGGACGCGGGAGGTTGGCCAGCTGGGGAGGGACTGCAGGAGGGCTCCAGGGCACGTCCGGCCTGTCTCGCTTAGTCCTGATCGGCCGGACCCCAGCAGCAAACTAACCTACTGGTCAGACTGTCTGTGCCCTCATGGTCAGTGCACAGAATAGCGACTGGTCGACCGGTTGACTGCCCCCTGGTGGTCAGTGCACGTCATAGCGAGCGATTGAGTGGCCTTAGAATATCATTAGCATATTACACTTTGATTGGTTGAATGGCCGACTGGACACTTAGCATATTAGGCTTTTATTTTATAGGATTATTAATAGTCAAAAAGTGAATTAATTGCTACTAGCAATATTAATTTATAAGTGTTTGTATGGACATATGGTTTCATTTATCTTGTGTAGATCCCTAGAAGTAGAATTGATGGGTTATGTGGGAAATTTATGTTTCGATTTTTAAGAAACAACCAAACTGTTTTTCAAAGTGGCAACACTAGTTTAATTCCTACCAGAAATAAGTGAGTATTCCATTTTCACTACATTTTTTCTAAAATTTATCCTCTTTTTAAAAAAGATATATTTTATCTATAGCCATTCTAGTGGGTGTGAAGTGATATCACATTGTGGTCTTAATTTACTTTTCCCTAATGATGAATGACATTAACTATCACTTATGTGCTTATTAACCATTCATTTTTTTCTTTTTTTTTTTGGCAAAATGTCAACTCAAACTTTTGTTCAGTTTAATTAGATTATTTCCTTATTTTTAGTTTTGAGAGTTCTTTATAGTTTTTTGATACAAGTCCTTTATGAGATATTTGATTTTCCAATAGTTTCTACCAGTTCGATGATTGCCTTTAAGTTTTCTTAATGTCTTTTAAAACACAAATGTTTTTAATTTTGATAAACTTCAATTTTTCTATTTTTTTATTTATGGATGTTGATTTTGGTGTTGTATTTGAGAAGATTTTGTATAACCCAGTTATAGGTATTTCTCCTATGGACTATTTAAAAATGTTTGCAGTTTAGCCCTTTCATTTAGGCTGTGATACATTTTGAGAAATTTTTTTATGTGTCTTCCTTCATCTTCAAAGCCAGCAACAGAGACTCTCAAGTTGAATTCCTCCCACCTTTTAAATCTCTTTTTCCAGGAAAAGCCTCGTCTATTTTTAGAACTCATCTGATTAGGTCAGGCCCAGGGAGGATCATCGCCCTTTTTAAAAGTCAACTGTGCCATATAACACAACTTAATCATATTCTGTCATATTCTTCAGTGCCTTCCACACTCAACAGGATAGGACTCTACAAAGGTGTGGGTCATAGGGAGTAGAATTCTGTCTGCTACTCCTACTGATGTGTCTATTAAGGGGGCATAATACAGAGAGGGAAAAACATACTGAGTACACTTTTACTCACCATCCCAAGGATATTTTGAAAAGTTAAATCAAGAGTAACAATACAAAACAAAACTACCTCACTTTCTGTTTGTGTATTAAAATATTCTTAAACTACGATTTTGTATGAAAATATTCTTAAGTGCCTCTCTGGCCGACATCTTGGCGAGGCAGTAGCACATCCCTGTTCTCTGAGTCCTGTGATGCCGCCCAAGGACGACAAGGAGAAGAAAGATGCTGGAAAGTCAGCCAAGAAAGACAAAGACCCTGTGAACAAGTCAGGGGGGCAAGGCCAAAAAGAGGAAGTGGCCCAAACGCAAAGTTCGGGACAAGTTCAATAACCTGGTCTTGTTTGACAAAGCCACATATGACAAGCTCTATAAGGAAGTTCCCAACTACAAGCTTATAACCCCAGCTGTCGAGAGGCTGAAGATTCGCGGCTCCTTGGCCAGAGCAGCCCTTCAGGAGCTCCTTAGTAAAGGACTTATTAAACTAGTCACAAAGCATAGACCTCAAGTGATTTACACCAGAAACACCAAAGGTGGGGACTCCTCAGATGCTGGAGAAGATGCATGAACAAAAGATCTCACCGGCTATACATTTTGAAAAATAAACCTTTATTAAATAATAAAAAAGTTTTTAAGCATATAAAATTTCAAACCTCTATTCTAATATATGATTGCTCAAACAAAAATAGTTACAATTTGCTATTTAATATTAGATGATAAAACTTTCAAATCTTACAATTTAGTAAATATATTTTCATTTATAACATTTTCCATTAGCTAACTCATAAGATAAAGGTGAACACAATGTTCACGATAAATAAGAACCAGTGTGGTTGCCTTCAGAGTTAATGTGCAGTTCGAACTGGTCTTTTTCAAATTCAAGTGCATGATAAATTACATTGATTGCATTTTCATGAAGATACCTTGCTAAGATGATGGCCTCATAGGAGCTATAAAATACCATACTTGAATGGTTTTGAATAAAAATAAAATACAATTATTTGGAAACTGATATGTTGAGGGATTTAGAATAAATTTGGTTTTAAAGGCCTAAATCCACTCTAATTATTCATTAAGGAAAATCAATCACAGGATGAAACATGAATTAGATATTCCTAAATGTCATAACATTTATATATTGGATTTTATTTTTACTTCATTAAGAAACCAAATAGAACTGTAATTAAAGAAAATGATAGCATATGGTAGACTGTTCATGGTTTTCCCAACTTTAAACACCATTAGAAATCCTACCCTGTGAAGGACAAGCCAAGTGAACTATATGCATAATTAATTAGAAACTTATCCACTTTTAAATCATAGGAAAATCTACTTTTATTTAATTTGAAATCTGTTACACAACTCCATTTAAAAATGAATGTCCTAAAATTTCCCATAAATTTGAAAGGGGATCAGAGTGAATGAGGAGCAGGGGCTTGAAACATCCCCTAACAAAATTACTTAATTTTTTTAGACTTAGAGTAGATGCATTTTGAAGTTATGTTTTTATAACTTTTATAATAACAAGTTAATCCCCCTCTTCAAAGCCATGATTCAATAAAAATCATTAAAATGCCTACTGTGTGCCAGGTGCTGGGAAAAATTCTGAGTGAATAGAAACAGAAGATTTGATCATGACCTCATCAAGTATGTTGGAAACCAAGACAAGCAAAGAAATATTTACAATATACTGTGATAAATACTATTGGTCTGAGAAGAGTAATTGGCAGACAAACTAGTACATTATCCTAAAAGCCTGATCACCCACAAATTATCAGGTTTCAACTTTATTTTTCCCTCTCCCATCCCAGTTCGTTCGTTCCTTCCTTCCTTCCTTCCTTCCTTCCTTCCTTCCTTCCTTCCTTCCTTCCTTCCTCCCTCCCTCCCTCCCTCCCTCCCTCCCTCCCTCCCTCCCTCCCTCCCTCTCTCTCTCTCTCTCTCTCTCTTTCTTTCTTTCTTTTTATTATTTTTACATATGTCTCCTTTTTCCCCAGTTGACCCGACCCCCCCCCCCCCCCCGCAGCCATTCCCACCCTGGGCAATTCCCCACTGCCCCAGTGTCTGTGTCCATTGGTTATGCTAATATGCATGCATACAAGTCCTTTTGTTGCTCTCTAACCACCCCTCCACTACCATTTGTCTCTGGATCTCTTCTTGTTCATCAAATTATGTTGATCATTATATCCCACATATGAGTGAGATCATGTGATATTTATCTTTCTTCCCTTTGACCCAGTGATCCCACTTCTAGGACTATCCCAAGAAACCAGAAACACCAATCAGAAAAGATATATGCACCCCTATGTTCATAGCAGCACAATTTACAATAGCTAAGATTTGGAAACAGCCTAAGTGCCCATCAGTAGATGAGTGGATTAAAAAACTGTGGTACATCTACACAATGGAATACTATGCCACTATAAAAAGGAAGGAACTTTTACTATTTGCAACAGCATGGATGGAACTGGAGAGCATTATGCTAAGCGAAATAAGCCAGTTGGAGAAAGATAAATACCTGGTTTACGTTCTTAACTCCAGTATGGATATAGATATCTCTCCCTGAAGTTCATAATAATTTTTATGTTGGTCAATATTCTAATGGCCTAAAACAGTAGTAGATGAGCTATCCTTGAATCTTAGCATTTTCATTCAGGATTGAGATAACACCAAATGCACAGCATTCAAATAATTTATACTTTCATGTTTGGGGTGGGATGGACTGGTGTGGTATATTGTGATGGTAAGTGAGGGGATGTTGTGTTGGAAGTGGCATGGTGTGTTGTGTGGTTACTGTAATGTGGTCTGTTGGGGATGGTAGATGTGGAGGGTGGGGTGTGTAGTTTGTGTTGTGCTCTGTGGTATGCTAGTGTAATAGAGGTGGTGTGTGTGCATGTACATGCTGTGGGATGTGGTGTTCAGGTACCATGTAACATAATAGGAATTATATGTATGGTGTGTAGATAGTGCATTCTGAGACATGACATGTCATATACAATGTAGTGGACTGAGATGGTAGTGTGGTGTGCTGTATTTTATGCTACTTTAAGTTCCATGTTCCTGAAGTCCTACAAACATTGACAGAAATATAAGTTCCTGAAAATTAACAAGGAACCCAGGGTACACTCATAGAGTATTTACTGTGTGAACTTGCTAAGTTTCAATATATCTTTTTGTGTGATCAATGCAACAGCACATAAATATGGAAGGTTTGTTTGGTACAAGGCTGAAGCTGGGTGTTTCTAAGATGAATAAGACAAACTACATAAGCATCCTCCCAGAGCTCTGGTATAGGAAGAGTATAAATATGTCACAATATGTAGCTTTTATGATCTTGACAACAAGCATGAGGTTTCCATTTAGGGAAGGAAATATTTTAAGGGAAATATATTGATAGACAATGTGAGCTGGGAGGTGAAATCACCAGAACATGAGTGTCCACAACACCCAATCACCATTAAGAGCTATTCAGTATGAGGAAATCAGATAACTTTCTGATGCTTTTGTCTTTTTCTTTCTCATTTGAAATGAGTGAAAGATGTAAATGAGAGAAGAGACATGGAGAAAAGAGACCCTGTGAAATTATGTTGAGTGAAGGCTAGTGGGAGAGGGAGGTGAGATGAAAAGAAGCTACCAAACATTTTAAGAGGGTCTTCATGTTTAAAATAAAGCTGTAAATTTCTGCCATGTATGCACACCCTTTATCTCCACCTTGAAAACGTTCTCTCTCTTTAAAATCACCATTGTGTTTAGTAATCTCAGAATGTTGTGTGAAGAGAGAGTTGCAGAGGGTGATGTGAAAGGAGATAGAATCCAGAAAAGCTCAGTGGAGCCTTCAGATAGAGAGGAAGCAGGAATGAAGCACTTAATGTCTGTACAGATATTGGAGAAGGTTCTCTACTACTCCAAGGTTTACTGTCAAGGATTTCCACTAATCAAAAGGGGCAGGGGAGACCCAGGTATTCTCTGATTTATACATGTGAGGCCCAGTGTCAAATTAGTTGATTTTGAGTTAATCAGAAGGGAGATGTTCCTGGGTGGGTCTGGCTTAATCAAATGAAGATCCTTAAAGGAGAGACTGGGCTCTCCCTGATATGAGAAACTATTTCCATCACTGTTTTGAAGAATTAAGCTGCCATATTGTGAGAGGTCCTGTAGAAAGGGTCATGTAACAAGGAACCATGAGTGGCTGAGAATGACCCTCAGTTGACAGAAAGAAAAAAACCTTCAATATTATAACTGCAAGGAAATGAATTATGCCAGCATCCTAAGAGTGTTTGCAAGCATATTTTTTTCCATCGTCCTAGATGCCACCTGGATTTTAACCTGTTGAGATCCTGAATCAGAGAACCCAGATAGGCTGTGACTGAACTTCTGACCTATAGAAACTATGCGATAATACATAATTGTAGTTACTTTTCTTTAATCATCACTTGAGGATATGTTTTTTTTTATTATTGACTAGAGGCCTGGTGCACAAATTCATGCACAGGTGGGGTCCCTTGGCCTGGCTGGCAATCAGGCTGATTAGGGCCACAGGAGGTTGGCCTGCCGGGGGGAGGGACCACAGGAGGTTGGCTGGCGAGAGAAGGGGCTATGGGAAGTTCCAATAGGGGCAATCAGGGCCAGCCAGCTGGGGGGAGGGGCCATGGGAAATTGGCCAACTGGCCCAATGGGGGCCAACTGGCTGGTCATCCAGGGGGAGGGGCAAGGGTGAGGGGCCACGAGAGGGTGGCTGACTGGGGGGAGGGGCTGTGGGAAGTTGGCCTGCCAGCCCAATCAGGGCCATCGGGGCCAGCTGGTCAGGGGTGGGGCTGTGGGAGGTTGGCTAGCTGGGGGAAGGACCATGGGAGGTTGGCCAGCTGCACCAATCGGGACCATCGGGGCCGGCTGGCTGGGGGGAGGGGCCATGGGAGGTGGGCTGGCCTTGGGAGGTTGGCTGTGGGAGCTCACTGACCACCAGAGGGCAGCTCCTGCATTGAGTGTCTGCTCCCTGGTGGACAGTGAGCATCATAGCAACTGGTCAACAGGTCGTTCCGGTCGTTCCAGTCATTCGGTCACTTCCCAGTGCACGATTTGTGCACATTGAAAGGAAATTAATTAGAAGAAATATTTCAGAGGCCAGGGAGGGACCGCGGGAGGGCTCCAGGGCATGTCTGGCTTGTCTTGCCCAGTCCTGATTGGCTGGACCCCAAAAGCAAGCTAACCTACCTATTGGAGTGTCTTCCCCCTGGTGCTCACTGTGCATCATAGCGACTGGTCGAATGGTGGTACGAACGGTTGGACACTTAGCATATTAGGCTTTTATTATAGAGGACTAGAGGCCTGGTGCACAAAATTCAAGCATGGGTAGGGTCCCTAGGCCTGGCCGGCGATCAGGGCCGATTAGGGCCTTCTTTCTGCTGGCCGGGGCCTCCCTTCCCCAGCTGCTGGCTGCTGGCCAGGGCCTTCCTTCATTCTGTGCCACTCCCTGGTGGTCAGCGCACATCATAGTGAGCGATCGGTCTCCCAGTCGAACTCTCTTGGGGACAGTTTGCATATTAGGCTTTTATATATATGGATTTTAGAGAGACAGAAAGGAAGAGAGAGAGAGAGAGAAACATTGATGTGAGAGAGAAATATTGATCGGTTGCCTCCCATAGTTGCCCTGACTGGGAATCGAACCAGCAACCTTTTGGTGTAGGGCAGTGGTTGGCAAACTCATTAGTCAACAGAGCCAAATATCAACATTACAACGATTGAAATTTCTTTTGAGAGCCGAAAACCGACTTCTGCGCATGGGCCACGAAGTTTCAATCGCACTGTACGTGCACGCCCGCACGTGGTATTTTGTGGAAGAGCCACACTCAAGGGGCCAAGGAGCCACATGTGGCTCGCGAGCCACAGTTTGCCAACCACTGGTGTAGCGGATGATACTCCAATACTCCAAACAACTGAGCCACTTGGCCAGGGCCATGATTGTAGTTTTAAACTGGTAAGTTTGTGGTGTTATGCAACACAGAAAGCTAATATGCTCAGCAATTTTGATTGAATTATGATCCAAAAATATCTCAGTGGTCCGAAGTGATCAAAATACCAAATACTGGTCAAAATATGATGCACTAGATGCCTTAGAATATAAAAACTTATTTTCTCACCTCTCTTCTGGAGGCTAGAAGTCCAACACCAGAGTTCTAGCCCAGTGATCGGCAAACTCATTAGTCAACAGAGCTGAATATCAACAGTACAACAATTGAAATTTCTTTTGAGAGCCAAATTTTTTAAACTTAAACTTCTTCTAACGCCACTTCTTCAAAATAGACTCACCCAGGCCATGGTATTTTGTGGAAGAGCCACACTCAAGGGGCCAAAGAGCCGCATGTGGCTCGCGAGCCGCAGTTTGCTGACCACTGTTGTAGCCAATTTGGTCTTCAGTGAGGGCTCTCTTCTTAAGACAGCTTCCTTCTTGCTGTGTCCTCAGATGGCCTTACCTTGGTGCCTGTGAACAAAGATTGATTGAGTGAGCTATCTGGTGTCTCTTCTTATAAGGAATTGATGGTGTTGAGTCAGGGCCCCACCCTTATTACCTCATTTAATCTTAATTACTTCTTTACTTCAACTGCAGTCAGACTAAGAGTTAGGGCTTAAATATATGATTTTTATAGGGATATATCCTTTCAGTCTTTAACAGTACTTTGCCTCAGAGGATTTCATACATTGCATAAATGATATCCTATATAATAAAAGCCTAATATGCAAATCAACCGAACGGTAGAACAGCCGGTCACTATGATGTGCACTGACCACCAGGGGGCAGATGTTAAATGCAGGAGCTGCCCCCTGGTAGTCAGTGCACTCCTACAGGGGGAGCGCTGCTCAGCCAGAAGCTGGGCTCATGGCTGGTGAGCGCAGTGGCGGTGGTGGGAGCCTCTCCAATGTCTGCCCCAGGCAGGCAGTAAGGAGTGCAGGGTCCCAGACTGTGAGAGCCCTGGACTGTGAGAGGGATGTCTGCCTGCCAGCTTAGGCCCGATCCCTCTGGGGATCAAGCCGGCAGGCGGACATCCCCCGAGTGGTCCTGGACTGCAAGAGGGTGCAGGCCAGGCTGAGGGACCTCCTCCTTCCCCCAGTGCATGAATCACATGCACTGGGCCTCTAGTATAGTATATAAATCTAGAGTACTTTAAAAATAAGCAAAATGATGACTAGACCAATAGAAAATTTGGCAGAGGAATCCTAACATTATATTAAAAGATAATTTGATGTGCTTAATAATAAGTGTAGATGAAAACCATGACATTGATTTTGCTTACCAAATTTGCAAAGGTTAAAATAGTTAAAGATTCCCAGTGATGACAAAATGTGGAGAAAAACTAATCTCATACATGTTGCTGATTTGACAGTTTCTCAAAATTTAAAATGCACATACAATGTGAGCATATAGAAATATATCTATTATAACATTGTTAGTGGTAGCAATATATTGGACTCATCTAAAAATTCCATTAAGAGGACAATAGTTAAACAAATTACTATGGTTATCACTAGCAATTTGAAAAAAAAAGCAGGTGGACCTATTGGTATTGATTTTAAAATTAAGGGCATTTTATAATATTAAGTGGAAAAAAGTTAACTGCAAGTTATTTGTTGTAGTGCATTACTGTGATATCATTTTAAAAAAGTACTTAGCAATGTGTATACATATTTCTGGCAACAGTAACAGTATCTGGATACTGAGATTTTAGAATGATTTTTATGTTTTGAAATTTTCTGTTTTTTTTAAACATCTTTTCAATAAATCCTTTTCTACTGTAAGATTTTAAATTTTATTTTAAAATATATTTTTATTGCCCTGACCGGTTTGGCTCAGTGGATAGAGCGTCTGCCTGCGGACTGAAGGGTCCCAGGTTCGATTCCGGTCAAGGGCATGTACCTTGGTTGCGGGCACATCCCTGGTGGCGGGTGTGCAGGAGGCAGCTGATCGATGTTTCTCTCTCATTGATGTTTCTAACTTTCTATCCCTCTCCCTTCCTCTCTGTAAAAAATCAATAAAATACATTAAAAATATATTTTTATTGATTTCAGACAGAGGGAGAGATAGAAACATTAATGATGAGAGAGAATCATCTATTGGCTGCTTCTTGCACCCCCCGCCCCCCAATGAGAATCAAACCTGCAAGCTGACCAGGGAATCTAACCAAGACTTTCTGGTTCATAGGTGGACACTCAAACCACTGAGACACACCAGCTAGTCTACCATAAGGTTTTATAAAAAACAGACTAAATCATCCTATCTAATAAATAGGGAATATGCTAATTGACCATCACTCCATCACAAAGATGGCTGCACCCACAGCTGAAGCCAAGTTCCCATAAGGAGCCTTAATGAGCAATCAGCAGGGACCTGAGACTATGCCCTCCCCGACCCGGCAGGGGTTGACAGGACCTCAGGTCGCATCCCCCGCCCTGGCATCAGGCTGGGGGACCTCAGGCCACACCCCCTGCCCTGGTGCCAGGCCAGGGGACCTGAGGACATGCCCCCTGCCCGGCGGGGCTTGACAGGGGACCTCAAGGTGCGCTTCCCATCCTGGTGCTGGGCTAGGGGACCTCAGGCTGCTCCCCCTGCCCCAGTGCCAGGCTGGGGGACCTCAGACCACACCCCCCGCCCAGTTGGGCTTGACGGGGGACCTTGGGCCATGCCCCCCGCCCCAGCACTGGGCCAGGGGACCTGAGGCTGCGCCCCTCTGCCTGGCTGGGCTTGACAGGGGACCTCAAGGTGCACCCCCAGTGCTGGTTTGGGGGAACTCAGGCCGCGCCCCCCGCCCCAGCACCGGGCCAGGGGACCTGAGGCTGCACCCCTCTGCCTGGCTGGGCTTGACAGGGGACCTCAACCTGCACCTCCGACCTGGTGGGGCTTGACAGGGGACCTCAGGCTGTGCCTCCCGCCTTGGCACCAGGCCAGGGGACCTCAGGCCATGCCCCCCACCCGACAGGGCTAGACAGGGACCTCAGGCCACATCCCCCTGCCCCGGCGCCAGGCCAGGGGACCTCAGGCCATGAACCCCAACCCGGCGCCAGGCCAGGGGACCTGAAGCCACGCCCCCCTACCTGGTGGGGCTTGATGGAGGACCTCAAGGTGCGCTTCCCGTCCTGGTGCTGGGCTAGGGGACCTCAGGCTGCTTCCCCCACCCAGTGCCAGGCCGGGGGACCTCAGGCCGTGTCCCTCACAAGGTGGGGTTTGACAATGGACTTCAGGCAATGTCCCCCACCCCGGCACCGGGCCAGGGGACCAGAGGCTGTGCCCCCCTGCCTGGCTGGGCTTGATAGGGGACCTCAGGCTGTGCCCCCCACCCAGTGGGACTTGATGGGGACCTCAAGGTGCACCCCCAGTGCTGGGTTGGGGGAACTCAGGCCACACCCTCACCTAGCAGGGCTTGATGGGGGACCTGAGGCTGCGCCCCCCCATCTGGCAGGGCTTGACAGGGGACCTCAGGCCATGCCCCCCACCTAGTGGGGCTTGACAGGGGATCTCAGGCCGTGTCCCCCACCTGGTGGGGCTTGCCGGAGGACCTCAAGGCATGCCCCCTGCCCCGGTGTGAGCTGGGGGACCTCAGGCCACACCCCCCATCCTGGCGCCGGGCCAGGGGACCTGAGGCTATGCCCCCTGCCCGGCAGGGTTTGACAAGCATGGGACTGGCTGGGTCTGGATCTAGCCCAATGGGGGTGGCCTGGCTGGGTCTGGGTCTCACGCGATTTTGAGGTGCATGTGGGTGGGCGGGGACTTGACTCTGGGTCCCATGGTGAGTGCCAGACTCTGACAGGAGGAAGGTTTTCATATACATTTTACTAATTTTCTTTCATCTCTGACACTTCTATTATAGAGAAAGGGCAAATAGCAATATTAAATTATTTCATCTAACCCCCTTTTAATGTGCACGAATTTCATGCACCGGGTCACTAGTTATTTAATATTAATATATTTAAAATAAGGACTTCTATACAATTAAAAAGAAAATGTCCTTTTATATACAACTAGTGACCCGGTGCACAAAATTCGTGCACATTAAAAGGGGATTAATTAGAGGAAATAATTTAATTTCCTGAGGTCCCCTAGCCCAGCACCAGGACGGGAAGCGCACCTTGAGGTCCCCCGTCAAGCCCCGCCATATGGGGGTGTGGCCTCAGGTGCCCTGGCCTGGCATTGGGGCGGGGAGTGCAGCCTGAGGTCCCCCAGCCTGACTCCAGGGCGGGGGTGCGGCCTGATGTCCCCTGTCAAGCCCTGCCGGGTGGGGGATGTGGCCTGAGGTCCCCTGTCAAGCCCCACAGGGGCAGGGGAGGGCATAGCCTCAGGTCCCTGCTGATTGCTTGTTAAGGCTCCTTATGGGAACTTGGCCTCAGCTGTGAGTGCAGCCATCTTTGTGATGGAGTGATGGTCAGTTAGCATATTCCCTCTTTATTAGATAGGATTCTAGATTTTTGTTTTGTTTTCAACCAAATAAAAGGAAATTCATTACCCGTGTAATTGTGCTAAAGCTTGCTAGTGTAACTATAGATGATGCAGCTTTTCTGTTATTAATGGAGATGTAATACTTTTTCATCTTTAACAATATCTGTGCAGTTTGTGATTCATTCCAGTAGGTTTGGTGAATTATATGCTACTGCTCTACCTGTTTACAAAAGAGGAACACAAACTTCAAGAGTGGTTGTTTTGCTGAAATTAAACAAATTAGTAATTTTTCATAAGTGGCCCCAAAAAGTCAGGATATTATTTTGGTAATTTTGTACTTGATTCTTTTGCAAAGATGCAATTCTCTCATGTGTAGAGAAGTTCTGTCTGTTTGATTATGAGGATAAGACCCAAATAATATTCCTTCTCTCATCTCACCCAATATTCTTTTATCAGCGCATATTCCTCTATTACTTCATTAAGAAACAAATTATGCCATGATTATATTTAATGAACATGTTCAAATTACGATGAATGCAGTCACTCTGAATTTTATGCCTATTCCTTTTCCACTAAGGTCTGTCTTCTTTTATAGAAAGTGAAAAGGTATAAAGTCATGATTATTACAAAATAATGTATTTATCTGGCTCAAAAGAGAAATCCTTAAAAGGCTATACATATGATACTGGTCCTAATTAAAAATGATTTATGACAAGATAGCCATCTTTAAGTGATTAGGAAAATATGATAAAATAGCAACCTTTAAATGATTGAGTTGGAGAAAACCACTCAACCCAGCAATCCTATCTAATAAAAGAGTAATATGCAGATTGACCATCACTCCAACACACAAGATGGCTGCCCCCATGTGGTCGAAGATCCTGCTCCCATGTGAACACAAGATGGCCACCACAAGATGGCCAGCAGGGGAGGGCAGTTGGAAGGGACCAGGCCTGCAAGGGAGGGAAGTTGGGGGCGATCAAGCCTGCAGGGGAGGGCAGTTAGGGGTGACCAGGCCAGCAGAGGAGGGAAGTTGGGGGTGACTGGGCCTGCACGGAAGGGCAGTTGGGGGGACCCAGGCCTGCAGGGGAGAGCAGTTGGGGGGGGAACCAGGCCTGCAGGGGAGGGCAGTTAGGGGTGACCAGACCTGCAGGGGAGGGCAGTTAGGGGTGACCAGGCCTGCAGGGGAGGGCAGTTAGGGGCAAACAGGCTGGCAGGGGAGTGGTTAGGAGGTGATCAGGCTGGCAGGTAGAAGTGGTTAGGGGCAATCAGGAAGGCAGGCAGGTGAGCATTTGGGAGCCAGCAGTCCTGGATTGTGAGAGGGATGTCGACTGCTAAGCGGGCAGTTGGACATCCCTTGAGGGGTCCCATACTGGGGAAGGTGCAGGCTGGGCTGAGGGACAGCCCCCCGGTGCCTGAATTTTGTGCACCGGGCCTCTAGTTATAAATATAAGCCTCCACACTAAGTAAGAAACCAACTTTTCTTTGAGTCATGCTGATTATAGTACTCTATCAAATCTTCTTCCTTCCTGGTAATGAAATGTTCTCAGTTTTGTCTGTCTCCTGATCCCTGTTCAGATTCTGCAGTGGACTGGATACAAATGACCCGCAACTTCAATTTGAGATACACAAGGTTTGTTCAAACGTCTCAGCAAATAGAAAAAGAGATATTTGAAGCAATCACTTAAATGACTAAGGCACAAACATATATTTTTTTTGTTGTTGTTTAAAAATATTCACACTCTGATTCCTGCATTGACCAAATTGGTCTTTTTTTTGTTTTTTGTTTTTTGTTGCCTGAGTAAACAACTTTTATAGGACATAGGTAAGGAAAAAAGGAGATATTTGAAGGTGAAATTTAATCTTATGACTATAATACATATTTATTTTATCTGATCTCTTTGACATTGTTAATTATATTTTCAGTTGGTAAAGTGACTAAGGCTTTTTGAAAATGAGCCCCAATACAATTTTTAGTAAGTTGCCAAATACCTTTCATAGTAATGATCTCAGTGATGGAGAATATTGTCCATGCATCTCTCACCTTTTTAAATGTAATCCACATTGCTACATATCCTTTTAGAGTAGTCTGATACACAAGCTCACTTAATAAAATCGTTGAGATAAATGGAATTACTTTGCCTAACTTTCCATAGTAGATTTAAAAAAAAAACATTGATTTTTTTCCCCAGCAATAAAATTAAACTTTGAAAATCACTCTTCTTTTTCTAATGGCACTTAAGTTGACATAACAGTACATGTTGTTGAACATTTATTATCTAGCTGAGTAGAATCATCTTGCCATTAATTTGGATCCATCATTCCACCTCCAATGGTTTTTTAAAAAATATTTTTTCATTGATTTCAGAGAGGAAGGGAAAGGGAGAAAGAGATAGAAACATCAATGATGAGAGAGAATCATTATTTGGCTGCCTCCTGCATGCCCTACACTGGCAATTGAGCCCGCAGCCCGGACATGTGCCCCAGACTGGAAATCGAACCTTAACCTCCTGGCTCATAAGTTGATGCTCAATCACTGAGCCACACGGACCAGGCCAATGATGTTTTATAATATCTCTGTTCTGAGAGTACTCAGGTTTATCAAAGCCTCTTAGAGAAGGGATGTGTGACCATCCTCATGGTATCTTTTTTTGAGACTCTGTGAACAAAATGACATGATGTGCAGTAAACCACTCCATAAGAATATAATTTTGTAAAGTTGAGTAATTAGTAACAATAGTAAAAACATAGAGCTATCCTATATAATAAAAGGCTAATATGCAAATCCACCAAACAGCAGATCGACAGGTCGCTATGACGTGCACTGACCACCAGGGGGCAGATGCTCAATGTAAGAGCTGCCTCCTGATGGTCAGTGCTCCAGAAGCTGGGCTCACGGTTCGAGCAGGCCTAAGCTGTCAGTCCGACATCCGCCGAGGGCTCCTGGACTGTGAAAGGGGGCAGGTAGGGCTGAGGCCTCTAGTAAATTAATGAGATTATGGTGGACAATTTTTGAGGTCCAAAAAATATATTATGTATTTACTAAACTTAATCTCATTGATGATGAGTTTTAGGAGAGTACCATCAAGAACTTTAAATTCAATATTTATCTCTCTATTTATATGTCAGATATTATGCTCAGGCCAATGGGGGAAAAAAAATAGGAGGCCACCATTGCCCCCAGGAGCTCACAGCACTGTGGGAAAAACCAACGTGGAATCTGAGGGCTTTCATTAAACCTGGCAAATACAACCATAGAAATGCATAGGGGGTATTAATGTAGCATTGGAAAGCAGCATGAACCAACATGGATTGGTCTAGGAAGTTTCCTGGAAGAAGCCATAGATAATCTGAATCTTTAAGGCTCAGTTAGAGAGTCAGCAGAAGGGATAGGGACTGCTGCCAAAGAGGTCACACAGGAGAAATAAGCTGGGACTTCGATGAGCAGAAAGGGAAACAGGTAGGGAGTCAAGTCTTGTAATAGAAGGTGAGAGACAGGGAAGAAGACGGTGTGAGGCGAAGAGCAGCGGAGTCCTGAGCATTATGTCATTGTTTCAGTGTTATCAGAGTGTATAAAAATGAACTTAGTCCTAATAGAAAGAATTACTCTTGAGGATTCCCCTTCGCTGAGAAAAAAACCCACAGTATTTTTGACACCAATATTTTAGTTTCTTCCTTTTGAAAATATATCTTTTTGTGGAGAATATTTAACCCATTGAAGATAGAAACCCAGTTGATTCAAACATCAAATTCTTTACCAGTGCTGGTTCACTACAATCCCTCGGGGTTACTTGATCTCAGAGCAGAATGAACAAGTGTCTTTGGCAAGTGACCTACAAAGAATTATAAAGAATTCTCTCTCTGTGTTAGGGCAGTTGCGAGAAGGGAAATGAGGCAACAGAGGGTTGGGGAGACCTGAAGCAGGGGATGCCCAAGGAAGGAGCAGCATCTATATAATGTTTTCCTGCTGAGAGGACAAATAGAATGAGGAGGGAGAAGAGGAAAAATTCATTAATTGGGGTGGGGGGCATTGTTTTCCCCGAGAGAAGTTATAGTAGAATAATGAGAATCTACAGAGAGATAAAAATTATAAATAGAGATAAAAATTTAGTTTGTAGTACCGTAGAGGAATGAACTGTGGTAGAATAGAGACAATGCATAATATTTAAGGCATATGATGTGAAATGAAACACTGAGATGACTTGACAAAGGGTAGTATGTGCATATACAATATATATATTTCTTTTTGAAAGGGCAGCATGTATGATTCCCATTTTAGTTTAGAGGACTCTCGTTGGGTTTCATTTTGTTCTCTTTAGGATGAGAAATGAATTCATGCTTCTAAAAAGGGGTGGGGGAATCTTCTTTCTGCCAAGGGCCATTTGGATATTTATAACATTATTTACGGGCCATACAAAATTTCAACCTAAAAATTATCCTGCTATATTTGGTCAGACATTTAATTAACTCACCTGTAATGCCTTGGCAGGACCAGACCAAATGATTTTGCAGGCCTCATATGGTCCATGGGCCTGAGGTTCCCCAACCCTGTTTTAAAATACTGTTATTACTTTGTAACTATATAAAATACTAGAGGTTCCCCAACCCTGTTTTAAAATACTGATAAAATACACAAAATTTGTGCATGGGGGGGCGGAGGGAGGATCCCTCAGCCCAGCCTGCACCCTCTCCAGTCTGGGACCCCTTGAGGGATGTCCTACCGCCCATTTAGGGGATCGGGCCTAAATGGGCGGTTGGACATCCCTCTCACAATCCAGGACTGCTGGCTCCCAACCACTCGCCTGCCTCTGCCTGATTGTCCCTAGCTGCTTCTGCCTGCCAACCTGATCACCTCCTAACCCAGCCGTGGGCAAACTACGGCCCGCGGGCCGGATCCGGCCCGTTCGGCTGTTCTATCCGGCCCACGGAGCCGAAAGAGTGGAGGGTTCTCTTGCTCTCCCCTCCGCTCCTTTACTTTGAATTTATATTAGTTCACACAAACACTCCATCCATGCTTTTGTTCCGGCCCTCCGGTCCAGTTTAAGAACCCATTGTGGCCCTCGAGTCAAAAAGTTTGCCCACCCCTGTCCTAACCACTCCCCTGTCAGCCTGATCAACGCCTAACTGCTCCCTGTCTGGCCTGATTGCCCCTAACTGTCCTCCCCTGCCAGTCTGGTCGCCCCTAACAGTCCTCCCCTGCAGGCCTGGTCACCCCCAACTGCACTCTCCTGCTGGCCCAGTCACCCCTAACTGCCCTCCCATGTTGGCCTGGTCACCCCTAACTGCCCTCCCCTGCAGGCCCGGTCACCCCTAACTGTCCTCCCTGCTGGTCTGATCGCCCACAATTGCCCTCCCCTGCAGGCCTGGGTCCCCCACAACTGCCCTCCCTTACAGGCCTGGGTCCCCCACAACTGCCCTCCCTTGCTGGCCAGGTCTGCCCCAACTGCCCTCCTCTGCTGGCTCGTCACCGCCAACTGCCCTCCTCTGCTGGCCTGGTCACCCCAAACTGTCCACAACTGCCCTCCCCTCCAGGCCATCTTGTGTCCACATGGAGGCAGCCATCTTTGACTACATGGGGGCGGCCATCTTGTGTCTTGGAGTGACGGTCAGTTTGCATATTACTCTTTTATTAGATAGGATTTGTACTCAATATTCTTTAGAATTTTGGTAAAACTGTTTGGCAGTATAGCTGTTTCCTGTGAGCTGAGTGCTGAATGAGGCTGCTTCCTGGAAAGGCAGAGTGTCTCTCTCACAGAGTTTATGGATTTGGTTAAAAATAAACCACAGAAAAGTGTTCATAGGAGATGCTTATGTAAAAT
Organism: Plecotus auritus; assembly: GCF_963455305.1. Taxonomy (NCBI): domain Eukaryota; kingdom Metazoa; phylum Chordata; class Mammalia; order Chiroptera; family Vespertilionidae; genus Plecotus; species Plecotus auritus. Next base: position 41,299,995 of record NC_137785.1, on the reverse strand, counting down.
TCTGAAAATGTCCTAAAGATGTATTTAGGTAAGAACATGTGAAACTCCCCAATATTCAAATGTAAATATCAATTTTTCTCCTCCTGTATAGGAGGGATAAGAAATGGATGAGATGGAAATGAAACATCTTATTTTGGTTTACTTTTTTTATTTTACTGTATTAACTTTATTTCACAGTCTTTTATTGTAAAATAATGATTTTTTAATTATCTTTACAATACAAAACTCACTTTGTAAATAAAATCTGAAGATTCAAGTCACAGAAGGAAGCATGAGAAAAATAAAATAATTTTATCTTCTTTTTCATGGTCTTGAAATTCTCACTGATTTAATAACCCTGGAAGTACATTTAGGATTATTACACATCAAGCCAAATAATATTGTTTGCCAATTATTACATTAAAAAGGAACTTCGTATTAACTTAGAAATAAAGTAATGTCTTTATTTGAATGAGTAGAATTAAGTTGGAGGTAATTTTGATATTACTGAGGTGGCTTTACACACTGTCTATTTAAGCTGTTTATCCAAATCTTTTCATGAGAATGCCTAAGGGATGTTCTCCCCAACTTCCATTACTACACAATTGGGAAAATATTAGATCTTAATAGCAAACCATACTGGTACATTTTCTACTAGGATTTTTTTTAATCTGGAATTTAATTTAAGGATTTAATCTAATTTTCCCTTGAATTGCTCATTTCTTTTCATAGTGCTGGAGTGTGGGCTGTCTCATTTAAGGAAACCTCCCCATTCTTCAGTACTGTGTGAATACATAAACCAACATTCAGATAAAAATTTAAAATGAGTGTAAGGTAACTGAGGATTTCTCTTACTAAATTACTTTTATTGAAGATAAAATTTAAGCCCTGAATATAGAAGAAACATATCCCATTTGCAAAACTACTTAGAAAAGATAATAAGAAAAGGTAATAATAATCCCAGGGACTTAGCACATACCATCTGGTCGGCATTGCTCAAATAATTTGCATTCATTATGTTATTTATTTCTCCCAGGAATCATATAAGGTAGATACTAGTATTATTACTCAAGGCACAGAGAGGTTAAATAACTTAAATAAAGTCACACAGCTGGTGAGAATGGGGTCCAGAATACATATTCAAGCAGTCTGTTTTCAGAGCTATAGGTGATTCGCAAAACATATGCCGTGTGTAACATAGTTCATTGCTGAACAGTTGTTAACAACAAGAACTGGTCATTAAAAGTAATGTAAAATTGTCCTGGCTAGGTGGCCCAGTTGGTTGGAGCATCATCCCGTACACTGAAAGGTTGCATATTTGATTGCTGGTCAGGGCACATACCTAGGTTGTGGGTTTGATCCTGGTTGGGGTGTATATGGGAGGTAGCCGCTTGATGTTTCTCTTTCACATTGGTGTTTCTCTGTCTCTCTCTCTCCCCTCTTCCTCTATCCTTCTCTCTAAAAATTGATAAAAAGATATTCTTGGGTGAGGATATAAAAAAAATAAAATAATGTAAATTTTTGGAAATCAACAAAAGTGAAGAAAGAGCTGATTGCCTACTAGCTGAAATATTTTATGTAAGCCTATCTCAAAAAATTACTTTAGTGGACTCATTTCATAATGTAAACTTTAAGATATTTTTTTCTTGTGTTTTCTTGATTGTAAGTATCCCAATTCAAGTAATTAATAAAAATACTGAACAAAACAGCCCTGGTCAGAGTTCCATCATAAAGTGTAAATGTCACCCATGGTAAAAATCAATCCAGTAGCTCTAGAAAATGGTAGATAAATTAAAATGCTAAGTCATTAAAGAGCATTGAGTCCATGTTTCACCATTTTGCCAGTTCAAATGAAAAGTTTGTCAAATGTCTTGGTGATATTCAAATACATGTTTAAGGAGTGAATTTTTATAAGGGCCAAGGCAGCAACTATGCCAAGCGACTGTAATTCTGATATCCCACTTTAGTGTGGAAAAATGAATGTGCTATAGAAAGAAGTTTTTTTTAAATGGTTATTTTTCCCTTTAAGGGTAGGAAAGGAGAAATGACCTACTCATGACTTTTTGCTATAAGAACCTGAAGAAGATGGTCTCTTGTCACCATGCAGAAAGGCTATTGGTCAGGGTCAAAGTGCAGATGATTGATTGGGCTTTCAAGAAGTACACACACTTTAATTTGGATGTTTTCATAAAAACAAATAGTGAATTTCGTGTTGGAGAAACCTCTGCAAGGAAAACCAGTTAGTGCATGCAGTGTCCCCGAAATACATTATTCACAGTAGATTTTAGGAGCTGAGCAAAGAAGCAAGAGACACAAAGTCCACAGGAGAGCATGCAGAAAATCTAGGAAAGGAGAGGTACAGAAAAGAGATAGTTTAAAATTAATGAAAACGAAAGTACAGGAGCAGACTCTTGTGTAAATGGCATATGGAGTCAGCCCTGATTCCAGCAGAGTGTAAGAATGCTGACCCAGCCAGCGTGCATAAGGGCTTCTTCCAGCTCCCAAACGAAATTCCCACCAGCACCATATGCCTGTAAATTGTTATGCTTTTCATTTAATTATTTAGTGCATTTGTTTGTAAGTTTTTCTAGAGGGTCATTAAGTAATTCTTTTAAAAAATAATCTTTGCTTAGAGTTCTGGTTGATTTGGTGGAAGCAAAAATGCCTGCATGGTGCAAAACTCTATCTACAGTGTTTCTAGTTCCCATACTGATGTCCACCTCTTGAATCTGCCTGCTGTCATACTTATGGTGAGATGAAATAACCACAGAGCATAAAATCTGTGCTCATAAAAGGAAGAGCCAGTGAGATATAGGAGATTATTTAAAATTAAAATTAGAAAAATTTCTCACGCACATAAACTTTTTTTCTTTAATTATCTTGGCGTCTCAATTTAAAAAGACCAGCAGTAACAAGATTTTGCACACATACACACATATGGACACACTCAGTTTATTTTTAGATTTTAAAAATCAGTATAATTCAAAAGACAAGATTGGAAATGTTTAACTGACCACTGAAATATGCTATTAATATTTTGAAAAAATTTCCAAATGTCATTAAGATGGGATTCTTCAAATGATATGCTCTATTTCTTTTCAATATCAGCATAAAGCTCTAATGCCCATCATTGGGTTGCTGAGGGTCATGGAGCTTAATAATCCCATTCATAATGTTAGAAGTAAGTATCTGAATATGAGTAGTTCATTTGGAGATTTTTAAATGCATACAGATTTCAAAACAGGTTGAAGTCTGATAAATCTCATGTTCTGTTATGGTAAAAATAATCATCATGAACTCTCTACCAATTTTTCTTTAAGAACAATAAAACTTGAATATAGAAACTCTATCCTGGTATATTTCAGTAGCTAACCCTCTGAATTTTTAATGTGGACAGTCAGCATTTCTGATGCTCATTACAGCTGCATTTTGCCACACTGCTGTCTCTAAAGCGGTCTGGATTTGACAGTTTGAATCCTGTAGATAAGATGGGTAGACCAATGAAACACTGTGAGCAACTCATGAGTAGGAGGGTCATAGATTCTTAGATTTAAAATCTATAATAATAAAAGCAAAATATGCAAATCGACCAAATGGCTGAACAGCAGAAAAACTGTCCAGATGACCAAGTTATGACACCCACTGATGCCAGGCCTACCAAGGTGGGTGCAATGCGATTGGTGGGGGGCCTGGCCATCGCCCCATGATCACCCTGCAGAGGGAGGCCCAGGCCACCGGCTGGCGGGGTGGTCAATCGGGGCTCCACGATTGCCCCAAAGAGGGAGGCCCAGGCCACCGACTGGCGGGCTGCAGTGGACTACGGCAGGTGGGTGGGGCCTACCTCTTTGGGGCGATTGATTGCAGGGCTCCCAGACTGTGAGAGGGCACAGGTTGGGCTGAGAGACCCCCCAAGTGCATGAATTTCATGCACCAGGCCTCTAGTGATATATAAGGCAGAGAAACAAATTGCCATTTTATATCTTCCTTCCACAATTTTTGTGTTTTGTGCCTAAAAATAACTGGTCATTAGATCACATAAAGGATTACGTAAGTTTTATTCATATACTAGAGGCCCGGTGCACAAAATTCGTGCACGGGGTAGGGGGCGTTCCCTCAGCCCAGCTTGCACCCTCTCCAATCGGGGACCCCTTGGAGGATGTCCGACTGCCAGTTTAGGCCTAATCCCTATAAACTGGCAGTTGAACATCCCTCTTGCAATCTGGGACTGCTGGCTTCTAACCGCTCACCTGCCTGCCTGCCTGATCACCTTTAACCACTCTGCCTGCCTGCCTGATCGCCCCTAACCTCTCTGCCTGCCTGCCTGATCGCCCCTTCCTTGCTCCCCTGCCTACTTGATTGCCCCTAATCTCTCTGCCTGCCTGCCTGATCGCCCCTAACTGCCTCTGCCTGCCTGATTCCCCCCAACCGCCCTCCCCTGCCAGCCTGATCTCACCCCCAACTGCCCTCCCCTGCCAGCCTGGTCACCCCCAGCTGCCCTCCCCTGCCAGCCTGATCTTGCCCCCAACTGCTATCCCCTGCCGGCCTGATCTCGCCCCTAACTACCCTCCCCTACCATCCTGGTCGCCCCCAACTGCCCTCCCCTGCTGGCCTGGTTGCCCCCAACTGCCCTCCCCTGTGCTGGCCTGGTTGCCCCCAACTGCCCCTTGCTGGCCTGATTGCCTCTAACCCCCTTCTGCCCTGATCTTGCCCCCAACTGCCCTCTCCTGCCAGCCTGATTGCCCCTAACTGCTTCTGCCTTGGCCCCCACCACCATGGCTTTGTCTGGAAGGAAGTTGGACGTCTGGAAGATGGCCGGTCGACCCGGTCTAATTAACATATTACCCTTTTATTAGTATAGATAGATTTTATAGGATAGGATTGCTTAAATGTGTGGGGGAAGCCTTTTTCAGCAGGAGGAGATGCTTTTGGCAGACAAAAATACACAATCCCTATATCTGGACTGATAGCCAGCCATATGCACTATACTGCCAAACCGGTTATTAAAAAATTGAACCTCTTTCTTACACTTTACACAAAACAGCTGTTGCCCATAAAACCCCTCCTCAGCCCCACCTTAGGTTCTGCCTTCACAGTTCACCCAGATTAGGTTCTGATTGGTTGGTTTCTATGCCAGTCAGTGCCAAAAGCTCCGCCTCCTAGGCAGCCATTGGCTCCTTGCAGTTCACCCAGATTTGGTTCTGATTGGTCGGTTTCTATGCCAGTCAGTGTCAAAAGCTCTGCCTCATAGGCAGCCATTGGCTCCTTGCAGTTCACCCAGATTTGGTTCTGGTTGGTTGGTTTCTATGCCAGTTAGCGTCTCCAGGCCTATCTCCAGGCCTGATCCATCAGGCCCTGCTTCTCTCTCTGGGCCTAATCTGCTGGAGATCAGGCCTTGCCTCTCTCTCTCTCTGGGCCTTACCAGCAGCCATGGCAGCTGCTGATCAGGCTCTGCCTCTCTCTCTGGGCCTCTCTCCAGGCTTGATCTGCAGCCTCTGTGGCAGCAGCAAGGTCATTAGGCCTCTGGCCTTGCCCTGGGCCGGAGGCTAACAACCTTGCCATGCCTGCCTCGCCCTGCCCACCCCCCCACTGCCCCACCCGCCCCCTGCCCGCCAGCCTTACTAAGATAGGAGTCTGTGGGCCGTGGGGGAGGGACCTAGAGGTGCTCCATGCACTTCTGGTGACCGGTCGTCCATCTGGTTGTTTAGGTCGTGACAGCCCCTGGCCTTTTATAATGTAGACTAGAGGCCTGGTGCACGAAATTTGTGCACGGAGGTATGTGTCCCTCAGCCCAGCCTGCACCCTCTCCAATCTGGGACCCCTCGAGGGATGTCTGACTGCCTGTTTAGGCCTGATCCCAGTAGGATCGGGCCTAAACGGGCAGTTGGACATGCCTCTCACAATCCAGGACTGCTGGCTCCCAACTGCTCACCTGCCTGCCTTCCTGATTGCCCCTTACCACTTCTGCCTGCCAGCCTGATCATCCCCTAACCACTCCCCTGCCAGCCTGATTGATGCCTAACTGCTCCCTTGCCACCCTGATTGCCCCTAACTGCCCTCCCCTGTAGGCCTGGTCACCCCTAACTGCCCTCCCCTGCAGGCTTGGTCCCTCCCAACTGCTCTCCCCTGCAGGCCTGGGTCCCCCCCAACTGCCCTTCCCTTCAGGCCTGGTCACCCCCAACTTCCCTCCTCTGCCAGCCTGGTCACCCCTAACTGCCCTCCCCTGCAGGCTTGATCGCTTACAACTTCCCTCCCTTGCAGGCCTGGTCCCTTCCAACTGCCCTCCCCTGCTGGCCATCTTGTGGCGGCCATCTTGTGTCCATATGGGGGCAGCGATCTTGTGTGTTGGAGTTATGGTCAATTTGCATATTACTCTTTTATTAGATAGGATTAGTACACTATCTCCATATTTTAACCTATTCTCATGGTATGCAGTATGAACTAGAGCAGTGGTCGGCAAACTCATTAGTCAACAGAGCCAAATATCAACAGTACAACGATTGAAATTTCTTTTGAGAGCTGAAAACCGACTTCTGTGCATGGGCCATGAAGTTTCAATCGCACTGTACGTGCACGCCCACATGTGGTATTTTGTGGAAGAGCCACACTCAAGGGGCCAAAGAGCCACATGTGGCTCGCGAGCCGCAGTTTGCTGACCACTGAACTAGAGTACAGTTCCTCCATTGGACTCTTAGAAGAAGTGTTGTTTCTCTAACAGATACTTTTATGGATGCCTGTGTTAACTCTAGGATCCCCCTCACAGGAAGATGTCCTACAGAAGAGAACTAGGGTTTAACTAGGACTGTGAGATTATACAACTCCATAAGGGCTCAAATAAACTATGGAAATGGAATGTCATGGAAGAACATATAAGTTGAGAAATATGACCAAATAAGTATGAAATAAAATCAATAAGATCAATAAAATCAATCAGGAAACCACAGAGCATGTATTCTGGGCTATGAAGCAGAACATTTTCCCTCAGTTGTAGAGAAATTGTCAGTAAGTGGCACAGATTAAGACTAAAGCAAACAAGATCCAGCAATTCACATATATGTTGTAAAAGGATGGCTTGGGATTCCCTCTCAGTATTCCGCCACTTTACAATGTATGCTAGAGATAATACACTGAAGAGGAAAGAAGGAAAGGCACATTTATTGAGCACTTATAAAGAGTAAGTTTCATGGAAGACACATGATCCTTATGGTTTCTCCATGTTATAATTATTCAGGTTTACAGTTAAAGTGAATGAGGCTCAGAGAGACAGTCATTGTGACATATAAGAATTAGAGGCAGAATTCACAGCCATGGCTCTTTAATTTCTGATCCTGTGCTCATTCCAAAACACTATGTTCCCTGGGACGTAAACACTCCCATACATGCCAGCATAATGCAGCCAAGTTAAGATAAATAAGTAATTTGTGAATTAACTACATTAGAATATGAAAGATGCCCTTTTATATAACAAGTAATTCCTGTTAAGTCTCCAATATTTCAGACTTTGTTTCCTTAGTCTTCTTTCTCCTTTTCTCAATACATCTCATATGCTGGTGTTCTTTGTAATTCTGTCCTAGCCCTTTTGTTTACACTCTGCACACCCTTTTGTTTACACTCTGGCATCTCCTTCCATGGAGGCACCTAAAGTATGTCTCTTAACTAGGCTCTGCTTAACTGATGTGCTGGCTTCACTGATGTTCACCATTCCTCAATGAAATATTTTCATTGATTCCCATAGGATGTTACACCGTTGTGTCTGGTAGGCTGCATTTGCTATTTTTCTTCCTACCAATAGAGTTGTATGCTTATCTTGCCCAGCAGATTTTTGTTCCTAAACCTATTGGGCTAGTGGGGCATGTTATTTTGTGTATTTTAGTTATATATTATGCCAAATAAAATAAATTAATATAAGAATATAGAGTTATTTTTATAAAAATCACATTGAGTGCATTGGTAAGTTTTGATATAGGAAATCATTTAAATTTTTTTCTATTTAAAGGTAAAGAAGAGTAGGAAAGTATAATAAAGATCTAGAATTATGTACTCAGATATTTTTTCACAAATGTTTTGATATTCTTAGTCCACTTTAAAAACTTGAAACCAGAAAAAATTAAATAATGCATTGTGAGTATAGTTTATGCAAGAAGAATAATGGAAAACAAAAAGTAGTAAGCCTCTTCTGAACAATTGGAATATCTTTTGTGTTTTTTAAAGTTAAAATAATATGTATAAAGTTTATAACTATTTCATGCTTTTACCTTTAGCTAACATCTTTAATTAAACAAACAGGGAAGTTGAGGAAAGTTAATGAAGATTACAAAGAGGTGGGCAGTGTTTAGGAAAATCAACAAAAAATAATTCAGTGCCCCAGACCTAGTAACAGTGAGGGACTCTTTACTTCCCCTCTACTTGAGGAGTCCCAGGGACAGTAGCCATATGGAAAGGGGCTTGGCTTTGGTGGAGGGCCAACTGAAGATGACCCCACATGGAGGAAGCCATAGAATAAAGCCACTGACCTCCTTTTCTCCTGCCTCTGATCTCCAGCTAGAGCCCTCCGTTGGATAGATTAATAGGATATGTAGTATAATCCATCACTTTTGTCTTTTACATCCACTCTGGATTTTTATATGGGTGAAAAATTTGTGCCCTCAACAGTGAATTCACATATCTGATTAAATAATGTAACATCTGGAGGAAATATGAATTAGAACATGTCACCATTTGTAAATCTAAAATGTTAGCTACATCATTGTTATTAATATAAGGTACTGTGATAAAAAGGGGGGCAGTTAACAACAACAGACCTTTTTGGTATAGTCCCCATTTATATACCTCATCACAAAGACAAAGTCAACAATCAGAACTTTAATCTTCTACCACATTTTCTGAGTTTCACTTACTGTCTATCACCACGTGACTAAATTACATTCTTTTCCTAGAGAGATGCATCAAACCTTCATTCCTAAAACAAAATAAAATAACCCAACCCTCTGTATCTTTGGTGTTCCTGTTCTTCATTGAGTTACCTCAGTTTTTCATTGACTAGGACTGTTGGACAATGGTGTTCATAGAGGCATCCCATTGAATCCTCTGGATTCTACATACAATTTTATTTGTACACACTCCTCCCCACCATTGGTAGCAACAACTCAATTTAAGTATCCTTGACTCAATTCTTATTTTTCTAGCACATGAGAACCTCAAAATGGCTGTAGAGTTGCTTCAACGTTCAATCTCTGACTATATTCTTGGGTGGAAATATTGCTCTCTTGGACAGTACTGCTTTCAAACCCCTTTAATCGCAGTGTTTCCAGACAAAGAAACAAAGAATTCATCAAGTCTATTTCTTAGTTTAACAGTGATAGAGACACTCCTACTTTCACTTTTCATTTTGGACCCATAGATTTCTGCACAATATATTGACCACTGGTTTAAGGAATATAGCATGTTCTGCAGCACTGCATTTGACCTTGAAAGGAATTGTTTCTCAACTGGCTTCAGGGACTGGAGCATGTATTAAGTCCAGTGACTTATATGGATGCGAGTGACCTATTGTTGAACTTGCTTTGTTATAAAAGGTGTCCACCTGGTCTGAGGTAATGTTGGATGGGATGAAATGGTGGTGGATAAGTCGTTCTGTAAGTCCAGGGATGATGTGAGATGGATACTATTCTTCAACACTTAAAATCATATCCTGGGCTGGACTTGGTGTTGAGCCAATTTCAACCCAAGACTGTAGGAGATGAAGGTGTTCCTTCAAAACTGCCATCAAGACTTTCTCATTTTTCACTTGTTATCTAAATTGAAAAGTCTTGGTTTTCAATTCCTCTTTTTATCCCCTACAGCTCTTAGAAGCAGGCAGCTGACCTCATTTTCATTATTATTACTAATTCTGTCATAACTGGTAAGTGTGGTGGCCATATAATCTCTTGCATTTTGTCTTCCACCTGCATCTATCTCATTCCATGTCGTCACTAGGAAAAATTTGAATAATCATGACATGCCACCCCATCCTGTGGCTTAACATTGTACCCCTTTCCCACAGCAAAGTGACTTTATGCACACTCCTTAAAAATATGAACAAACCATGTTCAGATTTTCATTTGAAAGTCTGTTTCCTGGGACTATTTCTGGTACTACTTACTGTATACATCAAGGTTCTCACAAAAGACAGAGGAAATGCATGGAGGAGAATTTGTTAAATGGATTATTCATAAAAGTATGGACAGCATATAATGATGTGCAGAAAGGATAGCAAATGGATAGAAGGGCAGGCAGCAATAGGAAGATTGGCTTTTTCTAGCCTCTTTAGTCTTGACTCTTTTGAAGGAACAAGGGAAGCAGAGCTGTAGGAAAAAAGCCACTTTCTTTTTTAGCTCCTAGACATCCATGAGACAGGAGTCCATCTTTTTTAATTGGAAGAGAAGTGGAAGAGGGAAGACAATCCTCTTTTTGTCCTTGCCTGTGGAAGTAAACTGATGTGTGTATGCATACTTATATGTATATTTATTTTCAAAAATTAAATTTTCAGTAGTTTTTGAGCTTTTCTTAAAAAACATGTGTGTTCTTCAAGATACATTGGGTCAAGGAAAAGAGGCTAAAATTAATGAAGTTTTCTTTCATATGTAGAAACTAATATGGGTTGATTATTGATACATGCCAAGAAATTGATAAGAAAATATTTAACAGAATACATGGAACACTATAAAGAATGTTATGATTTTCTCATGGATAATTACAATCAATTTATAAGTCCCTCTTTCTATATATAAGGACTTGCCTTTGGATAGTGTTCCACATGTACACATAGAAAAAACCCTCTATATGTATTTCATAGTTTATAATTGTTTAAAGTGTTAGTTTTTTTTTTAAATTCTCACTGGAGGATATTTTCTCCATTGATTTCTAGAAAGAGTGGAAGAGAAGGAGGAGGGGAGGAAAGAGGGAGAAACATTGACATGAGAGAGACATATTGATTAGTTGCCTCCTGCATGCACCCCTACATGGGCTGGGGAACATGAAACTGAGATATATGCCCTTGACTGGGAATCGAACCTGCGACCCTTCGGTCTGCAGGCCAATGCTCTAACTACTGAGCATTTGTCAGGGCTAAAGTGTTGCTAAGTAGAATAGCACAAATACTTTGCCATCAGCAATAGCCTGTATTTTTGTAACTATGAAGACTATATTTTATAATACAAATCATAGTGTGAGATGTTTTAAATGATGTAAAAAAGCTCTTTGTCAGACATACACACACACACACACACACACACACACACATACACATTTTTAAATGTTTGGATTACTCAACTTAAGTTTACTTGAAAATTTAAATTGTAATTTTCCTAATGCAAGACAACTTTCAAAATAAACACAATAGTCATTGACTACAATTTGACTAAACTAGGCTGTTTCAAAATTGTGATATCAATCAGTTTCTTGAAAAATCATCATCATCGCTAAATCTGATGTATGGAATTGCATTTTTAATTTTAGAGAATTTAATTTCTTGGTTTAATTACTCTGCATTGCTCAGGTTATACAAGAATCCTGATGAGTTATTTTTATTTATAGTGCTCCCATTCAAGGTGCTCATAATTATATCTTAGCGCAATTGAGTTCTATTTCAGTGCCTTTAAGTTTTTTTGAAATTCAGCTTTTGCCAAAGGTTAAAGAACTGTTTCTAAAGATAAATGTTATTTGCTAACATGACAAATAAGGACATTTGCACATATGTATTACAAAGTCATTACAAATGGGTGAAGTTATAATTCCTATTTGACAAAGTCACGCAGGTTCAGAATCATTAAACACTCGTGAGTACCTTCTGTGTAGGTGAATTTCCCCATGACATCTTCTTTCAGTGCTCAGAAATGTATACATTTGAGGTTTTAACAATACAAAAGTAAGTCTTCTTTTGTAGGCATCGTGAGCACTGTGACTACCAGGCTGCATAGAGATACGTTTCAGGTCCTTTAACCTGGCCCGGAAGACCTTTCATGGCCTCCCCTCCCAGCACCGCTCTGGTCACTCCCTCGGGCCCATCCCTGTGACAGCTGTCCTGACCTTCTTTCAGCTCCTCAGTACACCTCACTCTCTTTGGCTTTTGGTCTTCTCCCATGCTTGTTCCTCTCCCTTCTTGATCTTACTTGCCTCTAAACTGTCACCTTTTTACTGAACCTAATCCAAATTATCTTTCAGACACCAGCATAATGTCACATTACTTATTTGATGGTGCCCAACAAGTACTTATTAAATACATTATCCGGTCCCACTTGGCGAGGTTAGGTTATCTTGCTACATGTTCTTATAGCCCCTTCAAATCCTATCCCAGTACTGGTCAGTCATCACTGTATCTTCTTATTGAATGTAACTGTCTCCTTTGCAGCATATTTACCCCAGAAAAGGCCAGGGAATAACTGTTGTTTTTCCTTCAAATTCTACCACCTGTCACCAAGGCTTCTCTGTAATTGATGCTCAAATACATTTGGGTAAATGAGTCATTGACCAAATCAGACTCATCGTGGATCACAAAATACTTCAACCAGCAGTATAGAAGAGGCAAAGAAGTGAGTGGGTAGAGACCTCAGCTTGTTACAAATAACACAGCCTGTTCTGGCTTATCCCAGGAGGACCAGCTCGGTGTGTGGAGACTGTTGGAGTAGTGTAGAAGCTGTGTCCTTGTGCAGTGTGAGCCTGGTGTGGCCACACCACTTCAAAGCTGATGTATCAAATGGTGTTTTTTTTTTTTTAAATATATTTTATTGATTTTTTACAGAGAGGAAGGAAGAGAGATAGAGAGTTAGAAACATCGATGAGAGAGAAACATTGATCAGCTGCCTCCTGCACACCCCCCACTGGGGATGTGCCCGCAACCAAGGTACATGCCCTTGACCGGAATCGAACCTGGGACCCTTCAGTCCACAGGCTGATGCTCTATCCACTGAGCCAAACTGGTTAGGGCGTATCAAATGGTTTTTATGTTAAAATAAATCCCAGAAAAGCATCAGCAGTCTGCACAGTCTGTCCATGGCACGGCAGCTCCGGGGCAGCTGAAAATGCTCTGGTTGGTTCACACAGTTGATTTTTCTGCCTGGAAGTTATGCCAGTCAGTGTTCAGAGGGCATATTTTTTACACTAATGAAATCAAGAATTGAAAGAGTCCTCAGGCCAAAAGTGACCCATGCAATGACGGAAACGTAGCAATGAAAGATATATATGCGAGAGAAATAATTGTCGATTTGGTAACTATAATTTCCCACTTGGTTTAAATGAGACTCGCCTGGCTCATTCAATCAGCATGTGAACCAGGGCCCTGCGGCAGGCACTGCCAGGCTGATCCGCACTGCCTGTGCGTGGCTCTCTGCATCTTAAACATTCCTTTTCATTTCTGTCTTTCCCATTCCTCATGCCACACACTTTTATCTTTACATCTAGTGTTTTTTTTGTTTGTTTGTTTTGTTTTTGGTCAATACTATAAGAACAACAAATCGTGTCCAATAGATTGTCGAATTTATTCACAACAGACTTCATAAAAGGTATCTCAGGTGTGTGGGGGTGAAGGTGGAGACTGTTAGCAACTTGTCAGAAAGATAGTGAATTAAATTGGGATTTGTGAGTCTTAACGTAGGAGCCCCATCAAGCAATCACTTTCCAGCAGAGGCGTGGGCAGTGAGCACGTCACAACTTCTGTGCCTGTGGGAACTCAGGCCGAGAATCCCACTTATCATTTTCATTTTCTTAGGAAAATCAACTATTGATGCTTTGAGGAACAGAATACCAATTAGAACATTTCAGGCATGAAGGTAATTTAGAGGGTGAAGCAACAAAAATATCATCATCAAGTCTGTTGCTTACAGCAAATTAGCAGGTGGCCCTGAGAATGAGAGAGCTGACAAACGTTGTGCATTCATGAGCCCGGTTCCCCAAGGTGCAGTGAGAAAACATGCTCGTCACTGAAGGCAGGCACAGCTTCTGGACATTTCGGCACTTATTTATAAAACTGTGAAATAACTTGCTTTAATAGGAATCTGAGCTGAAGCTGGGTAATAATTTTTCTCTCTGATTTAGATTGCTTTTAGCTCTCTGTTCAACACTGTATTACATTGACTAGAAACAGACAGACATCAAGCCAAACAATTATTCAGATACATTTTCTGACAGGTATAAAGCCACTTTACCTTTATGAATGACAATTCAAAGAAGTTTACAGGTGATTTGACCACCTTCGCAATTCACATAAATGCAATTTAGGAGCTACTTATATTGCCAAATTGGACAAGGTACACTTTTCTGAGTTTGCATAAAGTGTTCTGCAAATTGTTGTTTTCATATTCTACCCCCAGACTTCTCAACACAGGATCTCTGATGGGTTTACTTTCTTTTAGTGGGAAAAGATTGGTGGGACGGAATTAAGGATTCCATGTAAAAGATGAACATTGGTGAGCAGAAACAGACTTCAAACTGACTTTCATTAGCAGAAGCCAAAAATGATACATCTACCGTAATTAAAACAGTGTGATGCTGGCATAAACAGATCAATGAAACAACTTGCTTAGTCCTTAAAGAGACTGTGATGTGATGCATATAATAAAATGAACATGAATGGGTTATTTAAAAAAATCATTGGGGGTACTTAGTTATATAGACAAGCACACACAAGCACATCTACACACACATTCCTTAGAATTTTTATCAGACCTCCAATGAAAAAAATATTCTACGTTAACATATATACTTATATTTATACATAAACTAGAGGCCTGGTGCATGAATTTGTGCACATGTAGAGTCTGGGAGGTTGGCTGGCCAGCCCGCCCCAGATTGGGGTGGGGAGGACCGATTGGGGGCGGAGCCAGCCGGGGGAGGACAGCTTTCTTTGTGGTTGGTGTGATGCTCTTAATTTGACCTCTACTTTCTGAGACTGAACCTGGGTTTTCCCGTCACTCCTTGACTGCATTCATGTGATTTTGATTTGGGCGTGGTAACCTCACTCAGATGTTTAGGCTCCTGTCTTTGAGCTGCTGTGATGGTTACCACCTCCTTCCCTTGCCCCTTCCTCCTTCCCACACCTTCCTTCTTTCCTCTTTCCTCCGGCCAGGTTTACTGAGTCAGTAGGTGACTCAACTTGAATGTTGACTCACTAATCAAATCAGTGGGCATTTATTAATTGGGCTCACAAAAAGGCTCAGAACAAAGGTGTTGGGGGCTGATTGGGGGCCAGGCTGGCCAGGGTAGGGGGGGCAATCAGGGCCTGGATCATGCCGGTTGGCTGCCACAGTGAGAGTCATAGCCACCAGTTGTTCTGGTTGTTCTGCTGTATCCGTCGCTGGGCTTTTATATATATAGATTGTAGCTATCAAAAAATCTAAAAATACATCAGGCTAATAAATAGAAAGGTATTTCTAATATTTAAAAATCTCCAGAATAAATAATATGTGTTATTATCCTTAGGTCCACAAAATATATATTCTGTAAATCAAAGGCACTGTGAAAAATTTTAAAAAATGGCAAACTTAAGAAAAACATTTAAATTTATGACAGTAATAGTTAATGGAGAGATATTTAAGATATTCATATGTCATACAAATCTTGAGAAAAAGCAGTAAAACAAAATAAAATAGGAAATGATGTGGATTTTAAGAGAAAATGAAATATTGGTAATTATTAAACTTAAAAAAGATAAATTAACCAGTAATTAAAATATATCAATTAAATAGCAATCGAAAACTTTCTGCAGATTGAGTTCATTAAGGGGCAGAAAAAGGAGGAGTGTACTTATAGCTTGGCTCGATCCTTCCCAAATCACCAGGCTCCATCCTTACCTACTCATCTGGCTCCATCTTTACCAACTCACCTGGCTCCATCCTTAACTACTCACCTGACTCCATCCTTACCACCTCACCTGGATCCATCCTTACCTACTCACCTGGCTCCATCATTACCTACTCACCTGGCTCCATCCTTAACACCTCACCTGGCTCCATCCTTACCAACTCACCTGGAGCCATCCTTACCAACTCACCTGGCTCCATCCTCACCTACTCACCTGGATCCATCCTTACCTACTCAGCTGGCTCCATCCTTACCTACTCACCTGGCTCCATCCTTAACACCTCACCTGGATCCATCCTTACCACCTCACCTGGATCCATCCTTACCAACTCACCTGGATCCATCCTTACCACCTCACCTGGCTCCATCCTTACCTACTCACCTGGCTCCATCCTTACCTACTCACCTGGATCCATCCTTACCTACTCACCTGGCTCCATCCTTAACACCTCACCTGGATCCATCCTTACCAACTCACCTGGATCCATCCTTAGCAACTCACCTGGATCCATCATTACCTACTCACCTGGATCCATCTTTACCAACTCACCTGGATCCATCCTTACCTACTCACCTGGATCCATCCTTACCAACTCACCTGGATCCATCCTTACCTGCTCACCTGGCTCCATTCTTACCTACACACCTGGATCCATCCTTACCTACTCATCTGACTCCATCCTTACCTACTCACCTGAATCCATCCTTACCAACTCACCTGGCTCCATCCTGACCAACTCACCTGGATCCATCCTTACCTACTCATCTGACTCCATCCTTACCTACTCACCTGGCTCTATCTTTACCAACTCACCTGGATCAATCCTTACCAACTCACCTGGCTCCATCCTTACCTACTCACCTGGATCCATCATTACCACCTCACCTGGCTCCATCCTTACCTACTCACCTGGATCCATCCTTAACACCTCACCTGGATCCATCCTTACCTACTCACCTGGCTCCATCCTTACCTACTCACCTGGCTACATCCTTACCTACTCACCTGGATCCATCCTTACCAACTCACCTGGATCCATCATTACCACCTCACCTGGCTCCATCCTTACCTACTCACCTGGATCCATCCTTAACACCTCACCTGGATCCATCCTTACCTACTCACCTAGCTCCATCCTTACCAACTCACCTGGATCCATCCTTACCAACTCACCTGGATCCATCATTACCACCTCACCTGGCTCCATCCTTACCTACTCACCTGGATCCATCCTTAACACCTCACCTGGATCCATCCTTACCACCTCACCTGGCTCCATCCTTACCTACTCACCTGGCTCCATCCTTACCAACTCACCTGGATCCATCCTTACCAACTCACCTGGATCGATCCTTACCTACTCACCTGACTCCATCCTTACCTACTCACCTGGCTCCATCCTTACCAACTCACCTGGATCCATCCTTACCTGCTCACCTGGCTCCATTCTTACCTACACACCTGGATCCATCCTTACCTACTCATCTGACTCCATCCTTACCTACTCACCTGAATCCATCCTTACCAACTCACCTGGCTCCATCCTGACCAACTCACCTGGATCCATCCTTACCTACTCATCTGACTCCATCCTTACCTACTCACCTGGCTCTATCTTTACCAACTCACCTGGATCAATCCTTACCAACTCACCTGGCTCCATCCTTACCTACTCACCTGGATCCATCATTACCACCTCACCTGGCTCCATCCTTACCTACTCACCTGGATCCATCCTTAACACCTCACCTGGATCCATCCTTACCTACTCACCTGGCTCCATCCTTACCTACTCACCTGGCTACATCCTTACCTACTCACCTGGATCCATCCTTACCAACTCACCTGGATCCATCATTACCACCTCACCTGGCTCCATCCTTACCTACTCACCTGGATCCATCCTTAACACCTCACCTGGATCCATCCTTACCTACTCACCTAGCTCCATCCTTACCAACTCACCTGGATCCATCCTTACCAACTCACCTGGATCCATCATTACCACCTCACCTGGCTCCATCCTTACCTACTCACCTGGATCCATCCTTAACACCTCACCTGGATCCATCCTTACCACCTCACCTGGCTCCATCCTTACCTACTCACCTGGCTCCATCCTTACCAACTCACCTGGATCCATCCTTACCAACTCACCTGGATCGATCCTTACCTACTCACCTGAC
The DNA here is from genome assembly GCF_963455305.1 of Plecotus auritus. Classification (NCBI taxonomy): domain Eukaryota; kingdom Metazoa; phylum Chordata; class Mammalia; order Chiroptera; family Vespertilionidae; genus Plecotus; species Plecotus auritus. The sequence continues at coordinate 41,281,998 of NC_137785.1, read as the reverse complement.
TCCATCCTTACCTACTCACCTGGCTCCATCCTTACCAACTCACCTGGCTCCATCCTTACCTACTCACCTGGATCCATCCTTACCAACTCACCTGGATCCATCTTTACCTACTCACCTGGCTCCATCCTTACCACCTCACCTGGCTCCATCTTTAACACCTCACCTGGCTCCATCCTTAACACCTCACCTGGCTCCATCCTTACCTACTCACCTGGCTCCATCCTTACCTACTCACCTGGATCCATCCTTACCAACTCACCTGGATCCATCCTTACCTACTCATCTGGCTCCATCCTTACCTCCTCACCTGGCTCCATCCTTACTTACTCACCTGGCTCCATCCTTAACACCTCACCTGGATCCATCCTTACTTACTCACCTGGCTTATCCTTACCTACTCACCTGGCTCTATCTTTACCTACTCATCTGGCTCCATCCTTACCTACTCACCTGGCTCCTTCCTTACCTACTCACCTGGCTCCATCCTTACCTACTCACCTGGATCCATCCTTACCAACTCACCTGGCTCCATCCTTACTTACTCACCTGGCCCTATCTTTACCAACTCATCTGGATCCATCTTTACCTACTCACCTGGCTTCATCGTTACCAAGTCACCTGGTTTGATTGTGCCCTTCATTGGCCACAGCTCCTGCTGTCACTTTCTATGCAGTAACTCCCCTAGAGAAGCGGTGGCACAGCTTTCTTATGTGGCCAGCCTTAGGGTACTGCACCATGTCTCTGGGTTATCTTTAACATTTCCCCACATCTTCATAAGGAGTGCCTCATTACCCTACTGAGTTTACCATTAGTTTCCTGTCAGTATACATCAGGATAAATAGGAAAATCTTTTTTCGTGGTTGTTGTTACAGGAACTTGACATTGTCCTCTGAAAATTATATTTTGGCCCATATTCCAATTTGAATTCCTACACAGGCTTTATGAACTATCTACAAAAATTTAAATAGATGTTAATTTAAACATTAAATCAAACAAAGATATTTATTTTCCATCACATTAATTTCTTTTGATATAAATAGTGGAAAAGTAGTTTTTACTATTTCATTACTTAGTTTGTATTAATTTTCAATTATTAAAATTTTAATTTTAAGGTATTACTAATTAAGAATATATATGATCTTTAGAGTAAACAGGAATAAAGTAACACTAAGCATTGTTAACATGTATTGGGAAATAAACTTTTAAAAAATATATATTTTATTGATTTTTTTACAGAGAGGAAGGGAGAAGGATAGTTAGAAACATCGATGAGAGAGAAACATCGATTAGCTGCCTCCTGCACAGCCCCTCCTGGGGATGTGCCCGCAACCAAGGTACATGCCCTTGACTGGAATCGAACCTGGGACCCTTGAGTCCACAGGCCGACGCTCTATCCACTGAGCCAAACCAGTTAGGGCAGGAAATAAACTTTTTATTAGATTTCACTAACACCACCAGATCAGATGAACATGCACTAAGTAACTGGACACCACAGGGACAGAGGAGAGGACCATTTAAGTAGAAAATTTGTGAAAACACTTCAATATAGCAAAATGAACATGAAAAATAGGAAGTCAACATATATCAACTGACAAAAATTCCACCTGGAGCCCTGGCCTGTTTTGCTAAGTGGTTAGAGTGTTGGCCCGAGGACCAAAGGTTCGAGGGTTCGATTCCTGGTTAAGGGCACCGTACCTCCTTGCAGGTTCTATGCCCGGTCAGGCGCTTGTGGGAGGCAACCATTCGTTATATCTCTCTCATGTCAATGTTTCTCTCTCCCTCTCCTCCCACCCTTCCATTCTCTCTAAAAATCAATAGGAAAAATATACTTGGGTATACTTGAGGATTAAAAAAAAATTCTACCTGGAAAAATAATCATAAAACAGAAATAAACTGAACAATGACAGTTAAAATGGATTAAATATACTCATAAAAGCATTTAACAATATGAAATACCACCTTCATTTATAAATTCAAAAACTAAGAATAGAAATGAACAACAACAAACCCCAGTCAGAGAGCTAATTGAACAAAGAAATGAAAAAAAAAAAGATGAAATGATGCAAGAAATAGGTAATAAATTACAAGATATCGAAAGAAGAATGGGCTGAAGTTAAAGTTAGTTATGGGCAATGAAGAAAGGCAGGCTAGAAAACAAAAGAATAAACATAAGGTTTCTAAATAAGAAGCAAAAAGTGTAAAATGGAAAGTAGTAGAAATGGAAGACAGGAAAAGAAGGAATAACATTATTATTTTAATTCCTGAAGAATGAAACAAAACAATGCAACAGAAATATTTTAAACTCCAACCTAAGAAAACTTTCCACACTTCTACTCACATACACATGTGCACACTAATGCTATATGTGTATGTATTCACATATATGCATTATGTATATATACATGCAATACACAACACATATCTTCTCAAGTTAGTATCATCTTGTTTAATGAAAACCAGTTTCCACTAAGAACAAGTATGCTCACAATCTCTGCTACTAATCAGCATTTTAAAGATGCAAATATTAATCAATATAATTGGTCAAAAGAAATAACTTAGAGGCTTAAGAATAGGTAAAGTAGGTAAAGAAGTGAAACCATCTTTTTTTTGCAGCTGACATGAACATATATCTGGATAACTCTAAAGAATCTAAAGAATCAATGATGAAACTAACTTTAAAAAACCAGGTATGTTATTAGGATATGTAATGAACATGTGGAACCGGTTTGAGGACGAGTTGAGGAAATGTTTGAAATATTTCTGAAGGACCTAAATGTATACTTGAACAAATGGAAACATTTCCCTCATTCTTAATAGGGTAACACAGCATTATAAAGATGTCTTTACTGTCCAAGTTATTTGCTAAATTTTAACTCGGTAACTGCTGAAAAGAAAAATAAAAGCAATTGTTTTTCATAGTGTTAGACAAAAAAGACAACTTCATATGAAAAAGGAACTGTAATATAATAAAGGAAATAATTAAAAACTATGAGAGGATAAGCAAAACTAGATGTTACTATAAATTATAACTCAAATAGTTTGATACTGGTGCATGGGTAGACAAAAAATTTGTGCATTATTATAGAAAGTCAAAATATAGACGCAAATATGGAAATTTATTATATGATAAAAGCTGCAGATGAACTTTACAATAAACTGCTTTAAAACTGAGGGGACACTTACAAAAAGATAAAATTAATTCTATAATAAAGTTTAATGCTTTATTCCCCAAGAGTATAAACAAAGGACCATAGGAATAAATTATAATGCCACTTAAAATATAATTTAGAAGAAAATGTCACAAAGTAAAGAGAATGATGTTGCTTATTGATAAATGTTATAGGAGGTCAAGAAGTAAAACATGGGTATGTCCCATTTTAGACACTATAAGAATGCATACAAATGCATCCATTAATTCAAGCATAGATAAATAAAAAGAAGAGAAGATTTTTTTCTTACTGTAGAATGCTGGGTAATAAATGCAGAAGGAACAATTGTGTTAAAAATTACCAGGTTTCAACCATCATAGTTATAATTTATTCAGACAATAGAGTTCAATTGAGGCTAAAACTAGTGGGTGAAAGTTAGATGAGAAATAGGATATTTTCATGGTTTCAAAATATCTCCACTAAAAGTGCTCATTAAATTACGAGAAGAAAGATGCTCACTTGATGACAGGGGAGAAACCTGATAGACATCACCCTAATCAAGTGGTCCAAGTTAACTTCACCAGTGTAGAGAAAAACCAACATCATTTATTTTTTAAATTAAATTAAATTAAATTTTATTGTTTAAGGTATTACAAATAGTAGTACATATGTCTCCTCCCCCTGGCCTCCCCCCGCTGCACTTGCCCTCACACCCCCCACCCCCAGTGATGTCTATTAGGTTTCTCTCCTGTCTTGCTTCTGTTGGTTGTGCTTACATGCATGCATACAAGTCCTTCGATTGATCTCTTATTCCCTCAACCCTCCCCTACTTTCCTGATGTAGTTTGACAGTCTGTTCGATGCTTCTTTGCCTCTGTCTATTTTTGTTCAACAGTTTGTAATGTTCTTTATTATCCATAAATGAGTGAGATTATGTGGTATTTATCTTTCACTGACTGGCTTATTTCACTTAGCATAATGCTTTACAGATCCATCCATGCTGTTGCAAATGGTAAGAATTCCTTCTTCTTTATAGCAGCTTAGTATTCCATTGTGTAGATGTACCACAGTTTTCTAATCCACTCATCTGCTGATGGGCACTTAGGCTGTTTCCAAATCTTAACTATTGTAAATTGCGCTGCTATGAACATAGGGGTACATATATCCTTTCTGATTGGTGTTTCTGTTTTCTTGGGATATATTCCTAGAAGTGGTATTACTGGGTCAAATGGCAGTTCCATTTTTAATTTTTTGAGGAAACGCCATACTGTTTTCCACAGTGGCTGCACCAGTCTGCATTCCCATCAGCAGTGAAGGAGGGTTCCTTTTTCTCCACATCCTCTCCAGCACTTGTCATTTTTTGATTTATAGATGATGGCCATTCTGACAGCTGTGAGATGGTACCTCATTGTTGTTTTGATTTGCATCTCTCGGATGATTAGTGACTTTGAGCGTGTTTTCATATGTCTCTTGGCTTTCTGAATGTCCTCTTTCGAAAAGTGTCTATTTAGGTCCTTTGCCCATATTTTGATTGGATTGTTTAATCTTCCTTTTGTTAAGTTGTATGACTTCCTTGTAAATGTTGGAGATTAAACCCTTATCTGAAATATCATTGGCAAATATGTTCTCCCATGCAGTGGACTTTCTTGTTGTTTTGTTGATGATTTCTTTTGCTGTGCAAAAGCTTTTTATTTTGATGTAGTCCCACTTGTTTATTTTCTCTTTAGTTTCCATTGCCCTAGGAGCTATATTGGTAAAGATATTACTACGAAAAATGTCTGCTATTTTGTTGTCTATGGCTTTTTCTAAGATTTTTATGGTTTCCCATCTTATGTTTAAGTCCTTTATCCATTTTGAGTTTATTTTTGTGTATGGTGTAAGTTGGTGGTCTAGTTTCATTTTTTTGCAAGTATCTGTCCAGTTTTCCCAACACCATTTATTGAAGAGACTGTTTTGTCTCCACTATATGTTATTGCCTCCTTTGTCTAATATTAATTGAGCATACTGGCTTGTGTCAATTTCTGGGTTCTCTGTTCTATTCCACTGGTCTATATGTCTGTTCTTGTGCCAGTACCAGGCAGTTTTGAGAACAGTGGCTTTGTAGTATAGCTTGATATCTGGTATTGTGACCCCTCCAACATTGTTCTTCTTTCTCAAGATTGCTGCAGGTATTCGGGGTCTATTTTTATTCCAGATGAATTTTTGGAGAATTTGTTCTAGGTCTTTGAAGTATGCTGTTGGTATTGTAATAGGGATTGCATTGAATTTATAGATTGCTTTGGGTAGTATGGACATTTTATTGATGTTGATTCTACCAATCCATGAACATGGTATATTCTTCCATTTGTTCATGTCTTCCTCTATTTCTTCTTTTTTAGCGGCCTGACATTTTCTGAGTACAGGTCCTTTGTCTCCTTGGTTAAGTTTATTCCTAGGTATCTTAATTTTTTGTTGCAGTGGTATATGGGATTGCTTTTTAAATTTCTCCTTCTGTGAGTTCATTATTGGTGTATAGAAAAGCCATAGACTTCTGGGTGTTAACTTTGTATCCTGCTACATTGCCGAATTCATTTATTAAGAGTAGTAGTTTTTTGATGCAGTCTATGGGGTTTTCTATGTACAATATCATGTCATCTGCGAATAAGGACAGTTTTACTTCTTCTTTTCCAACTTGGATGCCTTTTATTTCTTCTTCTTGTCTGATCACAATGGCTGGTACTTTCAGTACTATGTTGAACAGGGGTGGTGAGAGTGGGCATCCCTGTCTTGTCCCTGTTCTTGGGGGAAATGGTTTTAGTTTTTGCCATTTGAGTATGATGTTGTCTGTGGGTTTGTCATATATGGTTTTTATTATGTTGAGGTATGATCCTTCTATTCCCACCTTGCCAAGAGTTTTTATCAAGAAAGGGTGTTGGATTTTATCAAATGCTTTTTCTATATCAATGGGTATGATTATATGGTTTTTATCTCTCAGTTTGTTTATGTGATGTATCACATTTATTGAATTGCGGATGTTGTACCATCCTTGCATCCCCACAATAAATCCCACTTGGTCATGGTGTATGATCTTTCTAACGTAATGCTGGATTTGATTTGCTAGAATTTTGTTGAGGATTTTGGCATCTATGTTCATGAAGGATATTGGCCTGTAATTCTCTTTATTTGTATTGTCTTTATGTGGTTTTGGGATTAGGGTAATGCTGGCTTCAAAGAAAGTGTTTGGAAGTACTCCTTCCTCTTGAATTTTTTTTGGATAATCTGAGGAAGATAGGTTTTATTTCTTCTTTGAATGTTTGATAAAATTCCCCTATGAAGCCGTCTGGTGCAGAGCTTTTGTTTGTTGGAAGTTTTTTGATTATTGATTCAATTTTCTCCATAGTTATTGGCCTATTCAGATTTTTTGATCTCTCCTGGTTGAGTCTTGGAAGGTCATATTTTTTAGGAATATGTCCATTTCTTCTAGGTTGACCAATTTGTTGGAGTAGAGTTGCTTATAGTATTTTTTACGATTCTTCGTATTTCTGTGGGGTCTGTTCTTATTTCACCTCTTTCGTTTCTGATTTTGTTTATTTGAGTTCTTTTTCTTTGTTTCTTGGAGCCTGGCTAGAGGTTCATCAATCTTGTTTATCCTTTCAAAGGACCAGCTCTTGGTTTCATTGATCTTTTGTATTGTTTGTTTTTTTTTTTGGTCTCTGTCATTTATTTCTGCTCTGATCTTTATTATTTCCTTCCTTCTGCTCACACTGGCTTTTCTTGTTGCTCTCTTTCTTCAAGTTGCAGAGTTATATGATTTATTACCAGTTTTTTTTTGTTTTTTTGAGGTAGGCCTGTAATGCTATGAACTTCCCTCTCAGGACTGCTTTCACTGTGTCCCAAAGATTTTGGATTGTTGTGTTTTCATTGTCATTTGTTTCCAGGATGTGTTTTATTTCTTCTTTGATCTCTTTGGTAACTCACTCATTGTTTAATAGTGTGCTATTCAGCCTCCAAGAGTTTGAATTTTTGTGATTGTTTTTACTGTAGTTAATTTCTAATTTTATGCCATTGTGATTGGAGAAGATGCTTGATATGATTTCAATTCTCTTGAATTTGGAGAGACTTTGCCTGTGTCCCAATATGTGGTCTATCTTTGAAAATGTCCCAATGTGTGCTTGAGAAGAATGTATATTCTGTAGTTTTGGGGTGCAATGTTCTAAAGATGTCAATTAAGTCCATCTGATCTAGTGAGTAATTTAGGATTGATGTTTCTTTGCTAATTTTTTGTCTAGAGGATTTATCCAGTGATGTTAATGGGGTGTTAAAATCTCCTACTATGATTGTGTTGCTGTCAATCTCTCCCCTGATATCTTCCAGAAGTATTTTTATGTATTTGAGTGCTCCTGCATTTGGTACATAAATGTTTACCAGAGTTATATCCTCTTGTTGTATTGATCCCTTTAGAAATATGAAGTGGCCTTCCTTGTCTCTTGTTATGGTCTTCACTTTGAGGTCTATTTTGTAAGATATAAGTATTGTTACTCCAGTTTTTTGTTTTTTTTCATTTCCATTTGCCTGATAGATATTTTTAAATCACTTCACTTTCAGTCTGTGTGAGTCCTTTGTTCTGAGGTGGGTCTCCTGTAGACAGCATATATATGGGTCATGTTTTCTTATCCATTCACTAACTCGATGTCTTTTGATTGGAGCATTTAATCCATTTACATTTAATGTTATTTTTTTGACAACTGTTTAGTTTTTATTTCATAATCATAAACTTAACTCTTCAATCCAGTTAGACTGGGAAGGGGTAAGGAAATTATGGAACCCAATAAACTGGCGAGAGCACAGAGATTATGGAACATTCCAAGCAAATTGGAGTGAAGGGGTGCTCTCCGGAGCTACAGAAGGAATGGTCTGGTGGTAAAGATAAAACACAAGTCAAATTTATTAGAGTTGTCCACAGTCAGCAATGGTGATCTTCTTGCTGGGCTTGCCATTCCTGGACCCAAAGTGCTCCATGGCCGTCACAATATCCATGCCTTCTTTCACCTGCCTGAAGACCCCATGCTTTCCATCCAACCACTCAGTCTTGGCAGTGCAGATGAAAAACTGGGAGCCGTTTGTGTTAGGCCAAGCATTTGCCATGGACAGGATGCCAGGGCCTGTATGTTTCAGGATGAAGTTCTCATCCTCAAATTTCTCCCCATAGAAGGACTTGCCGCCTGTGCCATTATGGCGTGTGAATTCACCACCCTGGCACATAAATCCTGGAATAATTCTGTGAAAGCAGGAACATTTATAACCAATTCCTCACTCCCCAGTGCTCAGAGCACGGAAGTTTTATGCTGTCTTTGGAACTTTGTCTGAAAACAACTCAAAGGAGATGCGGCCCAAGGGCTCGCCATCGACGGCGATGTCGAAGAACACGGTAGGGTTCACCATGGCTGGTCACGGGTGGCTTCGGAGTGGCGGCATCTGCAAAGCCTAATATTATTTTTGATAGGTACTTGTTTGTAGCCATTTCTGTACTTTATGCCTGAGATCTTCCCTTTCTATTTCTTCTTTTTACAGCATTTCCTTTTGCATTTCTTGCATTGCTGGCTTGGTAGTAATAAACTCCCTTAGTCTTTTTCGTCTGTGAAGCTCCTGATTTCCCTTTCAATTTTGATTGATAGTCTTGCTGGATAGAGTATTCTTGGATTAAGTCCTTTGCTTTGCATCACTTTGTATACCTCCTTCCATTCCCTTCTAGCTTGATGTGTTTCTGTTGAGAAATCATTTGATAATCTGATGGGGGATCCTTTGTAGGTAACTCTCTGTCTCTCTCTTGCAGCTTTTAAGATTCTCTCTTTGTCATAAACATTTGCCATTGTAATTATGTGTCTTGGTGTGGGTCTTTTGGTATTCATCTTGCTTGGGACTCTCTGTACTTGTGTAACTTTTTTCTTCCCCATATCAGGGAAGTTTTCTGTCATTATTTCTTCAAATAGATTTTCTAATCCTTGCTGCTCTTTTTGTCCTTCTGGCAATCCTATAATATGTATGTTACTCTGTTTTGTGTTGTCCCAAAGCTCCCTTAGGCTCTCCTCCTGCTTTTTAATTTTTTTTCTCCAGTTGCTGTTCAGATTGGGCTTGTTTCTCTACTTTATCTTCTAACTCACTAATTTGGTCCTCTGCTTCTTCTAGTCTACTGTTGAAACCCTCCATGATGTTTTTGATTGTAGCTATATCACTTTTGATTTCTTCCTGATTTTTGCATAGGTTGTTGATTTTCTCATCTATCTGATGTATGAACTGTATGACCACCATTACTCTGAATTCTTTTTCTGTCATGTTGCATGCTTCTGTTTCACTTATTCCCTTTCTTGACAATACCTCATTTTCTTTCCTCTGGGGATTGTTTCGTTGTCTCCCCATTCTAACTATCACCAGAAGGTTCAAATGTCAAGTTGCGTGGGCCTGGGCTGTGTGCAGTGGGAGCTTTGTACCACCTGAGTATCATTGAAGAGCTCCGACACCAAGACGTGTGGCTGCCGTGGGTTGGTGGGAGCCATGCTCGCCCAGGATCAGAGTCACCAGTGCTCAGTGTGACGCACCTAGAATCAGGGACCTCGCCTGTGCTATGCTGAAAAAGAGACCCCGCTGGCATGTGTCAAAAATCTGAGTCCTCTGCCCTAACTGGTTTGGCTCAGTGGATAGAGCATCGGCCTGCGGACACAAGGGTCCCAGGTTCGATTCTGGTCAAGGGCATGTACCTTGGTTGCGGGCATGTCCCCAGTGGGGGATGTGCAGGAGGCAGCTGATAGATGTTTCTCTCTCATCGATGTTTCTATCTCTCTCTTCCTCTCTGTGAAAAATCAATAAAATGTATATTTTTTAAAAAAATCTGAGTTCCCTCGCACATGCCAGGAGTCAGAGTCCCCCTGTGCTCACACCAAGAATCGAGTATCAGAGTCTCTGTTGCTTGGTGTGGCCTCACACCGAGAATCAGGGTCCCTGTGTGAATGCGCCAAGAATTGGAGTCACTGGCTCTTAGTGTGAATGCACTTGGAATCAGGGATCCCAGGCATGTGCGATGAGGAACAGAGTCAAGTCACTGGTGCTCAGTGCTGCCTCTCGTGTGGAGAATCAGGGTCCTGGGTCTGCTTGGGGGACCAGGTTGCACAGTTGCACTGTGTCAGCAGGAGGTTCACTCCTGCACTCCGGAGAACAGATTTCCGTGTGCACTTGCCCAGAATCGAAGTCAGGTGGCACTGCTGCCCTGTGTGGGCGTGGGGTTTGGTCGCCCGATTGCATTGCAGGGAACAGATTCCAGTATCCTAGTGTGTGCCCATGCTCAAATTTCCATAGTGGAGCTGCAGCCCTGTGCAAAGGGCAGGTCTAGCAGTTCTTATGGTGCTGCAGAGAACCTGCAGGGAGGGAGATAGGCTCTTTGACTCACAGAAATCTGCAGCCAGGATGTCTGGATTCTTGGTGTCTGTGGGTCTGCAGCTGTGGTCTCTGTCTCCACTGGCTGCAGGGTCCCGGTTTGCATCTGAGACCAGACTGGGTGGTGCTGAGGCTAGGATCCTAGTCTCAAGCAGTTCTGTTTTTCAGGATAGTGTGGTCTTTGTGCCCGCGCTCGCTGCCCCTGGAGTGTCCGTAGTGGCAGCGGGGTTTCGCCGTCTAAGACTTCCCGGTTTGGCAGCCCCTTGGAAGACCTGCAGGATCTAACTGTCCCTAGCTCACACACACACACACACACACCACACACATCCGCACACTCCTCTATCTCTCCCTCACTCTCTCACACTCTCTCCCTCCCTACCTTCTTGTTGGTCACCATCTTTATCCACCTCCAAACCAACATCATTTAATACATGATATATTGCCCTAACTGGTTTGGCTCAGTGGATAGAGCATCAGCTTGTGGAATGAAGGGTCCCAGGTTCGATTCTGGTCAAGGGCATGTACCTTGGTTGCAGGCACATCCCAAGGAGGGGGTGTACAGGAGGCAGCTGATGGATGTTTCTCTCTCATCGATGTTTCTAACTCTCTATCCTTCTCCCTTTTTAAAAAAAATACATGATATGTTGCACTTGGTAGGATAGCATCACTTCTATGGCATTCCTCCTACACCACATAACCTTAATCCTATTATAAGGAAGCATCAAACAAACCCAAATTGAGGGACATGGTACAAAATAACTGGCCTAAATTCCTCCAAAAATGACATTGTTATGAAAGAAAAAAAGAGGCTGAGGAATTTTAAGATTACAGGTAAATAAAGAATCCTGAATTGGACCCTGGACTATTATCTAAAGAACAATATTGTGACAAATTGGGAAATCAGAACGTGGAGTGCATATTCATAGCATTTTTTCAATGTTAAATTTCATGATTTATACAATTTTCTGTGACTATATAAGAACATATATCTGATGTTTGGAAAATAAACACAGAAGTGTTTACAGATAAAGAAGCATGATATGTCCAAACTCATTTGGTTCAGAAAAAATTATGTATATGTGATGTATGTTGTGCACATATATAGAGACAGAGAAGAGGAAGAGAATGATAAAGAAATGTGGCAAATATTAATAATTATTGAATTTGGCTGAAGGATATGTAGGGTGTCTAGTAAAATTCAGGACACCTAGTTAAACTGGAATTTTAAACAAACAAAAAATTATCTTTAGGATAAGTCTGTCTTAAATATTGCAGTGACATAGTTATTCTAAATAAATTATTGTTTATTTGCAACAAATGTTTGAGTGCCATATATATGTGTGTGTGTGTATATATATATATAGATACATATATATACAACTCACATTTGAGTGCCATATATAAATATATATACATATATACACATATACATTATGCATATACATATATACATAAAATATACACACATATATTATGTCTATAAATCAAAATATTATCCTATATAATAAAAGGGTAATGTGTAAATTGACCTTAACCGCAGAACGACCAGGAACGACCAGTCGCTATGATGCGCACTGACCACCAGGGGGCAGATGCTCAATGCAGGAGCTGTCCCCTGGTGGTCAGCGCGCTTCCACAGAGGGAGCTCCGCTCAGCCACAAGCTGGGCTAAAGGCTGCGAGTGCAACGGGGTGGTGGGAACCTCTCCTACCTCCATGGCAGCACTAAGGATATCCGACTAACGGCTTAGGCCCACTCCCCCCATTAGTTGGATATCCCCCGAGGGCTCCTGGGCTGCCAGAGGGATGTCTGACTGCCAGCTTAGGCCTGATCCCCCAGGGAGTGGGCCTAAGCCAGCAGGTGGACATCCCCTGAGGGGTCCTGGACAACAAGAGGGCACAGGCTGGGCTGAGGGACCCCCCTGAGTGCACGAATTTTCGTGCACTGGGCCTCTAGTACATATATATTTTGCTAATTCTGACAACTTCACCTACTCCCATTAATTTGGATGGTGGTTTGCCTTGGTAAATACAAAATATTAGCTGATGTGATAAATAGTGTAATATTCTTACATATTCTCTGACATTTAAAATTCTTTCAAACTAAGTCATTATAATAATCTGGGTTCTTAAATTCATAATTTATGTGAACTCATTTATATATGTTTTAGAGGGTGAGGGATAGAAATGAAGTAGGCAAAATTTTGTTGTTTCTTGAAGCATATTTCTTTACAAATGACCCTATTAGTTAATAATTACTATATCTATTATACTAGGGTCAATAAGGCTACTTAATTTCTCCAAGATATTATAATTTAGCAAGATTCCTATAGTATATTGTCAAAGGTAATGTTATCAGAACAGTAAATCAAATATCAAAGATAGTTCCATGAGTTGATTTTCTTCACTCTTCATTCCATCAGTATAATCCACAATCATTCAAATTTTATTATATTAGGAAGTGTCATAAATTAAATATTAAAACTATCTTCTATGTTAAATGAAGTGAGTTTCTGAATCTATACCTATAATAATTAATTATTAAGAATCTTTTTCACCTAAATTCATTGGAGTTAGATTCATAAACTCTCAACAGACTAGAAACCAAGGAAAATTACCAAATAAAAACTTTTCCGAAATAGTCCTCACAGGGTAGTTAATACTAAATGAAATGGAATATGAAGAATTTATTTGTGTAATTTAAAGTAGGAATTAGTATAAATATTTCATTCTTTATAAAATTATGTTAAATAATCATTTTGTTTTCAGAGAATACACTACCTACTGCTTCAACTTTTAAATTCTCATTTGTTACTTTAAAAGTCTGATATTTGCCTGTGGTGAGAAACCCAGTCTGCTAATTACTACAATTAATTTGGATAGTGACTTTACCTTTGTAATTATGAAATATCAGCAGATGTTGTAAACAATGCATTTTGAATATAAAAATATCAACAAACATATACATGCTTTTACATTTTTATTTAAATATGCCTATATATAAAATGTCTATATAAATTTGTAAGCAAGTAAAATTTTCTCAGTGATTTTTCTTTTTATATATATTTATGTACACATTCTCTCTCCCACAGGGTAAAGTAGTAACTTTCAAAATATCTTCAAAAGTTTAAAAAAATCTATATATTTAACTTCCTTTTAAAAATGTTGCACTTTAAATTTAAAAATTAGAATCAACTGATTTTTAACTAAGGAAAATCAGATTTCACTAAAAAATTATTTTTTTAGAGCGAGATGTTGGCAGACATACTCCATATCACCAGCAGGAGGGCTGAGAGTTCACCTTGTTTCTCACACAGACACGGGTTGTGCTGCTCAGCTCTGCAGGAGGGCAAAGGGCCAAGACAGCCACCAACCTCGCAACATGTTTTATTTTTATAAAGTCTTCATTTTCGTCAGGCTTGAGAAAGTAAAATGCAGCACTTAACCCCATTTCTAGACATTAAGTGCCCAAGTATGCATGTATATGTCATCTCCCTGCTGGTTCCGGTAAGGAACGGCCATTTAAGAAACGCTTTATTGCCTCTTTATTGTAGGCGAAAGGCGGTACAGTGTTGGTGACACCTGTGCTAATTTGCTTTCTGGTTCTAACATAGTAAAAGCTTCTTCCCGCTGCTGGGCAGTTCACAGTTTCAAAGAATCAAATTTTCTTTTTATTTACCTTACCAAAATGAGTAAAGGATGAGTAATCATCACTTCATCATCTTCATCATATCTCCATACATTTCTATTCTTGTATCTTGAGTGATATGAAGAATCGACTTTGCTATTAGGATGGGTTTTCATTTCCACTGCTCTGTAAACCAGGCAAAGGTTAAAACCATGACCTATAGAGATTGCATAAAACAATGTGCTCCCAATATTTCCTGTAAAACTGGTTTTGAAACCAGAGAAATTCTTAGGCTTGGCATATATAGGTAACACACTAACATTGAGCCCCTACGCCTGTGCACACCAACTTTCTGGACACAGAAGGGCAAGCCTTAATGAGAAGTCATAGAAGTCAGCTCTATATACAAAAGTCAAAACTTTTATCATCAGGACAAGTTTCTCCAAATCAATGGCTGGATTCTGTTCTCACATTGTGTGCTATATACACACATTTATTAGTAATTTTGCTCCATGAAACTTCTATAAAAACATTCTCATTGCCAAAGGGAATTTTGAAACCAAAACACTCTGAGAAACATATTTCTCCTTGTGCCCTATTTTGTAAAGACTTTCCCCCATTATGTTTTCCATTAATAGTCTCTAGATTATGGTACACAAATATTAGTGTGGATCAGAATTTATAAGTTAACATACATTTTAAAGCCATTAGAAAAAGTGCAGACTGTGGTTGCCCTTTTTATGAGAATGAAAATTGAAGGCAGCTCCTTCCAAAAGCACTAATGTACTTCAAACAATGATGTAATATCTTATGTACATAACCTTGTTAAGCACAATAATATATAAGATATTTAGATTTACTGTAGAAATATGTCTCAGTTTTATTTCCTGAAAAATATATACAGAAGGGATGTGGAGTTTTGTTTTTCCATTTGGTATCTAAATGACATGAACTATAAATAAGCCTACATACTACCCAGAACTGAGATAAATTTGTCAATTATCATCTCAGTCTAACAAAAAGTATAAAAAATGATGAAGAATCATTTAAGACCATAAATGGTGTCCCTTTAGACTAGCCAGATTCAGTATAAACATTCTGCTTAAGTGAGGACTAATTAAACTGGTTTACTCTCAAGGAGCCATCTCTTCTATAAATATTAATTGAGCATCTAATTGTTTTTAAAAAAAAGTCTGTGGGAAACAAAGTAGACTAAACCATAGTCTGTCACCTTGGAGCTTTCCATCTGGAGGAGAAGACTATTTTAATCATGTCAATATAAGATGTATCAGTTTCCTATTACTGCTGTAAAAAATTAGCAAGAACTTAGTGGCTTAAAACAATACAGATTACTATTTTAACGTCCTGGAATTCAGAAGTATAAAACAGGTTGGCAGGCTGTGTTCCTTCCAGAGGCTCTAGGGGAAAATCTATTTCCTTGCCATTTTTAGCTTCTGGAGTTCTTTTGCATTCCTTGGCTCATGGCCCCTTTCTCCATCTTCAAAGGCAGCAGCATAACATCTTTAAGTCTCTGTCTCTGCTTTTGTCATCACATCTCATTCTCTGACCATCCTGCCTCTCTCAGATGACCTTTGTGATCACACTGAGCCCACAAAGATAATCCAGGATAATCTCTCATCTCAAAATCTTTAGTCACATCTGGAAAGTCCCTTTTGCCATGTAAGGTGATTTATTCACAGTGGGCATCTTTTTTTGTGGGGTGGGGAGACCTATTCTGCCTAGGACACAAAGTAAACTGTCTTAAGAGCATGGACACAAAATGAAATATAAAAATCTAAAGACGAGAGAAGGCTTGGAACAGGGTAAGAGGAGCTATACAGAGAGAGTGATACTCTGGAACACTTAGTATTGCTTGAATGTTTGGGACTTATTAGGGGCATATGAAGAGAGGCGGGCATTGCTAACAGAGCTACCTATACTAGTCTCTGACATAATGTGTTGTGAGAATTTTGAGCAGGACAGTGAGTCCATTAGATCCCTCTTTTGGGAATATAATCTTGGCAGTAATAGAGAGTTATGTGATAAGTGCTCATCTTGGTGGGCCATGGGGGATGTCAGGCAATCAGCTGGAGTTAAGGGAAAAATGTTTAAATTTTTACTCATTGCTACATTAATTTTAATATCTAATTATGTTTGCTGTATAGGTATAAAAATTAAGAGTAGCAGAACATGAATAACATCTATATATATAAAACCTAAGTGATTGAACAACCAAGCAACTGGTTGACCAGTCGCTATGACGTGCACTGACCACCAGGGACAGATGCTCAGTGCATAGGATTGGGCTCTCTCCTATCTGCATCAGGTCTGTGGGGATTGGGATCGGAACTGCGGGGATCCAGCCTTTGGGGATCAGCCTCCCTCCTGTCTGGATCAGGCCTGTGGAGATCATGCCTAAACTGGCTCTCCAATATTCCCCGAGGGGTCCTGCAGGGCAGGCCAGATCGAGGGACCCCACCGATGCACGAATCCATGCACCAGACCTGTAGTAAATATATAATATACATACACTTATAGTGCATGTACTGTTTTTGTTTGTTTTATTTCAACTTCTAAGTGAATCAAACCCACAAGAACAACAATAACAATAGTGATGCCCTGTCCTAATGTGATTATAGGTGACCGGCCCAGGGTATACCTCAAATTGGGGAGATTGGGAGCTCAGTCAGAAACTTCAACAGCAGAAGAGTCAGATGTTAAATATCCTATTATATATTACCTACCACTTCATAGATGTAAAAGTTATAGAACTTTGTGTATTGCATGTAATTATTTTTTATTATATAACTAGGAAATCTGGATCCTGAGATAATTTGAAAATTTAGACCTAAATGATAGATTGTTTATCCTGAATTAAGGCACAGAATACAGAAACAAAAATCAAGGGAGAAAAGAACTCATAAAATAAGGATCTCAATGTGTAAATGTACCATGTACTAGCATTCTCCTTAATATGCTAACCTTGGAGTTTTGGTGGAGAAAGGATGATTTAGCTCTGTGGCAGCATGTCCTAAATTCCTTTAATTAAAAGCTGGGAGTAATTGAAAAATGGTAATCACAGGGCAAGGTACACTTCTAAGTTTGACATTTAGTTAATCAATAACTGATCACACAAGTTTCCTTACCTGTAAAATATGGATTATACAGTTTCCCATCTCATATTGGTGTTTTTAAAAACCAATGAATTAATAATTGTATTTAACAATTAGTACTGAATAAATATTAGCTGCTTTAGAAGAATACTCTCTAAAATGTTTTAAAATAACTCTCACACAAATATATAGTAAGCATATGTAAGTGTTTATTTCATTAATGAGGGGAAAAGCAAAATGTTAAAGCTGGTTAAGAAGAATTCAAGAGATAGTATACATAGAAACACAAAAATAAAGAATATTGGCATAAGTTTAAGAGATAATAGTACAAAACTGGTAGTGTCTTCAAAATTACTACAACCTTAAGTTTTGGGGCCTATTTTTTCTACTAAACAGAAATAATTGGCAGCTTTAACATACAAAAATCTACAACTTAACATGAAACTTCATATAATCTGGACTCTAATACATAATAAATATAAAGTTAAACAAAGGCACATTTCCCTTTAGAATTAATAGTCATTGTTTTGTAGAGAACTGTTCAACAATGCTCCAGGATGACAATAAAATGATATGAACTCATACTTTTGCCTTATTTAGAAAATTTAAATAATAATACTTTTATGTTCACTTTGCAGTGAGAAAATTGAGCTTTAGGAAAAAATGCAGTTTATACTAGGTTAAAAAAATTACAAATGGAGTGACCAGAATTTTAACATAGGTAGTTTGAACATAAATAATTATTAATAACAGTTGCGATTTTGTATTGAGTCTGAGTAATATATATGGATTCACCTAAGTGTTTTATGTGTACTAATTTGCTTAGTTCTCACAGTAAACATGTGGTAATACTGGTATTATCCCAATTTACTAATAGACAACTACTGTTCTCCTTCTCTGTGTATGAAATATAATGAGAACCATTGGAATTATTTATTGCAGTTAGAGGTATCCATCTTCATTCAGCTGTATGACTTGAGCAGAATAACCTGGCACATGGATGGAAACACAATTCTGTTCACAGAGCTAATTAAATTTGCTCTGTCCTTCAAATTACCACGATGAAGAGACTAAAGAAAATATATGAATTATTTGTTTTTTTTTGAGTATTAATTTAGTGATTCATAGTTTCCCTCTTGAGTTCCTTCCATTTTTGAATATTTTTTATTGATTCATAGCATGCCAGTTTGATTCATGTCTAAGCCACTGAAATAATCTCAGGGTCTCCACCTTTTCCACCTGTTTAATTACAAATAGTTATTGACCATCCTATCTAATAAAAGAGTAATATGCAAATTGGTTGTACCTCTGCTACACCCACAAGCCACGCCCACCAGCCAATCAGGAGCGAGTATGCAAATTAACCCACCCAAGATGGCTGCGGCCATGGAGAGAGCAGGAGGCTTGGGTTTCCCCAGCAATGGAGGAAGCCAAGCTTTCCGCACACTCTGGCAGGCCCAGGCCTCCACTCAAGGCTATAAAGTTTCAATTATAGAAGATAAATAAATCCCAACAAAAATGGCGGCATCCGTGGAGCTGGAGAGAGCAGGAGGCTTGGGTTGCCCCCGGTGATGGAGGAAGTCAAGTTTCTGCAGCTCTGGCCTGCCTTGGCTTCTGCTTAAGGCTACAAAGTTTCAATTATAGAAGATAAATAAATCCCAGGTACCAGGGCCTCCGCTTGGGTCACTGGGGGACGTGGTCAGCCTGCAAACCGTCACAGGCCCCTAGCCCAGGCCACCCCACGCCCCAAGGGAACTTCCACCCTGATCTGGGACACCCTTCAGGGCAAACCAGCCGGCCCCCAGCTGTGCACCAGGCCTCTATCTTATCTAATAAAAGAGTAATATGCAAATTGACCATCACTCCAACACACAAGATGGCTGCCCCCATGTGGACACAAGATGGCAGCCACAAGATGGCCAGCAGGGGAGGGCAGTTGGGAGGGACCAGATCTGCAAGGGAGGGCAGTTGTGGGTGATCAGGCCAGCAGGGGAGGGCAGTTAGGGGCAATCAGGCTTGCAGGGAGCAGTTAGGCATCAATCAGGCTGGCAGGGGAGTGGTTAGGGCATGATCAGGCTGGCAGGCAGAAGCAGTTAGGGGCAATCAGGAAGGCAGGCAGGCGAGCAGTTGGGAGCCAGCAGTCCTGGATTGTGAGAGGCATGTCCGACTGCCCATTTAGGCCTGATCCTACCTGGATCGGCCTAAAGGGGTCCCAGATTGGAGAGGGTGCAGGCTGGGCTGAGGGACACCACTCTCCCCCGCCCCCCCTCCCCTCGTGCACAAATTTTGTGCACCAGGCCTCTAGTATCTTATAGTTCTACTTCAAAGTAATGAAAACTTGAGATTAATGGTAGCATTTCTCTAACTCAACTTGACCCCATCTATTTCTCTCCAAGCCATTCTCTATATCAGTTATCTCAACTAAGATGAAGATAGGGCTGTTGCTGGTACTGGTAGTGTCAATATTACTTTTAGTATCAGGTTTGAAATATTTGGGAAAAGTTGAAGAGTCAAAGACAGGGGTATGCTCATACAAATACATATAACTTTGTAATTTATGTTCCTGTTTATTTGTACCGAAACACACATTACTAAATAACTACACATTTGAAATTATAGATATGAAGTAAAAATCAGTCAATTCCAGTTGCTTACCTTGCACCATACCCATCTCCACCTAGAGTGTGCACACTTCACTTAGGCGATCATAACTCTAATCTGGCAACATTATCTATCCAAAAGAGATATCTGGTGGTCCTACTGCCCTGTTCAACATCTTCAGACCACCCCAGAATCGAAGTCTTCTGCCCTATATTCTACCTTTTTACAATATAGTTCTCTCTGTTTGGAAGGCCTTTTTCTTGCCCATCTTTCTCCAAAGCCATCTATCAGCACAAATTAAACACTCCCAAGGTAACACTTGTTTCTTTACCGCCTTTCCCCACCCTTCTGTTCTAATAATCTCTGTCCTCCCCATTTCTATAGTAAGTACTACCTTTGTTATAACAGCATGATAGTCCATAACTGTGGCTCACTGTCAAAGTCTTTATCTTCCCAAGAGAAACTCTAAGAAGTCAGGCTGTGGCTAAATCTTCTTTATTTTCCTCCTAGTACAGTACTTTACAAACAGTGGGTGCTCAATAATGAGATGACAAATAAATATCTTGTTGGGGAACAAAAAAGTTTGAGAACAACAACAAAAATACAAAAGAGATTTGGATTAGTTCCCTTTTGAACAAGTATTTTTATAGTCACTTTGAACAAGTATTTTTAGTCACTTTGGATTAAATTCTAGAAATCACCTTTTATGTTTTTTTTTATTCTCCTGATTGGCTTGTCATATTTTTGCTCAATTGAGATGGAACTTGCAGAGAGATTCATACTATTTCTAGTAGGTGAGTTCCTGTCAATAGGTCGAGATATTATATCACATAACTCTCAATTATTTTCTTATGGCCTCATACTGAATCTAAACTCCCTCTTTCTATCACTGTATTTGAAAATACTATGTTTGAAGCAGTTTAGTAATTTTTAAAGAGCTTTCTTTTATCTCTGCTTGCATAAAAGAGCAGCCACAGCTTTTCTGCTTTTTCTAATGGTTTTAAAATTTAACTCAGACATTTTAATACACTGTCATGTTTTCATAGCATGATAAATATTTAATGTTAATGGAAAAGGAGCATATATTTTGAACATAAATGTGGGATAAATCTTTAAAAAATAGAGAAAGGAGAAATTTAAGTTTCTAAAGGTAATTTATTTCTCAAAATGCTTTCCTACTGCCAATGAATCTGCTTTTAAAAACCTTATGATACAGAATTACTAATGAATGTGTGTTTAGCAGAGGAAGTATGAATAGAGTAAGCCAGTGATGTTCAACCTTTTTCATCTCACGATACATATAAACTAAATACTAAAATTTTGCAGCACCAAAAATATATTTTTTGCCAATCTGACCCTGAAAATATGCATAATTTTGATTCATTCACACTGGATGGCTATTGTTGTGTTGGCTGTTTTCATTTTTTAATTTGACAATCTAAGGGAAAAGAGGTCAGAGCACCTGACAAAATAATCAGATACTGCGTGTTTTAAAATTTTTACCTTGAGAATATTAAGCTAAGCCAGTTAGAAAAAGCTAAGAACCATATGATTTCACTCATCCTATATAATAAAACCCTAATATGCAAATCGACTGAACGGTGGAATGACCGGTCACTCTGAAGCTCACTGACCCCCAGGGGGCAGACACTCAACACAGGAGTTGCCCCCTGGTGGTTGGTGCGCTCCCACAGGGGGAGCGCTGCTCAGTCAGAAGCTGGGCTCACAGCTGGCGAGTGCAGTGGCGGTGGCGGGAACTTCTGTCTCCACTGCAGGCGGGCAGTAAGGAGCGAGAGGTGCCGGACTGTAAGAGCCCCGGACGGCGTGAGGGATGTCTGACTACTGGCAGGCGGACATCCCCCAAGGTGTCCCGGACTGCAAGAGAGCGCCAGTAGGGATGAGGGACCCCCCTCCAGTGTACAAATTTCATGCACTGGGCCTCTAGTCTATATAATAAAAGCCTAAACTACCGTTACGGCGGAACGACCAGAATGACCAGTCACTGTGATGCGCACTGACCACCAGGGGGTAGATGCTCAATGCCGTAGCTGCCCCCTCATGGTCAGTGCGCTCCCACAGGGGGAGCCCTGCTCAGCCAGAAGCCGTGCTCATGGCTGACGAGTGCAGCAGCGGTGGCAGGAGCCTCTTCTGCCTCCTCGGCAGTGCTAAGGATGTCAGGGAGTGGGCCTAAGCCATTAGTCGGACATCCCCTGAGGGCTCCTGTGCTGCCAGAGGGATGTCTGATTGCCAGCTTAGGCCCAATCCCTGGGGGGCAGGCCTAAGCTGGCAGGTGGACATTCCCTGTGGGGTTCCAGACTGACTGCGAGGGGGCAAAGGCCAGGCTGAAGGAACCACCCCCCCTGAGTGCACTAATTTCGTGCACTGGGCCTCTAGTAAATTTAATAAAAAAACAAATTCTTGCTGCACACCAGTTTGCTTCTTGCAACGCAGCAGTTCCAAATCACTGGGGGAAGCATACACTTTTGAGAAATATCTTTTCAGGTCTAGAGGGAGAATGGTTTTCAGTTCCACCTGTGTCTGGAGCTGGAGCTGACCTGCTACCTTAAGAATTCGTATGTGGGGATTGACCTCATGTACATAGAGTGTTGGTGATCATAGGGGACATGGGTCATCCATTGGAGGGTTACCTAAATATATGATACTAGAGGCCCGATGCATGAAGATTTATGCAAGAATGGGCCTTCCTTCCCCTGGCTGCTGGCACCACCTTTGCTCCGGCCTGGAGCCGCCTTTCAGCCTTCCCATGCTGTCCAGAGGCCTGGAGTGGCTGGAGCTCTCAGTGCCTGTGTATGCAAATTAACCCGCCATCTTTGTTGGGTTAATTTGCATACTCCTGATTGGCTGGTGGACATCATGAAGGTACGGTAAATTTGCATCTTACTGTTTTATTAGTGTAGATGTAAGGACTCTTAGATATCAAGGCAAACTTTCCCCTTGCAACAGTTCCCCAAAAGAATGGGCACACAAT
This sequence comes from Plecotus auritus, assembly GCF_963455305.1. Taxonomy (NCBI): domain Eukaryota; kingdom Metazoa; phylum Chordata; class Mammalia; order Chiroptera; family Vespertilionidae; genus Plecotus; species Plecotus auritus. The sequence continues at coordinate 41,259,114 of NC_137785.1, read as the reverse complement.
TCTTCTTTGAAGGATATAATCTCATGGTTCCTATGTAACTGAAATATAATGAGGAAGTCTAGCCACCACTGGTTTACATAACAGAGAACATCATTAGACATCACTGAAGATAAAAGGACCAAAGAAACTGGAAATTTTAAATTTTATATAGGTTTACTTGTTTGGGAAGAAAACCCCCAAAAACCACTCCTTTTGAAATGGAAGTTTGAACTTGCTAACAGTAAGACATGGCGTCATAATTCAAGAGAAAAATGAGCACTGAGATCCTCCCTCCTGTATTACATTTGCCTACATCAAAAAGGTAATGAGATCTGTAATACTGTCAACAATAAAGAATATATTAAAAAAAGGTAATGAGCTTTTCTTCAGTGCCTGTGCCTTAATTAAATTACCAAGGAGAAGCTACACACACACACACACACACACACACACACACACACACACACATGAACTTGTAAACTTCATGACTAGAAATGGTGCCACATTCTGCTTGAGGGTACTGATACTGAAATACATTGGTATAATTAAATGCATGATATTAGGGAGCTTTGAGGGCCTTTCTTTATCCTTCAGCCTCACAAAGATCTGAGCATCATTATGTCAATGTCAGCTTAAGCACCATGAACTAACTGGCCACCTGTTCTCTACCTCGACTCCTGGGTACCAAGAGCTGATTTCATGAACTTCACAGTGCACTTGTTTTTGGTCCTGACAAATTTATAGTGTGCCTTGGGATATAAATTTAATTGACTACCATTTCAGGCTTTGTCATTAGAAAGGTCACTGGAGAAAAATTCATAGGGAAATTCTGAAGTATGAAAATTGTCAGATAATCTGAGCTTTTCATTTAACTGAGGTTTTATTTTTAGGTCCAATTTCACTGCTATGCCAAAGGCCATTGTAAAACTTGATGGAGAAATAATTTCTTTTAAAATGATATAACATTTAATTGTAATTATAATTATATTCAATATAATGGTAATATTAAAGTATATTTTGAATAGAGGCTGAGTCCTTTTGCTTTACTCCTTAGCAACAATGGAATTTGAAGCTGCTGAACTTAAATAGCATTTGGAATTATGTACTGACCATTTACTATGCATGGAATCCTAAATTCGCTGCCCTGGCTTGTATGAAAAATATGTTTTAATATATGTACTTTAATGATTACTTACATTTCAGATTACAGGAAAGAGAAATATATAATTGGAAATGTGTTTTTTTGGACCCCCTCTTTATTTATATTCATATGTTATCTCTATTTAGCTACGGGTGGCATTTTTCTTTATAATGATTTCCTAAAATTTATGCAAAATTGTTGTCTATATTTATTCTTTCTCTACCTCTTTTTCTTCTATAATTGCTTTACTTAGTAATTCTTCTTTTTGTGGGTAACTAATAGAAATAAAAGTAAATATTAATTTGCTGTCTTCAGAGAAAAGTCAGCATAACAGCTTCAACTTACATCCATTCATTCATTCACATGTTCATTGTTTTTATTTTTCAACGAATACTGAGTGATTTTTGCATATGTATAATTTACTGGGTGCAAGGAAAAGTTAAAATGAGGTATGTGGCACATACCAGCTTTTAAAGAACACCTGAGGAATGTAGACACACTCTAGGCTATGATCACAATTTGAATAACAAGAACAGGAAACAAGAGGTAAACTGTGCTTTTTTTGTGTGTTTTCTTTTTAAAGGACAAGATAGGCTACTGGAAAAGACTTTTTCATAGACTAATGGAAAAGTTTCACAAAAGGAGATTGGAGCTGATTTTTCAAGGCTTTGATTTTTAGCTCTTTCACTCCTATGGGAAGCCATAGTCTAAAGGATGGTGGTTCAAGACACTTAAGTTTCCTGTTGTAACAAAACCAATGAAACCCGTGGTGCTTTCGTAGCAGATAATGACCACTTGAACATTTTTGAGAAATTGCATTATGTTTTCTTAAATAGATTATTCAACAATGAAACTAAAGGAGAATTGGGAGTCTAGTATCATGCTCAGATACACTTTCTATCATTGCTTTAATCATTTTTAAAGAACTACTAATTTTGCCTCAATCACAGACTTGATAAAGCAGGAATGGGTTCTGCTACTCCTACTTGATTTTCCTTCAATTTTATGTTATACTAATTTTTTAACAATTATATTAACAACCTAGTTTTGGTTGTAAAAATGAATCCTGTTATATTTCTCATAGCCAATGAAACACGCACGTTATTCTGGCATGCTCTCTTTTTCTTTCATTGATTGTAAAAAAAATTAAACATAATTCTTTGCTTTAAAAATGCAGTAAAGTTGATATTGATGTTTTTGCTGTTGAATGGTAGGAGTTTCTTTTTTTTTTTAAATATATTTTATTGATATTTTACAGAGAGGAAGGAAGAGGGATAGAGAGTTAGAAACATCGATGAGAGAGAAACATCGATCAGCTGCCTCTTGCACACCCCCTACTGGGGATGTGCCCGCAACCAAGGTACATGCCCTTGACCGGAATCGAACCTGGGACCTTTCAGTCCACAGGCCGACGCTCTATCCACTGAGCCAAACCGGTTTTGGCAGGAGTTTCTTGTATAACATTTTAGAAATGAGCCTTTATTAGATATATGGTTTGCAAATATTTTCTCCTATTCTGTAGGTTACCTTTATGCTCCATTGTTTCCTTTGCTGTGTAGAAGCTTTTTTAGTTGGATGTAGTCCGGCTTGTCTAATTTCAGCTCTTAGGTTTAACTCTTTAATGCATTTTGAGTTGATTTTTGTCAAATTTTATTTTTTTGAATGTGGATATCCAATATTCCCAAAATAATTTATTGAAGTGAATGTCCTATTCCAATGGTGTTTTCCTAGCACCTTTGTCAAAGATAAGTTGATTGTAGGTATGTGGTTTTAATTGCTGGGCTCTCTTATTTTATTCCATGGATCTATATGTCTGCCTTTTGCCAGTTACATACTGTTTTGAGTACTGTAGCTTTGTAATGTGTTTTGAAATCAGAAGTGTGAGGCCTTCAGTTTTGTTTTTATTTTTCAAGAATTTGGGGGGAATTTGAGGTCCTTCAAGGATCCATATGATTTTAAAAGTTTTTCCTATTTCTGTAAAAAATTCCATTGGGATTTTAAAAGGAGTTGCATTATATCTTCAGATTGCTTAGGCAGTATGGACATTTTAACAATAGTAAGTCTTCCAGTCCACGAACATGAGATGTATTTTCACTTATGTGTGACTTCTTTAATTCCTTTCAGCAATATTTTCTAGTTTCTGGTGTGTAAGTTCCTCTCTTTCTTGCTTAACTTTCTCCCTAAGTATTTTATTCTTTTTGATGCTGTTTTAAATGGGATTGTTTTCTTAAGTTCCTTTTCAGATTGGTCATTGCTAGTGTATAGAAACACAATTGATTTTTGTATGTCTACATAATTTTTGGCATTTAAAAAGGTTTTGAGGCATAGAATCAAGAGAAGAAAATCAGAAATTTGCAAAGATCAAGTAGGGGAGGGGAGTGGCGGGGCGTGGAGATGAGCTATGGCAGAAAATTAGCAGAGATATTGCAATCTAATGGTAATAGAAGCTGCAGTCATAGATAACAGATTCAGGCCTTCCATATAGTGTTCATCCATCTTCCCTGGGTATCTGCCATCTACCACGTGGCAGGCACTATGAGGACACTGGAAGCACAATGGTGAAAGTCCGAGGATAGGAGGTAAGCTGGTATCTGAATATTTCAAGGACCAGAGAGAATTGTAGTGCAGCTGAAAAACTGAAGATGATTTTAAGAAGAAAAGGGTCAACACTGCCACGTTTTGAAGAGATTTTAGTTAAATTAAGGAAGCATAGCCCTCCCTGTATTAGTGATAAGGCAGGCACTGGTGATATTGACAAAAGCAGTTTCAGTGAATTTATTTTGGAGGGAGGATTTATTTTGAAGAAGCTGTATTACAGGGATGTGGCAGGTAAATGGAAGGAGAGGAAATAAGTGGAGAACTGAGCCCAAATCAGATTAAGATCTTTAGTGCCTGTAAACATAAAGACAACAGAGTCTACTCTCATAAAGGTTATTCTAAATATAATTGCATTTTTTTCAAAATAACACGAAATTTACATGAATTCTTGAGTTGGAACAGCTTTCTTGTACATTGTCTAATTTTAGAGTTCTGCATGAATACCCTGTAATGGACTCTGGTATTTTTGTGCTCTTGCTTTGCTGATGCCACACTGCTTGCTGCTCAGCATGTATGTGGTGGTGCAGCACTGATGGGGGATTCATTTCAGGGAATTGGACTTCAGAGGAGAGGAATTAAATGGATGAAAGTGAGTTGGGAAATCAGGTTTGGGGGGAAGCAAGGTGTTATTTTCTTTTTCATTTGGGGAATGCTTAAGAATGTTGAATGCTTAAATGTTGAAATAATGCAGTCTATTTGGATATACACAGAAGAAGGCACAGTTGGTGGAGTAAAGTTTGCTGAAAGTTGGAAAAGATGAGAGTGGGAGGAGAAATAGAGGGATTAGCATTAGTCGTCAAAGCAGCACACTCCCCACAGGAAGTTCAGTGGGAACCATGAGGTGTCCACCTAAAGTATAATGTAGTCAAGGGAAGCCAGCATAATGCAACAAGATAGAGCATCCAGTGGTTTAACATGCTCCTACTAGTTTACATAGGTGTAGTTTGTGTAAGCTGTGAAACATATGCATGTGTATTCCCTTATTTTTAGTGAAGAGCATTGTTTTTGAGGAATTAGAGAAATCAATTGAACTAGACCTTCTGTAGTGTTTACTTAGAACATTTAAAATAATAGGTGGCAATTTTTAACACTCCCATGTACCAGACACTCTGCCAAATACTTTATAAGGTTCATCATATTTAATTTCATCACAAACGTATAGGTTAGTGACTGCCAATATTGCCAAAGGGTCATGTAGCCAGAATATAAACGAAGATTTGATTGGAAAGTACCCTGCTCTTATCCATGGTGACATACTGTTTTCTATTGTTTGTCATGTTTAAAGGTTGAACAGGCAGAAATCGTTCCTGTAACCAGTTTTGTTATCACTGTGTATCACAGCCTGAAGTGCAGCTACATCAGACCACAAAGATAGAGGACCAGTTAGGATTCAAGAAAGATTTGATCACACATTATCAAAACTCAGTAACTAAGCTATAGCATTAGTTGGACGGATGCTTTATAAGCAACTGATATAGATCAGTTTAAAATGTGAATTTTTCATGGTAAGTGACACACATAAGATAATATAGTGCTATCTTCTTCGAAAATATCTACTAAAACTCCTGAAGAAGATTGTTTGAAAGGGGCTATGCAAAAACTCAAAGACATACAGATGGTGTCAGGTACCCACAACTCAGTGAGCCCTGAGCCATCTCTGCCGGAGTGGTTCTCTGTTTTCTCTTCTGCCTCCTTCTGGCCCATTCCTCGATGCTCCTGGCTCTCTTCTTTGTCCACTCAAAGGCCATGTATTTTGCAGTTGTATTCCTTGTCTCCTCCACTCTGTCCACTGCAGGCTCTAAAATCTACACTCCCCTTGCGTGGATATGCCTGCATCTCTGAAGTGATTTCAATTCAACCTCCAGGCTGGAAGCCTGCTATGTATAATTTTATTTAGCACATAGCATTACTTAGAAGGACAAACCTACCTTTTTCATTTTCATTTTCCAGTTGAGAAAACTGAAACTAGGAATGATTTTTTCCAAGGTCCAACCCATAATAGCTAGTGTTGATGGGGCTTAAATTCTTGGTTTCTAATGCAAAGTGTCATAGCCTTCTATGGGATGATATTAGCTGGATCTAAAATTCTCCGAAGACAGATTGGTAGCACAATATAAATTGCCTTGTGGATATCGCTCATTCAGATCATAATTCTTAGTTTTGATAGCTAAATATATTGAGCAGTGGAAACTGATGAAAGCAGTGTGTGAGTATACATAAAGGCACAGATGGTTGCTGAAAATTATAAAATCAAAGTGCCAGTGGTTATGAAGAATCATATCCTTGGTGTACATGTTCTTCTGGCTGTTCTCAAAATGACCGGAAATGTAAGATTAATATATCAATGTATAATGCCCTTGATGTTACTTTTTAACTATCATATTATTATCAGATGCTCAATGTATCTGACTTATCACCATACAAGCTCAATAGATTACAATGTTATACATGTAGAAAATACTGCTAATGCAAAACCACTATGACACAATGAAAAAATCATTAATATAATAGCAGATTTCTTTAAGGATGTAAAAGAGCCTATTTGAAGCATTTTCACTATGCTTTTTGTTGCTCTGTTTTCTATTTTTACTTTACATTACAATTGCGAAGAGAAGAAACTACTATTACCACCTACTTCAGAGGCTAGAAAAGAAAATGAGTGACAGAATTTGTCATCTTTTTCCCAGATGCAACATACCAATTTTATGTGACTTCTAGTGTTTGTTGTTAAAAGTTTTTCTAATAAACTATTTCAAAACTATCACACAATGCAAAAAATGTTAATTCAAAAGAAACTAATGCACTAATATAAAATATATAAACGTTCTAGTTTATATTTATCTATTCAAAAAAATTAAATGCTTTTTTCTTATTATTAGTTGTACTCTTAGACACACAACTGCAAAGAATCATAGAAAAACATCCCTTTCTTTTGAAGATGAACTAATTCCATCTGATGCAGCTATATAGGTAACAAGTTTAGATTTTAAGGCTTCATTTTAAATATTCAACATTCAGTAAGTATTTATTAAAACAAGTTTAAGGTAAGAGATTTCCTATTAATGCATTTTTAAAATGGAAAGGCAAATGTACCAGCTCAGTTATTAATATGTACACCCTAAGGAAGTTAGTTAAATCCATGAGATTCAATTTTCTCCACAAGAATAGCATAATGGTTTTTTTCACAAGGCCAAGCATTTTAATAATCTTTGTGACCTTGTATTAGGCAGAGTCCTCAGATACTATACCAAAAGCAGAATGCATGGAAGAATAAATGACTAAATCAGACTTCAAAATTAAAAAACGTTGTGCTTCAAAAGGAATAAAAAGACAAACAGCACACTGGGATAAAAATATTTGTAAATTATATATCTGGTAAGTGATTTGTATCAAGAATATCTAAAGAACTCTTATAACTCAACAATCCAAAAATCAAACAACTCAATTTAAAATTTTGGGGGAAAGCTTGTTAATGGATGCAAGCTTTCTTTTTGGGATGATGAAATGTTTAGAATTTGGATTACTGTGATGATTGCATAACTTTATAAATACACTCAAAACCATTGGGTTGTACACTTTTAATGGATGAACTTTAGCTTATGTAAATAACATTTGAATAAACTTAAAAATGGGCAAAATATATAAATAGACATTTCACCAAAGAAGATATATGAATGGCTTATAAACACATGAAAAGATGTTCAACATAATTAGCCATTAGGAAATTGAAAATTAAAACACAATAGAATAATACTTCACACTCACTAGAATTGCTATAATAAAAAAAGACACTAACACATCTCTTTCTCTGACTGGCTTATTTCACTTAGCCAAACTGAACTAAGAAGCAACATAGAGATACTAGACTCATAGATGGAGATCAGGCTGACAGCTCTTAGGGGGAGGGGGGGTCCCTGGCAGGGGGTGTGGAGGGATTTAGCAACAAAGGGGAAAAAAAGAGAATGAATTTATGGACATGGACAACAGGTTGTTGCTTGTGGGGACAAGGGGGGTGGGTGGATGTGCAAGAGGGTATAGGGTGATGGGAAAAAAATAAAATAAAAATTAAAAATCAATAATAATACAAGTATTGGCATGCATGTGGAGAAAAATGGAAACCTCAAACATTCCTGGTGGAAATGTAGAATTATATAGCTATTTTGGAAAATAGTTTGGCAGTCTTTTTTAGAAAGTTAAATATAAATATATCATATATCCCCAGAAATTCCATCTATGTATTTACCCAACAGAAACGAAAATATATGCTCACTAAAGAATGTGCATGAATGTTCATAGCAGCAATATTCATAATAGACAAAAAAGTGGGAACACACAAAATTTCCATGGGCTGATGAATGGATAAGCAGAATGAGGGATATCCATATAATGGGATATTACTTAGTTATAAAAATGAAATACCCACTGATAAATACTAAAACATGAACAAACTTCAAAACATTGTAATAAGTTATTTAAAAAGGATTATTATGTGATTCCACTTGTATGAATGTCTAGAAAAGACAAATCTATATAGACACAGAGATTAATGGCTGCCTGGGGTGGGGTGGAAATAGGGATTGAATGCTAATGTGCATGAGGACTCTTTCTGGGGTGATGGAAATATTCTAAACCTGGACTGTGCCGATGGTTGCACAGCTCTGTAAATTAAAAAGAAGCAATTGAATTGTACACTCAAGATGGGTGACATTTAATGGCACATAAATGATACTTCAATAAAGATGTATAAAAAAACTAGACAAAGAAAAGTAAAATGAACTGGAAGAGTTATTTAGAGCATTAATGACTAATAGGAAAATTATTGATTTTCTCTCTCCATATATCCACATCAGACTATTAGTCATATATATATATATATGTATACATATTATATATGTGCAGTATACATAATACATATGCGTATACATACTAGTATGATTGAGTTATTTATGTGACTAATGGACTGATATTAATATGCTATTACTCTTACCTTTCTACAGGAGTACTGCTAGTTAAATAATGGAAAAGTTTTTAAGGAATAATTATAAACTAGAGTAGATTCTTTTTAAGGTAATGAAACCAGGAGCTCTTATAATCCTATACTAGAGGCCCGGTGCACAAAATTCGTGCACGGGGGAGGGGGGTGTCCCTCAGCCCAGCTTGCACCCTCTCCAATCTGGGACCCCTAGAGGGATGTCCGACTGCCCATATAAACGGGCAGTCGGACATCCCTCTCACAATCCAGGACTGCTGGCTCCCAACTGCTCGTCTGCCTGCCTTCCTGATTGCCCCTAACCGCTTCTGCCTGCCAGCCTGATCACCCCCTAACCACTCCCCTGCCAGCCTGATTGATGCCTAACTGCTCCCCTGCCAGCCTGTTTTCCCCTAACTGCCCTCCCCTGCAGGCCTGGTCCCTCCCAACTGCTCTCCCCTGGGTCCCCCCCAACTGCCATCCCCTGATTGCCCCTAACTGCCCTCCCCTGCAGGCCTGGTCCCCCCCAACTGCTCTCCCCTGCAGGCCTGGGTCCCTCCCAACTGCTTTTCCCTGCAGGCCTGGTCGCCTCCAACTTCCTTCCTCTGCCGGCCTGGTCACCCCTAACTGCCGTCCCCTGCAGGCTTGATTGACCCCAACTGCCCTTCCTTGTAGGCCTGGTCTCTCCCAACTGCCCTCCCCTGCTGGCCTGATCGCCCGCAACTGCCCTCCCTTGCAGGCCTGGTCCCTCCCAACTACCCTCCCTTGCTGGCCATCTTGTGTCCACATGGGGGCAGGATCTTTGACCACATGGGGGCAGCCATCTTGTGTGTTGGAGTGATGGTCAATCTGCATATTACTCTTTTATTAGATAGAATAGAGGCCTGGTGCATGGGTCGGGGCCAGCTGGTTTGCCCTGAAGGGTGTCCCGGATCAGGGTGGGGGTTCCCTTGGGCCATGAGGCGGCCTGGGCGAGGGGCCTGTGATGGTTTGCAGGCTGGCCACGCCCCCTGGTGACCCAAGTGGAGGCCCTGGTATCTGGGGTTTATTTATCTTCTACAATTGAAACATTGTAGCCTGGAGTGGAGCCAAGTCTTCTGCTTGCTCTGTGGCGGCAGTCATTTTATGGGGGATTTATGTATCTTCTATCATTGAAACTTTGTAGCCTTGAGTGGAGGCCTAGGCTGGCAAGGGCAGGCGGAAAGCTTGGCTTCCTCCATCGCCGGGGAAACCCAAGCCTCCCTCCTGCTCTCTGTGGCTGTAGCCATCTTGGTTGGGTTTATTTGCATATTCGCTCCTGATTGGCTTGTGGGCGTGGCTTGTGGGTATAGCGGAATGATGGTTAATTTGCATATTACTCTTATTAGATAGGATAATAAAAGGCTAATACGCAAATCGACTGAATGGCAGAACAACTGGTCGCTATGACGTGCACTGACCACCAGAGGGCAGATACTCAATGCAGGCACTGCCCCCTGGTGGTCAGTGTGCTCCCACAGGATGAATGCCACTCAGCCAGAAGCCTGACTGATGGCTGGCGAGCGCAGCAGCGGTGGCGGGAGCCTCCCCCGCCTCCGCAGCAGCACTAAGGATGTCAGGTCTGACTGATGGCTTAGACCTGCTCCCAACGGAGAGTGGGCCTAAGCCATCAGTTGTACAACCCCCGAGGACTCCCAGACTGTGAGAGGGCACAGGCTGGGCTGAGAGACTCCTCTCCCTCTCCCTCCCTCCCCCCGCATGCTCGAATTTTGTGCACTTGGCCTGTAGTTTAGTATAGACCACTTACCATCTCTGCCATATGACTTAATGGAGGATTACTATTAGAATGATCAGTTAAACAATCTCCTGGGTTGTTACAAGTAATTACTTTGATTAAGAAAAGATGTCTGTTTATTGAAATGGTGAGAATTGCTCATTTTTCTTTTATTGTTCATTGCTAATGGTAAGAGGGATAGAAAATGAGAAAGCTACTGCATTTCAAACTAAGATTATTTTTTCTTGAAGTATATTTTATTTATGAAATTAATTCCTATGAGAAGTTAAGAATAATAGCTAAGAGTTAATCTATATGACAAAAATAATGATGTTGGTGATTTTTTGAGACCTAAGAGGCAGTTTAGCTCATTGGAAAGCTTTAAAAGTCATTCCCAAGGTGGGGAGAAAGTATCTGATGAAGTCCCCAGAGTCATCAGGAGATCTTACAGCTATGGTGTTGGTGCATGTTTTTTTGTGGAGGAGTTCAACATCTCTCATAAAGCATGTCTTTCCTTTGCAACCATCCTTCTACCTCTGCCTACCTAATTTTTCAAGAAGTAAAAACAATGTATCCTAATAGGAACATTTCATTATTCCTTCTGTAAGAAGATTTGCATTGTCCCCTGGTATAACAGAATGGCAGTTCAGGATACATGGTCCATTGAAACACTTCTGGGGTTGAGTATTCCAAAGGGTGCAATCTATATCTCCACATATTCGTGCTTCCCTGGATATCACTTTCTGGTGCTGATGAATTTGCATACCAAGTGCATATGGATTGGCAACTTCCTATCAAAAATATATATTCTAAAAAAAGTGGTATATAAATGCACCTTAACTTTAGAGTGAAAGGTATTCCATCAAAATGGGTAGACATATATTTTATGATATTTGCTAGAATTCTTTGAGAATAGAAGAACATTTCTTGAGCTGAAACTATTTGGTATGCAATTTTCTGGCAATGTATAGACATGCTATATACTATGAGTAGGAATGGCAGATTCAGCTAAATTGTTAGGATAACATAACAGAGCCCATCAGTCACTATGCTTTAATTGCTAAAGGTAACGGCCATCTAAGGCAGGAATAAATTATGCCCAATTGTTAAGGACAATTATGTGCCTTATCAGCTGGTCAGCAACAAGAGACTGGAATATATGGACCATTAATCTGTGTGTGAGCAGCTGTTCTAATATCCCTTTGAGAGAGAAGGTGAGAGACCTCTTGACTTCCCTTGTCAATCATCAGCAAATTAAAAACAACCTAATTGATATCTTCTGTATCACAGGTCATTTTTAAAAGAAGATTAGCCCAGATAATACATGTACGTTACTTTAAAAGCCAATCAAGGTTTCAGAGCCTTTACCCTCCATACTTCCTCATATTCTATAACTGAAGCATTTCAGGGAGAAAGAGGTTCAAAAACAGGAGATCCTATAAATCATGATGAACTTTAATTCCTTTTTTTACATTTAAAAAAATTTATTGGGGTTAATAAATTTAAAAAATTAACTTTGGTTAATACAATTATATAGGTTTCAGGTATACAGTATTATAATACATCATTTATATATTGTATTGTGTGTTCACCACCCCAAGTCAAGTCTTCCTCCATCATTTATCCTTCCTTTACCCTTCCTACCTCTCCTACCTTTTTTTCCCTCCAGTAATCAACATACCGTTGTCTATGTCTATTATTATTACTAGTACTAGCCCTGTGCACGATGTTCCCTAAGCCTAGCTGCAATCAGGGCCATGTCCGCTGCTCAGCGTCACTCCTCCACCTCCGTGGCCCCTGCCTCGTGAACCTCCACGCTAACAGCCCCCGTCCTGTGAGGCTCCTCGGCCTCTGCTGCCCACGCCCCACGACACTTTTCTGCCTCGACAGCCCTGCAAAGATCCAGGCTCACAGCCCCCGCCCCGCTCCGCCTCCACCACCCCGCAACCCTCCATGCTGACAGCCCCTGCCCCGCGACACTCCGCCTCAGCAGCCCCTCGAAGCTCCATGCTAACAGCCCCCATCCCGCTCCTCTTTCACCTACCCGCTACTCTCCTCTGCCTCACCTCGAGGCTCCTCAGCCTCCGCAGCCCAGCCCGTGAGAGCCGAACCGGTCCTTTGGTGGTTTGGGCCCACAGCTCCCTCCTCCCAGCTGCCGCTGCGGGTGGCCAGGGGCCCACAGCTCCAGCTCCCTCAGCTCCCTAGCCTGGCATGAGCCTCTGGTCGTTACTGGTTGTTGTGGACCCAGAGTTTTTATGTATTAGGATTTTTTTTTTTTTTTTTGCTTAATCCCTTCACTTTTTTGCACCCAGCCCTCAACAATCTTCCTTCTGACTGCTAGCAGTCTGTATGCTAAGTGAAATAAGCCAGTCAGAGAAAGACAAGTACCATATGATTTCACTTATAGGTGTGAAATAAACTAACAAACAAAATAGAAACAGACTCATAGATACAGTGAACTTTAATTCTTGATTCTCCTGTATTTGCTTGCTTACTTTTGTATTCTATCCTAATGCTCAGAGGATACAAAACTGATGAAATATATAACTAAACAAATACCCATTTTAAAAACAAGGAACAATGGAAAAATGTAGATAGAAAAAAGGTTAAAACTAGGGAAGTTAATTGCTGAATTCATTCTCCGAAGCTCTGTGTATTTTCTATGTCCAAGTTTCAAAATTACATTTTAGAAAGTTTATCACAAACTTACCTGATTGTATATAGTAGCAAAGACAAGGGTAAAAATGATTCACACTGTCTTTTTGACAAAAACAACTTGGTCATAAAAACTCAATTCTTAATACTGCCACTGGAAAAGACATTCATCACGAAGAGAACATTGCATTATATAATGACTCATACCATCAACAGCATCCTTATCCATGAATATCATCATGATTTGTCTTTTTCTTTTTTGTAACATTGCTTAATCACGGGATGGCACAGTATCACAAAGTTGTTAGATAAAATAATTGTTTCTGGGGAACACTTTGAAAGCAGACTGTGTTCCTAATGAGCTCTCAGAGCAGGGCTTGGAAAGAGAACCTTAGTAATGCATATTGGCTAAGTCTTACAAGGAAAACATGAGCTCAGGAATGGATTGGCTGTTTTACAAGCAGGAAAAGATCGTGCATCACCTGGATAGGAGCTGAATCCAGGGACTGGATGGCTTTATGGTCTCATTTGGAGAGAACATGAGTGTTTGCCATGCTTGTGAGGAAGAGTCAGGTGGGTATTTGGGTATGACAAATGCAGACTATGGTAGAAAGAGGCAAGATATTTTCCCATCATATTTCCTGTTTCTAGACATGTGAGAAGAGCAACATGTCCCAGTCTCCTTTGCGGGTAGATTGGGATCATGGGGACCAGTTTTGCAAAGTGGGTGCATTTTCTAGGCCTTGGCCCTGAGTTCTGTTGTGTGATCCCATGCAAACTCTTCCTATCTCGTGTCTCTGTTGCCCATGTCCTTTAAGGTGAGCACAACATGGAAGAAGACTGGATTGCTGAGAAACCATATGGGAGGGGAGAGGATAGCCAGCCTCTGCATATCAAACTGGAGTGTGTTATCCTGACTAATCCAGTTAATTGAACAATAGTTGTTTTATTAATGAAGAAATAATGAGGGGCAAAATTTATCATCTTTTTATTTTAATCATTATTTAGTCTAATATTATTTATCACATTTAAGTATAGTCTAATTTCAGATTTATGTTAAATTTTCCTTTCCTCTGTCATCATCAGAATATTCTTTGCTCTCAATATTTAGAAAGTACAGATTGTATTAAGTGACCTTTGCAAGTTACAAAGTCCATGAAATTATCCTTTGTGTGTGTGTGTGTGTGTGTGTGTGTGTGTTTTTAAGTAGGGAGTGATTTGGTAGCTTTTTTCATTTATTACTTGCTAATTTGTTTAAAGTGTATATTTTTAATGGAGTCAGTTGGGCTTCATTATATTATTAAATATTATATGTGTAATTATATTTTCCTCAGCAATCATCCATTTCATCAAAGTTTTCAAGTTTAATTGCCTAAGAGTTAAGTAATGAATTGTCACATGGTATGTGAGTAAACATCTTGATCCGATTGGACATGTCTCCACCATTTAATATCTATATGAAATTAATAGGTCACTTGAAATGAATGAAAAATTCTCTATTCTTTATTTTTATAAAAAGGCAATATTAATATCTATCATATGTTTGTTATAAGAATTAAATTTATGTACAAATATTTAGAACCCAGTAGGAGGTCAATGTATATTAAATTGTATTCCTATCCTAGTAATTAGAGATATTGAAGTATAGCGTTACTTCAATAACTACTTACATGATTAGTTGTGTTCATTTGCTCTTTCTTCTTTTAACATTTTTAATTAATTAAAAATGGAGTCATTTCCCTAGTCCAGTGGTCGGCAAACTGCGGCTCGGGAGCCACATGCGGCTCGTGAGCTGCGGTTTGCAGCTCTGTTGGCTAATGAGTTTGACGACCACTGACCTAGACTCTCGATTCCAATAATTACAGGCTGGTGTTCCTTGTGATTAAGCCCTAGTCCATATCCCCATATCCATTCCCTGGTCAGCTGGGAAGTACCCCTCACTGCCTATGGCAAATTGTGGGTGGGCATGGGGGGAGGCAGGGCGTTTGGCTCATCGGCCAGTTCCTGTTGTGGATTCCTTATTGATTACCACTCATCTTTGAATCCCTGAATGGGGAAAGGATGTTCTTTGTGTACAGCAGACCAAGGAAGACATGGGGGAATTTGATAAAGATGAACTAAATTGAAGTTTTGAAACCTTAATAACGTAAGTTCTTAAGGTATATTGTAGAGAATGGGCAGTTAGAGGGAACAGAGTATAATATTAATGTCTAGGACAAAGGGTTTGAATTATTTACATAAAAAATGTAACATACTTAAGCACCAGTAGTCATTGTAGAACCTAAAAATGAAAATCACTCACTTGTCTTAGTTGGTAAGGATACACAAAACAAAGTATTTTAGGAAATGGGATTTTTATAAAAGTTGGGAAAATGAACTCTGTGTATGGGTAAAACAATATTAAACATTTACTGAATATTCCCAGACCTGCCATTTATCAATTGTATCAGCTTAAGGAAGTCCTTTTTCAACTTTGAGTCGCAGTCTCATCATTAGTAAAACAGTAGCAATAATAATTTGAATGGTGTTTTGAGTCAGTATATAAAAAGTGCTGTATATGGCACCTAGAGGAGAATAGCAGCTTAATGGATAGCAAGACTCCTTCCCTTTGTTATTTTTCTTTTATAGAGAGACTCAAGGTGAGAGAAATGAAGAAAACTTACCTGAGCTATATATTGTAGCAATGTGTAAGAAAATAATATAAATAGTAAACTGTTAATGGAATTTTGATTCCAACTGAAATAAGGATCACAGCATAAACAATGAAAGGGAAAAATTATAAAACCAATTACAGTATGATTACAGGAAGGATTTTAGTTTATGTTTTTTAGATTCAGAATGTATGATTATGCATAAGATCCTGAATGTCTGAAAGTAAAAAACAAAACAAAAATTTATCCGTTAAAGTATCTTTTCCATAAAGAAAGAAAATATACTAAGAATACATTGAATCTTTTTCTTTAGGGAACATTATGAACTGAAAAATTATCTTATTTGGAAACATTGTATGTACATGGAATTTTTCAAAATGACAGCTGTTTTAATATGTAATTTCTAAAAGTACATTACAGAAAACATGTATACTGATAAAATTAAAAGTGAAATACTAAAATGAAAGGAAAATAGGGAATTTGATATCAATCTATTTTATGATGTCTTGAAAAAGAATATATTCACTTGTTTTTATACCTTTCCTTTTAGTGACATTCTTAAAGCTTTCCCATTCATGAATAGAGAATCTTAGAATTAATTTTGCTTGGCCACAACTTGCACCAGAAAAACAAGGTTGAGTTCTCTTATTTCAGATCAATTATCTTCTAGTGGAAATATTTCATCCAATAATTAATTCAGTATCTCTCTACAGGATTAAAACAAAATTTATGACACATAGGGCAATATCCTATTTTGAATAATGAACCTAAAGCAGGGTTTTCAGGAAAAATTATAAGATAAATATGTATATTATTAAGTAGTCTGAAATCAATAATCTCAGTTTCTACCTAAAGAATCTAGAAAAAGTTCAAATTAGCCACATTTCAAGCCCTCAGAAGCCATATGTGGCCACCATATTGGATGTACTCATAGCTCTATAGCATTCTTGGTTATTAAGTTTGTCACAAGGAAGGGATAAAATACATATTTTTGTGAACATTAAAGATGAAATGAAATCAATTAACTTATGACATGAGGTATTTATCTTTGTGTCTTCCTCAAAGATTCATCAGATTTTGTAAACTGTAGCTTTGGAAATGAGAGTTGCAGATTCATCTGTCAATTGGCAAAGGGATGTGGTGGGTCTCAGGGCCTGTTCCATTCAGATTGACCAGTAGGTAAAAGAATCAGCTAAAAGGAAACTGACAAAGATGAATAAGATGGAAACCCCGAGAACCACATTGGAGAAAATTATTGGTGCAGGTTGCAGCAATAACAATTCCAGAGATACACAAATATTAAACACAGAAGGAATTTAGCAATTGAAATGAAAAATTAACTTCTAGACAAGGAGAGTAGGCACTGTTTCAAAATTGAGACTATTATCTAGAATGGCTCAGTATTGGTGCCCAAATAATACAATTATTCTTTCCTATAAATATTAATATTTTCCTCATTCTTTCTTGTTTTTGTTTATTTTGAGTCTTATTTCTAAACTTTTAATAGGTCTACTTATCTGTTTAGAATGTTGTCTAAATTATCTGTTGTTTGTTTCTTATTTGAAATCAGGTCATAGTGAGTTTAGTTACAGAGTATCTGTTCCCAGACAGTGATTAAAGTATTTAAATCATGATAATTGATCTGGGATTAGTTCTGTCCCTCCTACTAGTTAATTAGGGGTATAGTTGCCACAACTAGATAAAAGAAGTAGGAATCACTAATTGAATAATTATTTTGAATATTAAAGACTCAGTACATAATCTTGGATGAGCTTTTAAGTATAAAAGTTTGCTTTTACTTGAGATTCAGAAACAGGATTTTGGACACTCGGAATGGAAGGGCAGAGACTCCATTTTTGTGCTAGGCCCCTCATCCTGTCCCCAGAATAACCTCCCTTCCGGGAAAGACCACAAGAAAGCAGCTAGGCCCAAATTGGGCTATACCGTAGCATGCTCCTTCACCCATCAGGAGGGAGCAGGGCATAGCTCAGACCCAGGAAGGTGTTAATCATTTCCTGCCCTTTGTGCCTTAAGAACCTGCTGTGAAGCCCTGGTGTAAGTCCCTGCTGTAAAACCCTGGAATAAAACCCTTACCTGGAACTGACCAATTGGGGTCAGCCAACTCAGGGGTCCAATCCTCCCCCTGCCCCAGACCCCTATAAAACCTTTGTCCTGTTGAAGCTCGTGCTCTCTATCCACCTCGCCACTGCGCCGGCCGGTGGGTATGTGTGGGACTGAGCTCGAGCTAGCTCGAATAAAGGCTCTTTGCTTTTGCATCGGACTCGGCTCCATGGTGGTCTTTGGGGATCACGAAATCTGGGCATAACAGGAATTAAAATAAATTTTCTTAAAATCAACCTTCATTCTTGTAATTAAAAATAACCTGTTCAATAACGATCCAGGCGGCTACCTGAGATAAGTTGTGGACTTACAATGACCTACCGCTCCCATTTTAACATTTCTGAAAATAAAAGACAGGTGCATGTTTCTCGGTAGAGATAACTCTGCCTAACAAATTTGAATGGCAGTTCAGTTTAATAGGGTAAAGAAAGAATTCCACCATTTCATTTGCAGTTGTAACTCCAAAAAAGAATAATAGAGGTACCACCATTTATTTGACCATTTATCCATTAAAATACATGTGGTTTGTTTTCAGTCTTTGGCTATCCCAAATAAAGCTGCTATGAACATTTGTCTAAGAGTTTTGTGTGTTCTTCCCCTTTTTTAGAAGCACACATGTCAATTCCATGGACTTTGGCAATGTGGAGTTTAAATACTTTGTTTAGAATTGTAAATTAAACAAGGTAGGCAAACTTAATGACTTCTTTGGAGATGTTTAACAAAAACAGGTTTGGAATCATCATTTAAAAGTAGTTTTTAGATTTGTCCATAAAATAAATTTGAGCATATTTGAGATCAGAATTTCCTTGAAAGAGGAGAGAGGCAATTCTAGGGAGAACCCCTTGCAGATGAAGAAAATTAGAGAGGGTACGGGGTCCTCCTTGGATCAAGTTAAAATGAAACTCCAGGGAACTCACAAAGAGCAGGAAGGGCTCTCTCTGCACAGTCTGTACCCAGGAGTGGGAGGGCAGCAAGGGGCACGCCTTTGGCACCCTCACTAAGTTTTATCACTCCCTTTCCTGGAGGAAAAGTGAATGAGAAGTTGGCGTAGGGCTGATGGTTAAATTAATTGATTTCTCTCCACTTTCTCTGTGCAAGGAAACAGCCAAGAGTTAGAAGTGATTGTCCCTACCTCCCAGTGATCTCATAAAGCCAAGTACCATTTTGGATTCTTTCAGTTACTTAACAGCCGTTTTGAATAAGGAGCTCATGAAGAGCATGTTTCTGTTTGTTCAGCGAAGAGGCTAGACCTTGCCGAGGCTAAGGCTTTCATTCGATTTAGCAGGGACTTTCCACGGAGATGTGTTCAGAACTTGGAGGAAAGGAATTATGATGTTTTCCGAGCATTCTTTGTGTTGCTAATAAGATGGGGGACTCTGCAAACTACTTGAATAAGATAAAAGCTTCTTGCTTTCAAAAACAAAACAAAACAGAGATGTGGAATATTTTTAAAAGGAAGCAAAGTTAAAAATCACAAATTTTATACAATACCCACTTGTTTTCTAATGTAGCTCTCTTTTTTACAAGCAAGTCAAAGGGTTGAATACTTCACTGAACCATAAAGCTGACTCAGGATAGTAAATCAGGTAGATAACATAAGATTCTGTCATCCTTTTCTCATTCAGTTTTGAGGAGGAAGCAATTCCTGGTCTCTCCCCCACCTCCCGCCCCTCTCCTTGCCCCATCTCCCCATTCTTCCCTGTCCCCCATCTGTATGTTCAGGGTAGAGGCTGTAGTCGCCCTTCAGAAGTGGGGACTGTTGTTGGGTTTTTGTATTAAGGTCATTTAAGTCACAAAAAACAGCGATTTCTCTCTTTCTGCAAATTAAACACACTCCCCGTTGTGTTGTAATGGATTTTAGTCCTTTGTAATTAAAGATCCAACTGTTCACCTCCTGAAACCAAGAGCTTTTTACCACATTGTTGCTTCATTTATCTCTGGGGAAAGACACTGATCCACCCATTTGCTCCTGGAGTGACGCAGCGTTCTCAGCGCTGCTGGCAGGAACAACAGTAATAAAAGTGAACAGTAGACATTTTGGAGGAGAACCGTTGCCTTAACTCTCTAATGAGTTTTGTCTTTCAAGAGCTTTTCGGTAAAATAGATTTACAACAGAGGAAGCGTCAATCTATGATGACTGGCTCTTCAGAGTCTTATCACTGCTCAGAGTGATTAAAATAGTTCCTCTCAACTCCTTCAGCTGGACTAAGTTTCCCTTTCCTAGTATTTCGTCTTTCTAAACAGAATTTCATTTCTTGCTTGTTTTTTCTCTTTCACTTCTTATTCATTCTGTTTCTGCATGACCTATAACAAATTGCTCTTTTACTGTGTCTTCTAGGTTCCCCAGAAAGCAGAGCCTGGGGCAGGGGGTGGGCAGACGGCATTGTGCTATTACCAAAGGAAGCATCAGTGAATCTTAAGGGAGCATAGCAAAGGAGAGAGACTCAAGGTGAGGATGTGTTTTCATGCTGAAGCTACTAATTTTGTAGAGTGTGACTGGTTGCCGGATCCATGGTAATAAGCCCCCAAGAAGCTGAATAAATTATCTTGCAAACAACTTTAGGGTTGCAGGGGAAGACTTCATTAATCGGCTCCCATCTCTGATTGTTCCAAGGTTCACCTTGTGGGATCTTGCATTTCTGGTGATGTATGTATGGACAAGTGGGTGCTGTTGATTCTCCTGGACAAGTTAACAAGGAAGGCCCATGTAGAAGTAGATGCTGTTAGGGGATGTCTGCAAAAAGCCAGCCAGAGCTCCTGCAGAGCTGGTTGTCACAGCAGCAGCTGAGACAGAAGACTGATGAAGGCTAGAGGATCTGAGGTTCTGCCTAGGATGTGTTCAGCGCACATGGCAGTTGCTTCCTATAAATTGCTTTCATGCAGAAACACAGGCAAAACTAGTCCCTGCAATTGAGGAGGATATAAAATAGTCTTAGAAAAATGGTCTCGGAATTATGTTTTTATCTTTTAAGAGGTCACTAATTCAAATTCTCTCTGAAACTGGAAGACAGGGATCATACATGATTCATTCTGTATCCCCAATATGAAGCATCAAGTTTGCCCCCAAACAAGTCTCAGTACAATTTTTAGTAATAATGAGTATGTATGTATCATTTGCATTTTAGGAACACTGTGATTTACAAAATTAGTCATTAAAAGAATAACTACAGTATACTTTTATGACACTAGTTGATATGGCATGACCAATCAAAATTGGAAGTTCAGTCTCTGACATGCTGGGGCCATTTAAGAGGTCTGCTCTTGATATTCATCATTTTAATTCAGGGCTCTCTGGAGACCACCATGTGTCCATTTTTATCTGACCAGTCTGATCTGCTCAAGCCTAAAGTCCTAGATATGGAGACTTATTATCTTATATCAGAGCTTGAAGGAATTTCCAATAGCACAAATAATACCCATGCTTATTTTTGTTGATGTTGCCTTAGGAAATTTTAGCTAAAATGGGTCACTAAGAACACTAAGCTAATATAGGCAAACAAAGGTTAAAATAATCACTTATGTAAGTATGTAAAAACCATATTACGTTGGCCCATGTTTACTTGGTTGTCTTTTATTTTGGCTTTTGCTGCTGAATTTTTAAAGGGTAAGTGAATTATATGTAGTCTGTGTCTTAGGACATATTTAGCTCTTATATTTTTAAAAATAATCAAACCTCTATTGCTGTAGAAACATTAATTTTGTATTCTATTTTAAGGTACAACCAGACAATTTACATCTTCTTCCAGTAAAATTCAAGCAACTGACTTTCCCCCGAAGTCTAATAGTAACAGCCTCTAATTAGGTCTTTTGTGTTCTTTTAAAATTTTCTTTTGCAAAACAGATCTCACATTCATTTAAAGAGATATAAAGATTTTGAAGTCATATTCTTTAAATAACATTTAAGATGGATGGCTTTTTTATTTGTTCAGTATCAGAAATGAAAAAAAAAAAATCCAAACTTATACTCCGAACTTTTCATCTAAAGACTCAAGACTCCAAAAAATTCACCCATCCAATTGATAGGAGGATTACTTTCTTTTTGATATTGTTGGTTTTAATTTGCTGTTTTAGAAATAAAGTAGTAGAAATGAACATGCATTTTGATAGAGCATTAGCACTCAGGATGAGAAATGTAAGTATTATTGGTCCACTTCCTCACTTGTCCCAGTATCCATGCATCTTTAATCAAGAGACTTTGCAGTTTCTCCTGCATACTGTACCTATCTATTGATAGAGAGACTTAGATATCATTTTTTCACACTCATTGACTCTAGATTCTGCCATGTAACTCAAAGAATCAGCTGGAAGCGGCTGTGCCTGTCCAAACTGGGAAGGCGCATGCAATAGGCTGTGTATATTTCTGCTTGCTTTGCTGGGCCTCTGATACTGCCATGAAAAGTATATGCCCAGACTAAGGCACTGGTCCCAGGAAGATGAGAGACACAAGAAGCAGAGCTGTCCCACTTATAGCACATTCACCCACCTGAGCCACAGACATGAACAAGACAGTCAAGATCCACAGAATCTCCCAGCCCAGCCACTCAACAGAAGATGACCCCTAGTCAGCCTACAAGACATATGGGCTATAATAATAAATAGTTCTTATTTGAAATTACTATGTTTTGGAATAAATAGATAGAGAACAGTACCCACAGTCATCATGAATTCCCTCTAAAACATGAGAGTTATTGTCATTATGTTGAATAGCACTTCTGTAAAAATTATAGGTAATATTTCACCTGTAACTATGATATGACTACTAGTGGGAGTATACTCCTCTCCTTTCTTTACTGGAGGAATCTCTCAGTCATACATATAGAAGAGCACATTCAGGTGGTACTAAAATAAATTTAATTATATACCATTCCATGGGGGATTTGGAAGTGCTAGCCTTTATTTAACCTGTACAACCTTAGCAGAATTTTTCGAATTTATGTAGAGTATTTATGGCATAGCATTATTCACAGAGAGGTTTCCATTAATCAGTCTAATTACTAAACCTTTATTGATACCTGATTTTCCTGGATCTAGCCACTGCCTTTAAAGAGAATATAATGTCACTGGAGAGATCAGATATAAATTTACTTTTATGAAAAAATATGATAAATATGAAGACTCAATGCCATTTTGGAGTCTGCTTAAATAGGAATGATTAGATGCTGGGAAGGGTGATATAGGTGATATTTTCCAGGAGATATTTGACATGGTAAAAGTAGTTTTATGTACATTGAAATAATTTTCCTTCTAAAAAATATAAAAGAAAACATATGCTCTAGATTTCAATGATAATACTATTGAAATTTTTCAACACGTATTCTTAAACCACTGTACATAATATCACAAATTTTAAAAATTAAACTTATTTTTCTTTTTAAATTTACTTTGTCTTGTATTTACTTCATGAACATGTCTTCCCTTGAAGTCAACCTATTTCAGTACCTAATCAAATGTCCTGTTCATTGTAGAATCTCAAAAATCATTCAACCCCCTGCCCCCCAAATAAACCATTCACTATCACATTATTTATGAGATACCCACATTGGATTATAGTTCTGTCAGTGTTTTGAAAGAAATATTTTAGGGCTCCAAATGTGAAAAACACATGCTCCAGGAAATTGTGCCCATATCCCACAGAGTGAAATCAATACCTCCTGTTTAATATTTACCAGTGTTTCTTGCTGATTGAAAGTGGCATTAAATAATTCCTCAGGAGAACTTCTGGTTTTCCTTGGATCTGCTGTTCAGTTATGGCACATTTAACCAGGACATAGACATAAGAAAATGTTTCTTCCTAGCCTCTACCTAAATAGCTTGTAGATAAAAAGCAGCTCTCCGTTTCCCAAGCCACCGCAGCAGAGTCTGATGCCGTCTCTTGTTCTGCAGAAACAGAGAGAGGATAGTGTCCAGCTTAAAATTTGGAGCTTCAGAGTCAGGCTGCCTCGAGTCAGATCTGGACTCCATCGTTCACTAGCTTATATAATTTACTCAACCCTCTGTTCTTTAGTTTCCTCACCTGTAAAATGGAGATTAAAAAAAAAAAGAAGGATCTAAGCACATGGATGAGTATGAGGCTTGAATGATTTAACACATGCAAAGTGCATAGAGTTAACCTTCCACAAGGGGGCGCTATGACTTTGCCTCCTCTGTACCCTGGTTGGGGTTCCCTAACTTCTACTTCCATTCTTGGGTTTCTTCCTTTATAGCAGTGTACTGGTTGGGAAATCCACCCGTCTCCATGGATTTGGGTGTGTATTTTCTCCGTGTACATCTCTATCAACTCTTCCTTTGTTGCATTAACAGCACACAGAACACATCTTCCTTGTGTGAAGGCGCATGGAATGTAAATAGTTCAGTTTTCTGAGTAGGGAAGGAGACTGTAAATGGGAAAAGGAACTAGGCTGCCTTCTGTGCTCTTGCCTCACAGATGACCTCTGAGAACTCAGGAAGAGAACGAACGGCCTGCTGTGTGCTATACTTCAGCAGAGGAATCTCAGGAACAGTGCTTATTTTTAGGAAATGCTGCCTTCTTCATTTGTCAAGGGTAGGCTCTGGAGAGTCCTCTGAAAACAAAAACATCATTTGCCTGGATGCGAAATGCTTCAGTCTGTTGTTTCTCTAAACATATCCCATTTTCAGTTCTCTTTCTATTTTATTACATCAGGCAAGAAAACACAACTGTGTGTGGTTGTGACTCATGTGGATATGGTCTAGCTTGTCTGTCTTTGTTCCCAGGTGAGGGGAAGTCTGTGTCATAGGATGAAAGCAGTGGGGACTCATGAGAGTTCTTCCTGGGGCAAATGGTCCAAATCTAAATACAGAACCATAAATGGCTTTTGTGTGCTAGGTTGACACACAAAATTTAGGCACCACCAAAAATGGGTTTTCTTATACTGTGATGGTTTTGAACTGATAATCTACCTTTTCCTCTAACTCACAGGTCAGTGATGGTGCCAGGAAGAGATCCCGAGGATGAGGGATGTGCCCTACGGTGCGTTCACAGGTCGCTCTCTGGTCCACAGTATGTTTTCTAGGTAAGTGTTGAGGTCATGAGGGCCTCATTAGTAGCCAATAAACAAAACACAGTTTTCCTGTTTGTAAAAAAGCAGGGCACATGAGAATGTATTTTTGTAACCTTTTTGGATTTAACGAAATTATTTTATTTTAGATCCCCAAAGTGAAGGGATAATTAATAGATTATTATCTTTGATTGAGACTCAAATCATTAATTGCATGAAATCCAGAAACCTATTCTTGCTGATGCTCATCAGAGACATTTTACCTGGCGGATGGCCAGAATGTCTATTACATTTTGTCACAGATCATAAAATGTGCTGGAATGGTCTGTATGCACAACATAACAGTGGATGGGATGCATTGGTGAAATAAAAATATCATCTTCCATACTTTGGTGATATTCTGATTTGCAGTATATTCTCTGTTCTGAAACACTTTGGTCAAATGTGTGACCAGTTAAAGAACAGGCACTGGCCAGCAGAACTAAAACATATGTTTTCTGATTGCCTGTTGAATGCATGCATGAGAGAACACACACACACACACACACACACACACACACACACACACACTCCAGTCTTTATCATTCTACTGCAATCACTCTTTTATTTTTATTTTACTGTCTTCCACTCAGAACTATGAAGAATAAATACCAGTAAGTGTTCAAAGATTAAAGAAGCATCTTGATAATTAAGAAAAATGTTGATGTTATTAGCATAGATTCTTAATCACTGAAAAATAATTTCATCTTTTTTCCTTTAAAGGACATGAAATTGATCCCCATGTACAATGCAAGAAAAAGAGAGGTTGAGACATAAACAATCTCTAAAAAACCCCTCAATTTAAACAGAGTTTTGAGTTTTAAAAAGTGAGCCTAACATATTCAATATAAATAATATATCTGTCTAACATTACGAAACTTGCAACTCATCATGAACTTTTATCAGAACCACTTGCAGATACAAATTAGGATAATTTAACTATATATGTTGACATATGAAGAACAATTCCAAAATGTTTTAGGTATGTTATGGTTTACCTTCTTCAGAAGTTTCAGTCATTTGCCAGAGCATTTTCTCATTATTTCTAAACATTTGCTCAAGGGTCAGCTCAATAATATGCTTGAAAGAGACCAAAAAAGCCACCTGTGTGAATTTAACCTGAGTTTCCTCTAAATAAGGTACCTTTTTGCTACACTCCATATGTCATTCTTGCAAATTCCCCTAATAGACTTTTTTTTTTGAAGTCAATTGATAAAAACAGACAAAAGCAAGTTGCTATGATGTTGGCTGCTAAGGAGACATTAGCAGTGTCTGGTAAAACTTGATACTCTATCAGCCTTAGAATGGAATAACAATTACTATTAAAATTAATAGGGTAAAATAGTTTTAGAAGTGGTTCAACCTTTAATTGAAAGAGCACATGTAGAATTTAGTAATATTATTTTTCTTTAAGACAAATGCTCACGAATGAGAACAAAGCCAGGGGAGAAACATTCAGCTAAACAAAAGAAATAAGATTACATACAGCTCTTAAGGTAACTTTTACCAAAACCTGGTTCCACAGGCTCCTCTGACATACGTACCCCCTGATGTGGACTCATTATCTGACAAGAATAACAGTTGCCCACTTTGTAAAGGCCAATCAAACCAGCCCATCATTGTTCTGAGGGGCTAGGGCAGGCAGAGCTGTTTCTGAGAGACAGAAAAATCTGGATCCAGATTTTAGATGTGGGCTTATAGACCAAGGACACAAAACATCACAAATCAACCAAAGAAAATTTTAGTATTAGAAAAACCCGTTTTGGAAAAATGGCCATCTGGAATGAATCCCATCCTAAAGTCCACCCTTGGCTTTTGTGGCATTTTAATAAGATGCAGAAGACTAAAATGATGGAGCTCGGCCCTAACAGGTTTGGCTCAGTGGATAGAGCGTCGGCCTGAGGACTGAAAGATCCCAGGTTCAATTCCGGTCAAGGGCATGTACCTTGGTTGTGGGCACATCCCCAGTAGGAGGTGTGCAGGAGGCAGCTGATCAATGTTTCTCTCTCATCAGTGTTTCTAACTCTCTATCCTTTTCCCTTCCTCTCTGTAAAAAAATCAATAAAATATATTTTAAAAAAAATAAAATGATGGAGCTCGGTTCTTTTCATGTATGGTCAGAACAGGGCCAAGTGCCTTCGTCCCTGGGAGCAGGGCCAGAGTGGAATGACGCTACCTGTTTCACTGTCCCCAGAAGGTGTTGTAAGCAATGAAACAGTGAGCTCACTGCTCTGGTTTTCCTTTCTTCCTGTTGGCAGTGGGTGTGTTCATTATGGCTTCTTAGTTTTCCCATCATGAGTATATAGTAAATGTGTTGGGGGGGTCAATAAGATGATCATGTGGCTTTAGGTATTTAGTTATCACTTCTGGATCTCAAATGCACTTACAATTTGTTCCTTGTGGAAACCCATATGTGAGCTAGGTGGGGCTGTCCCTGTGGGCACCTGATCTCAAGTGGGTAAATCAGGACATGCCACCCCAAGACACATTGATTGACATGTAGCTGGACACAAAAGAATCATCCATTGTCTTAAAGAGGCTGCTGTGGGACAATGGGAGCCCGAAGGTGCCAGGAGCATCTCCCAGATACACAGAGATGGTCATGGGAGTAAAGTGAAGTGGGCATTTGGGCATTTGGGTATCCAAGGAATCCAGCCAGGCC